>NC_065921.1:44263444-44597050 GCF_024586455.1 Bactrocera neohumeralis
AATGAGATAAAGTAATTTTTAGCGAGACTAACTCTTTGAATGGAGAAATGAGGAAAGTGTGATGAAGAAGGAAGCTCAATGAAAAATCATGACATGGCAATCCTAAAGGGCTCGCAAGCCTGTTACATGAGGCAATGGGAGGCAACTGTGTTTGCCGGTGGATAACTGAAAAGTGAATGTGCCGATTTCTATATCGGTTTTCAACATGCAGAGAAATATTGGTTTTTCTTTTTTTTTAATTACACTTCCCACAACCCTATCTATAGCCCTTATTGTTGTAATTGTAGCGACAGAATTCTGCCCAGTTGACAGTCCATGGGCGGATAAAACTCCGAGTCCGTTCCGATTACGTAGACCCTAATGTCGTGGGAACGGAACTATAGTCCTTAAAGTCCATCGCCAACAAATTTATTCAAATTTATCCATTAAAGATTAGATAATCAATAACTAATTATCGAGTATGTTAACCACGTAAGGATGTATGTATGTTCGAATAGCAATTGCCCGCCTGAAGAACAACAAAGCGGCAGGAGCCGACGGATTGCCGGCCGAGCTATTCAAATACGGCGGCGAAGAACTGATAAGGAGCATGCATCAGCTTCTTTGTAAAATATGGTCGGACGAAAGCATGCCCAACGATTGGAATTTAAGTTTGCTATGCCTAATCCATAAAAAAGGAGACCCCACAATCTGCGCCAACTACCGTGGGATTAGCCTGCTCAACATCGCATTAAGGTTCTATCGAGCGTATTGTGTGAAAGATTAAAGCCCACCGTCAACAAACTGATTGGACCTTATCAGTGTGGCTTCAGACCTGGCAAATCAACAATCGACCAGATATTCACCATGCGCCAAATCTTGGAAAAGACCCGTGAAAGAAGAATCGACACACACCACCTCTTCGTCGATTTCAAAGCTGCTTTCGACAGCACGAAAAGGAGCTGCCTTTATGCCGCGATGTCTGAATTTGGTATCCCCGCAAAACTAATACGGCTGTGTAAACTGATGTTGAGCAACACGAAAAGCTCCGTCAAGATCGGGAAGGACCTCTCCGAGCCATTCGATACCAAACGAGGTTTCAGACAAGGCGACTCCCTATCGTGCGACTTTTTCAACCTGCTTCTGGAGAAAATAGTTCGAGCTGCAGAACTAAATAGAGAAGGTACCATCTTCTATAAGAGTGTACAGCTGCTGGCGTATGCCGATGATATCGATATCATCGGCCTCAACACCCGCGCCGTTAGTTCTGCTTTCTCCAGGCTGGACAAGGAAGCACAGAAAATGGGTCTGGCAGTGAACGAGGGCAAAACGAAATATCTCCTGTCATCAAAAAAACAGTCGTCGCACTCGCGACTAGGCTCTCACGTCACTGTTGACAGTCATAACTTTGAAGTCGTAGATGATTTCGTCTATCTTGCAACCAGCGTAAACACCACCAACAATGTCAGCCTAGAAATCCAACGCAGGATAACTCTTGCCAACAGGTGCTACTTCGGACTGAGTAGGCAATTGAGAAGCAAAGTCCTTTTTCGACGAACAAAAACCAAACTCTATAAGTCGCTCATAATTCCCGTCCTGCTATATGGTGCAGAGGCTTGGGCGATGACAACAACCGATGAGTCGACGTTACGAGTTTTCGAGAGAAAAATTCTGCGAAAGATTTATGGTCCTTTGCGTATTGACCACGGCGAATATCGCATTCGATGGAACGATGAGCTGTACGAGATATACGACGACATTGACATAGTTCAGCGAATTAAAAGACAGCGGCTACGCTGGCTAGGTCATGTTATCCGGATGGATGAAAACACTCCAGCTCTGAAAGTATTCGACGCAGTACCCACCGTGGGAAGCAGAGGAAGAGGAAGACCTCCACTCCGTTGGAAGAACCAAGAGGAGAAGGACCTGGCTTCGCTTGGAATATCCAATTGGCGCCACGTAGCGAAAAGAAGAAACGACTGGCGCGCTGTTGTTAACTCGGCTATAATCGCTTAAGCGGTGTCTACGCCAATTAAGAAGAAGAATGTATGTATATGCTAAATCTCTCAAAAGAGTCTAAATTATCAACACCATTAAAATGACGACTTTGAAATTTTATTCAGTATTGAAATATAATTTGTTTTGCCTAAACATTATAAGCACATTGCTATCCGACTAACTTCTATTGGCTATCGTTGATCGTTATTAAATAAAGAAACTCCGAAATTATAATCGAGCCCAGGCCGTCTGTAGTGTAGTGTCTGTAGGCGGACCTTATTTAAGGATGGATGAATAAGAGTTTGGTTGAATGGATTCAGTTCAGTTCATTTTATTGGATTCTTAAACTTATTATGTTGTATATGTAAGCATTTTTTACAATCTAACTGATATGTTTCTTCGTACTTTTCGCACAATGTTTCAAGCTAAAAATGCATTACCGATTATACTGCAAATTTCAAACGTAGCTCGTAACTAGGTGCTATTTGGAGTTAAAGTGAAACTAGTTAGATTACAAACTCTGAATGCATAGTGCTAACTACTTCATTCAGTATGGGCCAAATTTATTTTGTTTTTACACAGAAAACAAGTTTTTGAGAGAGTGCCGACAAAGTTATGAGCGCTCAATCGCACATACATATGTATGTACATATGGCTCACCACTCAATTGCTCCCATTGGCGCTGCGTCGACTCCAAGCGCTCACAATTCACATTGTAATTTGTTTATCACTCGTCGTTGATTTGTTGATGTGTTCACCGCGCGACGCAGTTCATCCCGAAGTTCATTTCGACTACACCAGCAGCGCAGCAACTGCAGCCGAAGAACGGACCAACTGACAACAGCAGCAGCGAACACGCCAGTTAGCGGCAGCATACAGCGGAGTAGTGGCCGACGAAGTCAGAGCAACGACAGTCAGCAACAGTTTGGCGTCCATCGCGTGAATTGCTGCACACAGCATAGAAGTAACGCGTCGTGTTCGGTTGTTTTGCGCGGATTTTCAACTCAATTTAAATTTATTTTCAGTTCGTGTGCGCATTTTTACGTTGAAAGAAGTGCAATTTAGCGGAAGCGTTACAATTAGCAAAGACTGCAGTTAGAAAAGAAAACAATTTAAACGATACGAAATGCAAAAGCTGCGCAACACGTGAATATCGCGAATTGTGAAGGTGGAAGTCACAGACGAAGTGAACAACAAGATGTGTAAGTTTAGGTAAGTGAAGTAAGCGCGATGCACGCGATCGTGTGTTGACGTTGCGGTTGAGGAGTGCAGTTTCGGCAAGGAAAAAAGGGTTGCGCCATTTAGTTGAGCGGTGGCGAAGAACATGAATTAGAAGTGAAAAATAGGCAATCGTTGCTTGTTGAGTGAATTTAGCAAAAGTTAACAAAGTGGAAAAGTGAAGTGTCGCTAATGAAATTATATAAGTTTTTAGAATGGATTATGCAAATCAGAAGGAAAAATAAATACATAATCTTATATAAGAAATTAGCATTGTAACGGCAAAAAGGGGAAATGCAAACATGATTTCAAAAAATTACCAAAATAAGTGATTTCTGGTTTAATTTGCAACTAAAGCTAAAGTGTTTTTATGTATTTTTTGTTGTTGCTACCAAAGTATTTGTAGCATGCGCAGTAGCACTAACAGAAACAACGGCAGTAGCCGCTTCAAAGCGCTACCGTTGTAACAGTGCGCCGACCGAACCAAGCCGAGATGGTCTCTGATATGCGCGCAAAATCGGAAAAGAAGTGAAAAAGAACATAAGCAGTGTACATACAAATTTTATTCACCTTATTACATACTTACACACATATTTGCACAAAAATAATCGCATACATACTTACGTACAAAACTAGCGCTTGCGTGTCGCACAGCGCGCCAGGAACAACAGCGAACCCTCCTTGCCACAACAAAGCAGTGCAACCTTCGCTGCAACAGCGCAAGTCCCAACAGTCAAACAGCCAGTCGGCGTTTATCGACAAGCAACAATTGCCGACAGCCAACAAAAGTTGCTTTGGTACTCGTACCTACTTAAAAAGCAACAGCCTGCCTCATTATTGACTTCAAAACGGCAGCGCTAAAAAACTACAACAAAAAATATCGAAAAAAATTAAATAAAATTGTGCACAAAAATTGCAACGTTGCAAAGAAAGGCTGACAAAAACGCAGCAGCAGAATTTATGCAGCTAATTTTTTGTTGCAACTTTTAATGCCGTGCAACCTTGTCTGATTTGGTTGTGTTTTCGGTGCGCATTCAATTTACAAAACAAAAAAAAATTTCAGACTAAAGCTGAAAATCGCATTAACAGTGCTCTAGCTACGGTGAAAGTTCGTCAAAGTTTATGGTGTGGCAGTCAGTGAAAACAAATTGTGAATAAGAAATAGTTTTTATACTAAAACAAAAATAGTTAAGGTACAAGTATCCTAAATGTCAAACATCGTTGAAATCTGTAAACCACTAGTTCTACTCAAAAGCTTTATATATATTTTTAAAATTGTGTCGTCCATCCCTCACTTTATAAATTCCTTAGTTAGTTGTCCATTAATCTTGATTTGATCGGTCAGTTTGTATGACAGCTACATAAATATATGCTTTAGCTACTCGATTAACAAACCCAAGTTACTCGAACAATTGAGACTGCAACGTTGCCTGCGACAATAGCCAATGACAAATTTCGTGAAAATATCTCGACAGTGAAAAAAGTTATCAATAAAAGCTCTTGATTCAGATCGTTCAGCAAACTACATATGATTATATTGATCCCATACGAAAAATTTGAAACCTTTTAGATAATTTTGCAGAATTTTTCTCAAAATGCCTCCAGAAATTCTAAGGTTGTTTGCTGTTGGACTTATAGTTCTTTTTTTCTTTTACATTCCAATGTCATGTAATGGATGCTCTAAAATTATTTTACTAAGAACTTCGCAAGTTCTATTTAACTTCTATGGTAACATTCTTCCGAAATGACTTGAAAATTTGTAACGAGTTAGACAAGATAGTGAGAATAAGGTATTGATTATAGTTTTCTTCTTTTTAAGGCGCTTAAGATTTACATCATATAGCCAACGAGTAGTTTATGGAGATACTCCAAAAAGATAAGTGTACATCCAAATGGCAGATGAAAATATATACAAGATCGTCGCATAATTCATCCTAAAAGCCTCAGTATGCTACTCCAACTTTTCATTACCTAGGAAGGTAGGTAGAGTGTAGTGAAACCACCAGGACTAAAATCCCCTCACTTTATTATGTCTGTATTACATGTTATAATGTTTGCCTACTAAATGTCTACAAGTAAGTTTCTTTATATCGTTATCCTTAGCTCCAGAGTCCTCGTCTCTCAGAGCACTAACATTTCGCTACATAAATTACTTTGCTCGGTCTCATTATCGGTTTATCGTACTAAGTTTTCGGACTCCACATTCTAAAAAGTTTGTTTAAAAGTATTTCCCGTCAATTTTCGAAATTACTGTCATTAATTATTTCGAAATGTACAACTTTCAAAAGTGGTGGAATAGTGAGCTTGAAACCGTATATATTTTTCTCTAAATAGCAATCCTTCAAAATTGGTACTTTTAGTACCTACTTTGTGAGAGTCAAAGCTTAGGATACCTACTTTGCTGTATGATCATTGGACTAATTATCTAATTATATTTTTATACTCTGAACAAAAACATCGGAGATGCACTGATTCCCTGGTTTCCTCCTCAATTGGCGATATGCAACGGGGCTGATTTTGACTTAGACCGATATGGTAACCCTACATACGTAAATGTATTTATCTGCCAAAACCCATTATCATTGCTATTTAACTAGATATCTTCACGAAATTTGGCACTGAATTTTGCCTAAAATATCGTTATACTTTTCAAACAAATTGTTCCGAATTCTTTGAATTTTATTTTTTACACCTTATTTCTAAAATTATCTAGTGACTCATAGCTATTAACAATTGTGTCGCCAAATTAAAAAAAAAAAAAAATATTACCAAAATCGCCTAAAATCGACTCCTTGACTTGGATTAGCCGGAATATACATACATATACTTACATATGCAGTTATGTATCTACAAATTGACACAACACAGCCAATGCCTGTCTATTGGAAAAATTAACGAAAAATTTAAAACTGCAAAGAAATGTGGCGATAATAAAAAGAAACCGCTATAATAAATAATGAAGTTAAAAGTGAACAATTCGCCACAGTGGGCCGGTGTGCCATGACGGCCGAGCGCAGCTTCTACCAAATTGCTGGAGTCAGACCTTATAGACCTACTATGTATGTATGTACGTATGGATGCTGACGGTGAGGGTGTCGCCGTTGGCTATTGAGGTTTCTGCGCTGCGCATTCGCATTGGTCGCGCATAATTTGTGATTTACGTCAGTTGATTGTAATCGACAATAAGCCAGTGAATAACTGCAAAAATACATACTTACATATAGACAGCTAACAGTAATAATTTTTGGAAATAAAATAAATGTGAAAAAATCATAAAATTGAATTTTTAAATTATTAATAAAATCAACAACAACAAATAAACGACACCTGGAGCTGCAAAATCTTAATCAGTGCGAAAATCATTAGCCAACACAACAACAGCAACAAAGAAGTGATTTAAATGGTGCGGTGTTATAAATTTTGTGTGTGTCGAAAATAAAAATTATGGAGCAGAAAACTACATATATCCAAGTATGCTTGTGTGTTTGGCTACCTACGGTGGTTCCAGCATAATTCCACTGAAGTCATTAAGTTTTTATATTCACCGCCAAATATTTGTGCTTAGGAATGTGTCGGTTGTGTGACATAATCACGCATTTTCAATCGGTGGAATTATCAAATTTTGGTGAATAAAATTATTTCAAGGTATTCTATCACGCCTAGATACCTACATATTTATATTTGCAACAATTACGCTGAGTTATGATATAATAATGTGTGTAAGAAGCGATTTTTAGAATTTCAAAAAAATTAATAAATATAAATAAAAATAAATTTATAAATGAAAGTAAAATAAGAAGTGAATAAATATAAAATAAAGTGCAGTGTTTAGTGAAATAAATAACAAACTAAGCATCATAACACTAAATACCGAGTTATTCCAGTCTTAAAAGCAAAATTACGGAAATATGGATAATAGACCGCCGAATAATATGGAGCTTGAAAGGTAAGAGATTATTTTTTGCAAAATTAATTTAACCTATGTATATATGTATATAAATAATGTATCTCTAGTTGAATCGCAATTGGAGTTCACCACTCACAAACGTGTTAGAATATAATTAGAGCTTTTTGTTAATTTTTCAAAATTACATTAGGTTAGGTTAGATGACTGATCAAAAATCTCACGTAGTCTTTACTGTGAGGCCATAGAAAATGAGAACTATTGTGTTCGGACTTATAGATTGGCAATACACTTTGTAGCCAATGCAAACTGGCACAGGCGTTTAATTTCCATTCCCGCCAGCTTCGGTCTGAAGGTATGCGGTCCAAAGTGCGTATGACCTTCCAAACGCGAAACAGTCAAAAAGGAAGCGTTAAGTTATTTTTACCTCATCTTCTGCAGATGGCGTCTAGTAGGATTCCCAGGCTTACTACGTGAACGCCAATAGGGCAATGTCCCAAAACTAGGGAGATGCTAACCTTACTGAGAGCAAAGAGATCACTAGATCTCTTGCGATCGATCTTGGGCAAAAGGCTTTTGCGACAGCGCATGTACTAACGGTGGCCCAGAGCTGATCAAGCTTCCGCGAGGCTCAGCTATTCAGTAGTAGAACACAAGACGATACGGACGCACCGATCCGCTCTCATTCTACCGATGGCTTTTCTTACGAGCTCATTAGCTTTACAGTTTACTGCGATTCCTCTGTAGCCTGGCACCTATACCAGTCTTATCACAAACATACTCGATGTTATAGATAGCAAGGTTAGGCCTTATTTGACCAGCTCTTAACGCACTGTTAATGAGTTCAAGGCTAGTATTGCCGCTCTGCTATTTGAGTGGATGCTCACTTCTCTGAAGGAGGCTTCACTCCGAAGCAGTAAATTTACTGCTACCTTAATGGCTGCAACCTCAACTGGATGTCGCTGCAATAGTCCGTGAAATCTGAAACTGCAGTTGATCTCTTGACAGTAAACCCCTCCACCAACCTTCTCCCCAAGCTTTGATCCATCCGTGAAGAAGTTCACTGTCCCTCTCCTCTTCTGACTTCTTCCCACCCTCGTCGGCATATGGGTAGAAAAGGAGCCGCCAGAGTTCGGTTTAGCGACTCCATGATCCATTACATTACATTAGATTAGATTAAAAATTGTTTGCACTGCGACCCGTGGTCTTTTGTGCATTTTTCTGTTCTGACAACACCTCGCTTAACCCAGTCCCGCGGATACAACTGGCCAATAGCCCAACTCCTTCTTCTTGCAAATGCTGGACAACCCAGAAGTCTATGCTATGATGTTTCTACTACATGGTCGCAAAAACGACATTGATTTGTGGAACAATATCCTACCTGTATAAAATCCCAAAAACTGGGAAGGACGATTGGTACAATACAATCTCCCAGAAACAACTTCGCCTGTCGAAGCCCAGGCATTTGTTGCCAGTGTGGACTTCTACCAACTCTTTACTCTTTCCGAAACTCCTCTTGCAAAGTGTGAAGGCACGGTTCCGGACCTGTCGGACTGGTCGCCACCCATTCTTTCACCAGAAGAACGGCTAGCACGTTTCCACTGATTCCTCTATGCCCATAACTCCACCCCAGTAGGATATTTTTTTTAGTGGGAACCCTGTAAATACACTTCAGTACCATTTTTAATTTGTTTCAACGGTTGAGGTTGCTTAAAATGCCTCTTGACTGTGATTGAGTATGGCAATTAGTTTTCCGTGATAGTTCCTCTCTAGAATGATCTCTGCTCAGCTGCTAATGGCATAGACTTTAGCTTGAAATTTGCCCATGGCACTGGCAGTTTGGGACCACATACCACTTATCAGCATTAATTCCATCTAACTTTTTCAAGCCGTCTGTATACTACCGCATTGTGCTCCTATTTCTGCATAAAATTATTGTTGACATATTTTTACCTTTAAATCAACATCTCATTTATGAAGTTGTGTTTGGTATGTAAGAATTTAATATTAATATTAGACTATATTAGTTCGGAAATTTTATAACATTTAGTGAGTGAGGCAAATCATATTACATTGACTATCAATTGAGAGGCATAAAACATGGTTCCATCATTCTCTATGATGATGGTGACCTAAACGAAAAATTGATAGGCCTATTTTTTTACATAATTCTGACATAAAGGGAGATAGCTCGAAACCATAGATAGCCGATTGATACTGAAAATGGACTAAGACTTCATCTTCACTCCAAAACAAAGGATGGATCAAACCATGCGAATCCCGTAAAACAGTCCGTTCAGTATGTTTATTTTTTTTGATGGTAGGGAATCTGAAGAGTATTTTTATTTTTGTTTGCACTCAAAAAAATTTTGTTTTGAAAGATTAAACCTTAGTTTTCTCACTGAATATATTGTATATTAAATAGTAGTTCAGTTAATAACAATTGTGCCTAAATTTCAATCGAAAACATTTTCGTTCAGTTAAAAATTTTAGAGAATTTCCAACACCCACCTAAATTCTTTAAACATTGTGTGTCACATGACCCATGAAAATAATTGAGTCCTGATGTTTAACGGCAAATACAAAAGGATGATCCACTTCCAAAGATTTTGGGCGTGAGAAGGTCAAAAAGCTCTTTATACCTAAAAGATAAAATAGATTAGAAAAATATTTATATATGCCAGAAGGTAATTACCACCGGATTCCAATGAAGGTACTGAACCTTCCTCGGTAATTTCCACATATGCTTTGTGGCTAGCGCTATTGATATAGTGGCTGACGAACATGCGATACATGTGACCGAAATCGCCTTGACGGGTAAACATAGTCGTGACACCGAGCTGGAGGGTTAAGAATTTTTTAGATACTGCTAAATAAGTTAAATATCTTTTGACAATCAAAAACTTACCTTACGGAATGGCTCCTCCAGACTGACACCAAATTCAAAACCGAATTTAGGTAGACGCAACTCAATCTTTTGCGAACTCAAGCGACTATCCACAAGTCCGACCAAATTCTTGCCCACCAAACGTTGTACAAGATTAGACAAACCGTTCATTTGGTTCGGCAATAACACAAGCATTGAGTACTCAGTATTTTGATAGGGTAGTTCGATCACTTTTGCATCCAATTCATTTACTTCAGCATAACGGAAATTATTTACCGTCCACATCATATCCACATTCACTGACCGCCGACCACCGGATGAAAATTCACGACGTTCTGTCTTATCAGCTTTGAAGGCATTCAACCAGGGTGCACTATAGGCAATACCATTGACCATCACACCTTCCGTTAGATCATTTAACAGTTGCGGTTGTAGAATATTCGTGACTTTATTCAAGGTTTTCTCTTGCACTTCTTTGCTAATGCGATCGGCGGTGCGTTTATTGTAGGGCGGATGAAAGTCGGCTGTTTCGAGATCCGACTCGAAACTACGACGTGCCACATCGCGGAAATTAGCCTTGAATTCCAAATTCTCATTTATGTAGATCTTGTTGAATAAACGTAAATTGTTGCTGCGTGTGAAGGCAGTTTGAAAAGCACTGAAACGACGCACCACATCATCGGAATTGGCCGAACCGAGCCGTATGCCCGCTTGTATTTCATTTGCGGTGCGTCCTTTGGCGCCGTAGAAGGCCAAGGCCATGGCGGTTTGTATGGCTGCAGGGGAGATCACGACATTTTCACCCAAATGATTCGAAGCGACAGCCTGATAGATATCGGCAGCAAAAAGATTGCGTTCAGTAGCTTCACTTTGAGTACCTAAAGTGGCGGCATGAGCTACCAGGCAACCACTCAGCGCGACTAATACGGCCAAAACTAGGAAGATGATAATAATTTACCTTGAGTATTTGAATTGATTTTAATCATCTTATATTTTTTCCCCACTTACATAATAGTGATTTCATGCTGTGCGCGGTGTGTGTATTCAATTAAGACTCGATTGTAACGATTAGCGACGCTTAGGCTCCGAACTGCTGTTACGCTAAATTACGACTAAGCGCTTGGTACAAATCTCGAACTTCTCGCGGCACTGACGCATATATTTAATTCGTCAAAGAATTAGACTAGCGGCAGCTGATTAGGTGGTATGAGAAAATTACTACACTGGAAAAAATATTTAATATAAATAATTGATTTTATGAATCAGCATTTTTTATATTTTTAGATTCATAATCATTCATTCATAAGAGCTTGATTTTGATCCATAAGTTCAATCTGGACAATACGTTCTCAGTCTATGATAATGTTTTGGATAACAATTCATCCGAAAGTTTGTACAGATATCTTGCCAATAAATAAAGTTTGCATACAATTTTGGATTGGAATTTTATCTGCCAGTTTGTATGACAGCTTTATGTTAAAGTGATCCGATCTTAACAAACTCTTCAGATATTATAGCAATGCTTCGGTTAATAATCTGAGCTAAAACTCGTGAAGATACCTTATCATATAAAAAAGTTTTTCTTGCAAGAACTTTAGTTTGATCGGTTAGTTCGTATGTCAGCTATATGCCAAGGTTGTCCGTTATCAGCGGTTCCGACAAATGAGCAGCTTCTTGTAGAGAAAAGGACATGTACGACAATTTAGATCGTTTTCTATAACTGAGAGCGACTTTGAGCAAAGCGCAATGAATATTTGTTTTTCTCACTTCAATAACTCTACAAGAATCAAATGATATAATTATCTTGTATGTGGGTCACATTTTCATATTTATAGTGGCAATATTTCTGCTCTAAGAAAACTCAATAATAAATGACATGAATTTCAAGCTTTATACCTTGTTTTGGCCCATTTTCTTTCCGCTTTTACTTGAAGGTATGAAATGTTTCAAACTTATGTGAGTTTAGCATTGACAGGTTTTTTCTCGGGGAGCCTCAAAAGAAAGTCGTTAAATATCTTCGAAAAAAGGCCTCCGAAAATCTTGTTTCTAGGTATTTTAATCTCTGTAGGGTTAAAAGCCCCATTAGTTCTATAGTAATAGTAATAATTCTTAGCGTTGTAAACATTATTTAGATTTTAACTGAGAATGATTCGTCAGGTGAGTACTTTTTATGATAGAAAATATTTACAGGACTGTTTGAGATTAACTGAATGGAGCGCTTTTATAACTGTCTAGCGTTTTGTTGTAATACACGAAAGTCTGTTATCATGCGCAATAACATGTAAAATTATTGGTTCTTAATAGGAGATAGAGTCAAAATCGGACACTAAGTCTTTGAGGAACTATATATTTGATTGAATTTTCATTAGAGAATTTATTATCATTTCTCTATTCTTTTCGAAAAAATATGTAGATTTATGAGCAATTAATATCAATTTAAATTTTTTCAAGTGCAGTCACTTTCTACCGAGCTCACAGTTGTCTATTTACGAAACTAATTAACAACTTCGACTAAGTGGTTGAGGAAAGCTGAAAAGCGAACTCAAGTACCTTCGTAAATATGTATATGTATATAAATACATATATATGCAATATAATTATTTATACACATATATATGTATGTATGTTTGTTTGTATTTATGTATAAGTTTTTTGTGCTGTTTGTTTATGATTTGTGCAATTTTCGCTTAAGAAGAGCAAAAAAAAAACAAATAGAACTTATCAGTAAACAAATG
This sequence comes from Bactrocera neohumeralis, assembly GCF_024586455.1. Lineage (NCBI taxonomy): Eukaryota > Metazoa > Arthropoda > Insecta > Diptera > Tephritidae > Bactrocera > Bactrocera neohumeralis. The sequence goes on from NC_065921.1 coordinate 44,276,166, forward strand.
AGCATTTTTAAATGCATACATATACATATATACTCGTATGTATTAATGTAAATTTGTTTATTCTTGAAATATTTTTGTATAAATCAGCCTCTAAATTTATTTCGCTGCATATCAATGAGTAACTTTCTGACCCCAATTTTTTTTCTTATTCATCAGCTGATAAAGAACTTCGTTAACCAAGCACACTACAATTGATATGGTTTGTCGTATATACATTTGCGGAGCTTGATTAGTACAGAAAGCTATGCTTTAAAGGCAAAGACTTCTTCAAAATAATTTGCAGATGTATTTAAGAACCAATAAAATAAAACTTCATACATACATCTTATTTTCATTTGGAAATAAATTTAAAGTATCAATCTTCGGTTCGGCTCTCTATGTTTGAGCTTTGCTTTCTTATTAAGAATGTTTATGCATATTGAAAGACGACAAAAAACCTGTACACCTGACTGCTTCCGTTATAAGTAATTTATGCCAATTGTGTGTTTGATAAGAAACTTACTGAGTTTCACTAGATGGCAAACAGCTGATACTTCATTGAAGTCGAATAATTGCTTGCTGTTTTCTCACTGCTTTTGCAATTGATTTAAACGGGTACCAGTTGATTGTTCGATTCGATACTATCCTACACATTTGGTTAAATCTTTTAATCTTAAAATATTAAGATAAATATATTAGGATTGCACCACGACCTTAGGTCTATTGTGGCCTCTACTAAATCACAACGACCCAAGTAGCTCCAGCATATTGATAAAATCCAATATACCGCTAGGTGCTAGTGAGACGAACTTCCTATTTGGAAACAGGGATCTAAGGATCTTTATAAGAAAATGAGTCTCCGCGAATTTCAATAATATCTGATAGATTGACTGTTATTTTCGCTAAAAAGTCAGCTATAAGCACTGGCCGTAAAAAACAAATTTTCCAAAATTTGGCCTTGTACTTTAAGCACTCTGAAACGCCTTTTCAAATTTGCGTGTAACTTCGAAAATATTCACCGCAACGATAAAAAATTCTTTGGGTATTCTTAAATATATGTATGTGCATTAAGAAAAAAAATTAAAAAAAGAATCTACTTTTTGAAAATTCTGACTGCATAAAACTCCTTAAGCTGAGACATTTATTGGTGTTTCTCTTATAAATATGTAAATATGTATACTGTAAAATGAGAGAATCATAAAGAAAAAATCATGGGAAGTATGTATAGGTGTTCTATTTTTCCAATTGTCATACCAATTAATAATAAGGTTGAATAATAATTTTGTTGCAATTTTAGTAGAGTTTTCCCCTTCATTGAGGCGTTTTGTGGGCGTGGCAAGAGTCCGATTCGGTTCATCTGCAATACCAACCTTCTATTGTGCAAATAAAAAGGTGTACAAAGTTCCGTCAGTATATTTAAATCTTTACTCAGTTACAAATTGCACCGATGGACGGACAGACAGTCAGTCACCTGGATTTTAACGCGCCTGGTCATTCTTATTATCAAATATATGTATATGTATACTCTTTATCTGTGGTATCTCGATTTGTATTAGGTGATATATAAACCGTTTTCATCAATATGTTGCCATAAAAATAAAAAATTTTAAATTTCATTTTCTTTGTTAACCACTGTAACAACTCAACTATGAAATGTAAGTATGTAAGAGTTGAAAATCTTGTTTATGGTAAACAAAATGTAAGCAAAATCATAATTTCCAAGAAATTGTTTATGCATGTTTCGTTTCCTATTAATTGTCTATAATATATAGCATACAAGTATATACACATAAATTCTATTCGGAGAGATAATTGCGGAAACATATTGTTAATGAATCAGTTAGAAGCTCTTTTTAAATACTTTGACGTTTAGCTTGCATTCGCAAACAAGTTCTCTCACCTATTTGCAAATGCAATTTATAGCGCTCTTTCAGTAAGCCTTGTAGGAAAAACATGTAGTTCACTTTTACTAAGCCTTCTTTTTTGCTATTTTTTCATTTACTTCTCTACTTTGAATTTTAATTCTTATTTCAAACTTAATTGACGGATGATATATTAAATAAACTCATTCGCAAGTTAAGAGTGAAGAGCATACTCTTTTCTCAAGTTTAGTCATTGACCTTTACTTTCATCTAGCAAATTATTATTTAAGTTGAAAGGAATGAAAAAATTGCAATGGTAGTGAATTATAATTCGAAAACATCTCGGCAATTGTCAAATACTTTTTTAACAAAAATCTATTTTAAAAAATAATATTGTGAAATTGCTCTCTCTTTGGGTTTTTCAGAAGTGAATTTCCTACAAGGAACCTGTCGCCATTGCACATTCAAAGAGCGAGTAATCAAACTGCTGCAGAATATTGATCGGTTAAAGAGGGAAATTTATTATTATGAAGAGCAAAATATCGATGCGCAATATTTAAGCACGCATTTTTGTATTTATCTTGTCCATTGCATCACTATAATCTAAGCTAGCGGTTTATTAAGTTCATTTCTCTGATTCGTGCAGTGTAAGTTTGGTGCTGGTCCATAAGCTACTCCGAGATGGAACAACAAATACACGTGACAGAGTGTACCTTTACGGATTTGGAGGAAGAAAAAAAGCGGCTTCAAAATGCTGCTAAAGAACCGGCCTCAGCAACACGTTTCGTAGAGTCAGTGGGACCGACTGCAATTGAAGCGCCTGCGGACGATTTTTGTTTATTTCTGTGTTGTTTTGAATGGTGTTTTAGCGGTGATATCTGTTCTGGCAACGATGATGCAGATTGTTGTGGTTCTTGTTTTGATTAAAATAACAACAATATAGTTTTATATATTTAATTTATATTTTTTATATTTGCATTGAAATACAATTTTTTAATAAAACGAAAATGCATTGATTTCTTGTTTAATTTCTATTCATCGTTATTTGTAAATCTCCGTTAACCAAACCAGTTCGGTAAAATATGTATTTTTTCGTATTCGCTGCTTGAAGTCACATTATTTCGTACTGACCCAGTGGCAAGTTTTGCCGGTATACTGAAAACCACTTCTACATCATCATATAATATTATCTAGTATCTTTATTTATTTTTGAAGTTTTTATTTTCTTTAAGGAAACACTACATTCATAGCAACACTAAAGCTGTTCATTGTCTTTTGCCGACGACTATAATAGACGAAGCTTTCTGAGCTTACCACAAATTTTTTAAGGCGGTTAAAATCCATTCTAGTCACTTCGCTAAGTCCGCAAAGATGATATTTCAATCTCAGTCTGGCAAAAGCCATGCAATAGAGGACGAAGTGAGAAGATAATTCCACCTTGCCTTCTTCCATATATCTTTGGCTAAGAGCATGCCTCAGAATATTGAGCCGTGCCGTATGTAAATCTATTGGACAGTGTCCAGTCAGAACACCTACACTTGTGACGAGATTGGCTTTGCTAAAAGTCAATGGTTCGGAGAACCTTCTACGCTTTACACAGATCATAAGGATCTCGCGGTCGCACAATGGAAGTCCAAAGGTCCAACGGCAGAACGCAAGAAGACATCGAAAAACCGACTCGCTTTCAATAGGATGAAATTGAGGAAAAGTGCTCTGTCTAGCAAGCTCTTCATTTTTGCAGCTTCCGGGTACAGTAATACTCAAAATATTTAGAGGTGTATATTCCACTCGCAGGAACCTAGAACTACTATCCATGGCTTTCTTGAACTTCACAATGGACATTCTTCAGCACATTTTGAAAAAAAAACTGTATCATAATTTGAAATTTCTTTATTCAAACATTCACAATGTGTCCAGCCATTAAAACGGCTGTTTCGGATTTTATTAAGAAGTAAAATGGATGATTTACAACTAGCTGCATGGGGCGTTTAAAAAATCCACTGAGTGCTAAAGAATAGAGATTATAAAAGTCAGCGAACAGTGTTCTCTTTTTATTTCAAAAGTCAAACTTACAAAATTCATCCTCGGCAGAAGCACCGCCGTCTTCATCCACACGCCAGACCGCTTTATGTGGCACATTTGTCACAGCTGGTGAGCGCGTATTGAAAAACGAGGAGAACATGTGCGTGAATTTTGTCTCACCATCGAAAATGCGTGCGAAGCCCAACTGAAAAATGTAATAAATTTATTAATATATGAGCACAGAAACAACATATTATGCAACAAACAGCACTCAAGGCGCCCTTGAGGTCCACATCATATTCGGCACGGAATTTCGGCACCGTTAACACAATTTTTTGCTCACTCAATTGCTCCTCAAGCTTGGTGAGATCTTCGTGTAACAGTTGCTCTTCGAGCTTTATCAGCCCATCCACTTGGTTGGGCACCAGCAGCCACAATTTGAGTGTCTGATTCGCGTATGGCAACTCAACTAGCTTGGCATCCAAATGCGCTGATTCGGCATAGCGGAATTTATGCGTCACATACATGCTATCCACTAATTTATGCTTCGTGCGATCGGTGAAAAAATTCAATTTCTCCGTTTCTTTCACATTGAAGCCTACCGCCCATGGTGCGTGAAATACCGCCGCGGAGGCCAAAACAAAGCGATCACGCAAATCGGCCAACTTCGGGTCAAGAACCTCACCACAACTATAGTTGGATTGTTGCAAGAACCAATAGTTCAGCTCATCAATGCTTTTCCGCTTGAAGTCGCTCATTTGTGTAGGTGTTTCAAAATGTCTGGACATTTCCAAGAACTCATCCTGAAATTTGAATAACACATGTTCCTGCACATAGATGGCGCTCAGCAGACGCGCTTTGTTTTGAGCTTGTGTCTTAATCGAGCTCAATAGCAGTGACATATTGAGTGTGGCAGTTTGTTTGCGCTCCGTTTGTGGCAAATGCAAGGCGGCGCGTAGTGCTGCAGCCTCTTGTTCGTTGGTGCCATAGGAAAGTAGTGTGAGCAGGGCTTGTATGAGCACTGGCGAAAGGAGCACATTCTGCGCCGGTGATTGCAGGCCAAGCGCTGTGCTCAGTGTCAAGGCGAAACGATCGCTGGCGAGCTTCGCAGTGAGTGCCGGTGCATTGGCGGTGATCGTCTGAAGCACGAAAATGCGACTGAGCGCAACGAAGACTGATGGCAAGTGTGATAAGAAAAGGGAAATTAGTAGGAAGTTTTAATTTTTTGTAGTTCATTTCTATATTTTATATAAAATTATTTATTTTGCAACTTACATGGCCTTAAAATCATTTCACTTTTCTAATTGTTACGAAAGCCTTTGATCGAAAGTGAAAAAATTAAAAACGGAGTACGTTTTCAAAGAATGTGTACTCTTATCGCCTGCTAGTTGACTAAATTCTAGAAGCGCAGCTCAGTCTACTTTTTGTCATATTTAATTTTTGGCTAAATAATAGCTGCGAATTATTGTGTACATATACATACATATGTACATAGTACAGCTATGATTAGATTTTTCCCAAATACAGTTTGGTTCTAAAGTCCAGCATTAACTTTTGATTGCCTTTATGATTTAGTTTAAGACGAGAAAATAAGAAGAAAAAATTGATTTAATCTTTTCTAAGCCTATAAATTAGTTCTAGCATATTTTGCTTATTGACGAAGCCATTCAGCCAGAAATAAGCCTCATCACTGAAGACGATTTTTCAGCCCAATTCACGAACATATGACGGCTCTGGTGGCCAAGCGGTTTCACTTCTTGCGTCAATTCGATCTTGTAAGGATGTAGGCCAATATCAATATATTGATAGCGACGTGTGAGAGACTGATTTGGGTCTTCTTCATTTGATGCATTAGCGGCAGCAATGCTATCGACACTACGGGGACTTCTTTGTCTCAGAGGTACGGGAATATTTTGTACTGTGCCTGTGGATTAAAATTTTTCCACTAGACGTTTAATTGTTGATCTGATAGGCCGATTATGACGACCTTAGAGTGGACGTAACGCTCTTAAAGTTAAGGCCACTCACTCCGAATTGCGGTACTAAATTTTAATAATTTCGACTCGTTGTTGGGTCGTATTTTTTTCCATGATGAAATGGTAAACCTTTCTTGAGAGAAATGTCAAAAGAGCGGGGAAAATATGGCGTCGTTTGTTGTCCCTATCGGCCTACTTTTGTAGCGTCCCTATTGAAAACCCCAAATAACTAGAAGAGGGCCTTGCTGATAACACCTTCCCTCAGTTTTTCGATATTGTCTTTTCATTTTTTGCAATGGTGGATAAGAGACAAACACGTGGTGAGTTTCTTGTCATGCGCTCTTTAGATTATGTTTTTGATCTTGCTCGAACCAAATTAAAAGTAGCTCATTTAAGTTCGATGTTCAGCAGTCGATGAACACAGCCGTTCAAAGGCCTTTCTCAAATAAGCGCTAGATCAGGGGTCTTTTGTTGGGGCTCTCTCGGCGTTTGCTCTTTAATAGAAAGTGACTTTTTACCCTTACGGTTATGCTTTCAGAAAGATATTTAATATTAGAACAGCGATCTGCTTCCACAACAGACCGATTATATGGAATAAACTGAAATTTTTATTTAGATGAGGACTGTCAATTCCATCACATCTTACCAGAAAAATTTAGGTGAATACAACAAAAATAATTCCAAACATTTATATTTTTATTTGCACGCACATTTTTCTTCAACACTGTAACAAAAATTAGTGTGTTTCTCTTTCAAAAAGTTTGCTTATCACATACTTGTATGAACTGAAAAATACTAATTTGTAGGTTTGTTGATATAAAAACTTTTATTGAAAGCTCTTGAAAGCTTATTATTACTGCACATCATACACACATACATATCTCCGTGAGTATTTAGTTTTAAAAGTATTCTTAGTTTTCTTTTTATTTTGCGATTCTCTTGTGCAGTTTCTTTCTATCTTTGTTAAAAATGTTCTCTCTAAAGTTCTTTAGAGAATGTATAAATTACTAATTATGAGTAAAAGTATTGTAAGTCTTATTTTATTATATTTTAACGACATGTCCAATGAAGAAGACAGCTTGCGGACTGCGAATGGCGAACATGAACGGATGATCGGCTGTGAAGCGGATGATGCGGTTGGGCAGTGAGAGCGGCACTAGCTTGATAACTGCAATGAACGGAGAGTGCGAAGATAAAATTAAATGAATTTAGTTATTCCAATATTTTTTTTATAAATATTCAATATTTTTGTGTGATGTAAATTACTTACATGATGCTGCAGCCGCTTCGGAGCCTGCCTCATTGACATCGAGGTAGGCCTTGTGATGTACTTGCGACACACTAACTGTTTGTGGATAGAAGAAATTTTTTAAATCAGCGCGTTCGCTGAAAAGATCTGTAATTCCAAGCTGCAATGTAAAAGAGGAAAAGAAATTTAACGGTGGATTATAAAGAAATGTTCTTAAATTAAATAACGGTACAGATGTTCTTGAGAAATTCGTTGCGACTTAATGGCGTGGATGACGAAAATGCAGACGCCTCAAAAATTGACTTTAAAACTATGATGCCCTTACTAAGACTTTTCCTTCTAAATATTTCAGACACAGTCAGGAGGTTTTGAACGGTTATAGAGGTGTCATAGCGTGAGGAGCTTAAATTTTGGAATTTTATCTAAGTCTGTGCCTACATTGAACGAAGGAAAGTAAGTGTTGGAAATCTCTAAAAGCATCACCCTTTTTTCTTCAGAAGAGAGACGAGTAAACGCCCACCTTTTTCAACTGTTCGATATGTGGTTATGTCAGATCCAATAAAAATTTTCTGGAACTTTTCTGTTTCTGTTCTTTGCTTAAAAACCATTTAACTATTTGAAATGGACTAAAAAATTTTAACCAAGTATTAGGTTCCACAGAGACTACCAGAATAGAAAACTTTTCAACTTTTGTTTAGCCATAGTTTTAGTCCCAGTTATGCCAATCAACCGGATAAGATCAAGCAATTGATACTTTAGAACCCCTTTCAACGGAGAAACTGTGATGAATTGGTAACCTAAAACTCGAAGTTTCGGTTTGTAACATTTGTACGTTGTCGATAGTACTTACTATTTTGATTTATTGCAATTTCGTCTTAACTAATGGAATTTTTTCGGAAAAATAAATAAATAAAAATTTTAATCGTAACTCACCTTAGTTAAAGGAGCTTTCATATTTACGTCGTAGCTAATGCGAAATTTGGGTATTCTTATCGTCACTGTCTCCGAAAGCATGCGCTTCGACAAACTATTCAAGTCGACGTCATGCATACGCTGCTCCATCTCTGCCAAGCCGTCAAGCTTGTTCGGCAGCAGGATCATCATTGTTAACTGCGAATTTGCATATTTCAACTCCACACCGGTGGCATCCAATTCCGGAAATTCACCATAAGCGTATGTGTCATCACCGTACATCATATCGACCGGCACTGTACGCGCCGGTGTCACATAGAAATTCTGTCGCTCGGTGTCACGCGTAGAGAACTCCTTCGCCCATTTGGCCTTGAAGTAGATGGCATTAATGAGCATCGCCTGCGTTTGCCCATCCAATTGTGCTGGTGTAACGAGTTCGCGTATAATATTTTGTGTCTTCTGCGCAACCCAATTGTTAATAGCCGACGCTGCAACATTCGGCGAACGGAAGTCGATCGCTTCGATGGCGCTGTCAAAATTGCGTGCACGTTGCTGTACGTACGGCTGCAGCGTCAGGTGTCGGCTATGATACATTTTATTCGCCATCACTAGCTGTGCACTACCGGCATACAGTTGAGTCTGCAACAGATTATAGAACAGTTTATCCGTGTCCTCTCTATTGGCAGGTAGTCCAAGTGCATCCTGCAGCTGATTATAGGTCTCCCCACCGGCGCCAATAGAAACGAATGCCAACAACAATTGCAGTGAAATGGGCGAGTAAATGACGTTGTATTGTGACGATGGTCCGGTGATTACGCGGAAAAGATTCGCATTGAATTTGTTGGGCGCGTATGTGTCCCGATGATTGGGAGCGATAACACCAGCCGGCTGACGTTTCGAACTGTCCCAAACGGGATTCCGTTCAGACACTGTGGCGTGCGGTGAATATGCTTGCAGGAGTGGATAATTTGGTTTAGGTGGTGCTGGATACCGTACATTGAGCCCTGCTGGGTGCGCGACAGTAGGCGCTGTTGTTGGTCTTATGTTATAATGCGGCAATAAAATCGCGTTGTTATAGGAGGTTGTCGTCAATGATATCCTTGTCAAGTAAGCGGGTGTGCTCTGCTGCTCTCTGCGTGCTGCATACTCAGCTTGTTGTGCCTCATATTGTTTCTTATATTGTGCTTGTTGTTGCTGTTCGTAATAGGATTGTGATTGTGCGGCTGCAGTAGCGATCAGTAAGGCAACTGAAAATGTGGACGGACATTTTTTTTAATTTAAAAGTATATTTAATATTATAAATAAGTAAATGTATATTCTGAATATTATATAATTGATATGCCGTTATATTTACTCATAGCATTTGTTGTGGCAAAAGTCGCGGTTTCAGTTAATCTCACAGTTTCAGTTATTGCGTCATCAAATATGCGATAATTAGCAGCTGCAATGTTCGAAATGCAATCATATTTGTGAGTAATGATCTTTCAAGAACGCTCATTGAGCAAATATTTACGATAAGCTGTTTACTCTTTCTCGTTCTCTCCCAAAGTGTTTTAAACGAGAATGTGTATCATTAACCTGAGAGAAATTTTCAAAATAATCGGGGGATTTTAATATTATTTTTTTGTATATCATCTATAGGTGGGAAATTTCTAATATTCGCAAGTACTGAGAGCCCAAAATCGGCTTCATCAGAGCAAGCCAATGCCAAATACATGTATGGCTACCACATTTTTCAACAGATCCCCTGACTCTTTTCGTATCAATGGTGAAAGCATATTTGAAAGCCCGTCATGTTATGAAGTAGAGACCACCAGGTTCTAAAGTGAGTCAGACAATGCGAAACACCAAAGGAATGTGAGAGTCGATCGATCGATATTCTCATTTGTGTTACTGACCCTGTGAAGTAGTTCCGTAGTGTTTAAAATTCAAAAGGGTCTTGAGCTCGTGTAAATGATCAGCGTAACGAGCTGAATCGTTTTAGTCATGTCTGAGTTTTTGAGACATCGATCAAATTTTGTAGGCGTCCTTTTCTCACCAGGAACCTGATAATTTATCGGAACCGCGGATATCGGACAACTATGACATATAGCTGTCATACAAACTGTCCGATTAAACTCAAGTCCTTGTATAAAAAACTCATTCATTTGACAAGCTATCTTCATGACATTTGGTTCAGATTATAACCCAAAGCATTGCTAAAATCTCTGAAAAAATTATTAAGATCGAACCGCTGTAGCATAAAGCTGTCCTGCAAACTGGCAGTATGCAAACTTATTTTTATTGATAAGATATCTTCACAAAATTTGGCATGCATTTTTATCTAAAATGGTACCATAATCTTTGAACATATTGTTCAGATCGGACGACTATAGCATATAACTGCCATACAAACTGGGCGTTCAAAATCAAGTTCTTGTATGGAATTTTGCTTATTTTTGATTTTTTATTTTCCGCTTTATAAAATTTGCATTGCAGACAGCTCCAGAATTTCTACGATTTGCCGTTTTGTGTGTGTGGTGCAGCCCAAATTTAAACCTTCTATGGGGTACTTCTGTATTTTGGTTTATTAGAATAATTGGTGATTTAGATTATAACTTCATGTAGCAACACTGAAGAACGAGGTTTTGCCATTTTATATTTCCGAATAATTTATCTCAGCGTCTTCTGATATTTCTGCTAAGCCTCACTTTTTAGCCGTCTGTGAATGTGATTACTCACCAAGCTCTCAGTTTAAATTTAAAACTAATTAAATGTATCTTATTATGCTTACGTAAAATCCCCTGCATTGTGCACATTTTTCTTGTTGTCTTAACACTCTCGCAATACAGCTGGTCAGTCTTCAAAAAGATAGTCTGTTGCTCTCTACAAACGCGTATTTTCCAGTTTCAGCAACTGGTCACTTGTTATTCACTACTGGCTTGCGCTTATGAAAAACACCTTACCGGTCGGATTGGTACTCGTGCACTTTATCTGTTTGTTGTAGTTATAAAAATCGTATGTGCATCTCTGTTTATATATCACTTGTACATATGCACGCATGTAATTTGCACTGATTTGCCACAACAATTTTGATATGTGCCGATTTTATTGCATTTTATTTTAACTTGCATATATATTTCTTCGTATTATTATTGCTTGTATTCTTATTGTTTTCTTCTATTTATATGATTACCAGTTCTTTGTCGCGAAAAAGTTCTCGAGCGCGCCTTTCGAAAACCTTTGTCGTTGCGGCTGCTAAGGCGAAGCAGCACTGATCGCCCGTTTAGCAGCTTCGTAGTATAAATATTTCTTAAATCGCGCTCACAGTTAAAGAGAGTCACGCAGAACGTCGTCAAATTGTATTTGCTCTGTTTTTTTTGGCCGGCCGTCTGTATTCTCCGCTTTCAATATAACATCCCATTTTGTTTTGTTTTTGTAGCAAACACGTTTACTCGTTTCGCCGATTACTCGTAAGCGGTTAAGATCAACTGTTATCAGAGCCTTTTAGAATATACGAGTAGATGCATGTAATATTTCTGGGCTTTTTCTATGTTTATTCAATGAAATTTCCATTCGATTTTGCAAATTATTTCCATTGTTTTCACTTAAAGTGGCATTAAACTGAAATACTTGTATGTAAATGCCGAACTGATAAGGGATCGAGTAAGGTCGGTATAATGTGGCAATGCTTTAAAATGCTGTAGAAATATAAGGAGTAAGGTGGAGGTCTCCACATAACATTTAATCAGAGAATTTTATTATGAGTTTGGGATACTCCCAAAATGCGAAACTATAGAGTGAAGTGTAGCAGTTGAGTGAGTAAAATTTTTATATATATAATGCAGTTCATTTCTCATATCACGGTATTATTCCGGGAAGCACAAAAACAATCCGAACAATGATTGGCATTATAATAGTATTGTCGTTCTGCATACGAATTTCGTCCAATGGAAACTTAGCTTTCCTATATTGTCATAAGATTCATCCTATGCCATATTCAATCATAAGATGCATTCTATGGCATATTCAATTCTTTTAGTTTCTTGGACTTCCAAAAAGTTTATATAATTGCCGTTAATAGAATTTGAGAAGAATCAAAAATTCAGTCAGCTGGTTAACTGTTTGGTAACGTGTGAAATGAAAAACAGATACTCGTCGGAACATAAGCAAATAATCTGGATCCATACTGACATAACTGAAAAATCGAGCCGAGAAAGAGAAAGCCAAAGGTCTAGAACTCAGGACTTCATTAGGTCCAATGATTTAAGTTTCTTATAAAAACTTACAATACTCGTATAACATAAAACCATGAGATCAGAATTGTTTAAAGCAGCTTTATGAATAAAAGTTTCCGTTATGGGCTATGTAGCAAACTCTAGTCCCATCGCATTGATTCTCCAACCTACATCTACTAACAGTTCTGAAATTGAAATGTGATATGGGATTGTAGAAAATATTACATGTAAACACTCAGAATCGTGACAAAACTGTCAAGTAAGGTATAAAGTGTATATTTTAACGTTTCTGAAATGTGCCATTTCGGAGTAAAATACTTTTGGGGATTTTTGTAGGGAGTTTTTTTGTCATTTTATTTCAAACCTGGACAAAAATAACTTTCATTATACTATAAAAAAAAGAAAAATGGGGAGAAAAGGACGTGTAAAATTTCAGATGTTATGTAAGAAAAATGTAGGCTCGAAATAGTCAATAATTCGACGAATAGCTAGCTCAGGTGGACGATTATTACAACAATAAAATGGCAAAAGCGTTTTATGGGATCTCAGACATTTCCTTCTGGGTGTTACAAGCTGCATAGCAAACTACCCTGTACAGGGCATAAAAACAATATGAGGTCAATTGTTTGCATTTCTGCCAAAGTGAATGAAATATAGATTAATTGTGTTTAATTTACATATTTAATCTCTCAACGAGATGCCGAAATACGCAATCAAGTTCTGAAGAAAAAGCACTGAAAAACTGAAATTCCCACAATCTTTCTTGGAAGAAATAAATTCAGTTTCTATAGAATTCAACAGATAAGCCTCTAACTGGGTGAAGATGGCTACATAAATAGATGTTTGGAATTTCCCAATGAATCAGTTTCGACAAATATTATAATGCGTTTGTGTAGGAAACATTTTAGGTAGGTGTGGTTAATGACAAGATTTAAGAAAGTGATATTTCTCTTTATTTGCGATGAAGATTATAAAAGAGTATATATTTTTTCATCCGTAATATTTCTGAACCTCTAATAGCCTTTAAATGCCAATTTTGTAATAGTTACAGCATCTGAAAAGGTTTAATTAAAACTTGGAACATGTGGCAATATTTTCCATGAAATTATTTCGTTCTAAAGCTATTTAAACTTTAATAATTTAACTACTATATACTTATATCAATATTGTAGATTTTCTTTAGAAAAGTCTTTAGTACCTACTAATTTTCAATTGTGTGGCAACCCTTCTTGTGTTAGTTTTTGATGCTCGGATATTAATTGGAGATTTATATAAATAATTTTTAAATTTATTTTAATATAGATACATATTTATTTTCATGCATAAATTTTTATTTTAAATAGGTGGCAACGTTTTTGATTTTTTTTTTAATTTAAATTTTCTAATTTCTTATGGAAGTTCTTCATTCTATGGGAATAGATGACAAAGAGATTCGTTGCATAAGAAATCTATATTGGCAACAAATTGCCCATGTAAGCATCAATGGTGATATAACCGAAGAAATATCTATTTCACGAGGTGTAAGACAAGGATGCATTCTGTCACCCTTGTTATTTAACATACATATATTCGGAAGTAATATTTCAAGAAGCGGTAACCAGTATTGATCAAGGTGTGAAAGTGAATGGTATTTTCATAAATGATATACGCTATGCAGATGACACTACACTTATAGCCGATAGCTTGATGGGATTACAAGAACTTGTAAACCGAGTTAACTTACGTAGTGATGAATATGGCCTACGCATTAACATAAACAAGACGAAGTAGATGATTATTAGTAGAAAAAACATATACAATGACACACACCTCATGATTAATAATAATCTAATCGAAAGAGTTAAAAATTTCAAGTACCTTGGTTGTCAGATCAATGAAAGTTGGGATTGTTCAAAAGAAATAAAATGTCGAATCGAATTTGAGCGAACAACTTTTCTCAAATACAAAAACATATTATGTGGTCATGAATCACAACCAAAATACGTTTTTTAAATGCTATGTTTGGTCAGTGCTTCTCTATGCGATGGAAACGTGGACTCTAAAAATCATAGATATGAACAAGCTAGAGTCCTTCGAGCTATGGCTTATTAGAACAATCCTAAAAATTCCATGGACAGATCGAGTTATAAACAGTGAAGTTTTGAGAAGAGTGAACCGCAATAGAGAGTTGTTAAAGACTATAAAACAAAGAAAAGCAGCCTACCTAGGATATATTATGAGGAACTCTAAGTATGAGCTACTACAAATAATTATCCAAGGAAAAATTGAAGGAAAACGGGGTATTGGCCGTAAACAACTTTCGTGGCTTCGAAACATTCGACAATGGACAGGAATCCAGAACGTTGCCAACCTTATAGATGTGACGAGAGATAGAGAGAAATATGCTGCGATAATTCAAAATCTGTGAATTTTTTTATTTTTTTATACCCTGAACAGGGTATATTAAGTTTGTCACGAAGTTTGTAACACCCAGAAGGAATCGTCGGAGACCCTATAAAGTATATATATAAATGATCAGTATGTTGAGCTGAATCGATTTAGCCATGTCCGTCTGTCTGTCTGTATATATACGAACTAGTCCCTCAGTTTTTAAGATATCGTTTTGAAATTTTGCAAACTTCATTTTCTCTTCAAGAAGCTGCTCATTTGTCGGAACGGCCGATATCGGACCACTATAACATATAGCTGCAATACAAACTGAACGATCGGTATCAAGTTCTTGTATGGACAGCTTTCACATTTGACAAGATATATTCACGAAATTTGGTATATATTATTTCCTAAAGCAACAATGTAATCTCCGAAGAAATTGATCAGATCGGTTGACTATAGCATATAGCTTCCATACAAACTGAACACATAATTACTAAAAGAAATGCACCTGTGAAGGGTATTTAGCTTCGGTGCAACCGAAGTTAACGTTTTTTCTTGTTTTTTAATAAACAATAGATATATTACATTATTATATTATTATTAAGCTTATTAATATTGTACATTTTATTAAATGTTATATGATCACCAATATTCGAATACGAATTGGCAAATAAAGAAGAAGAATTTTTTTAAAATTTATTTCAGTATGGATGCATATTTATTTTAATGCATGTAAGTTTATTTTAAATAGGTGGCAACGCTTTTATTTTATTTATTTGTTCGAATTCTAATTTTTTTAATTCTAATTTTTCTAATTTATTTTAATGTAGATGCATATTAATTTTAATGCATAAATTTTATTTTAAATATGTAGATGGCAACGCTATTTTTTTACACTCTAAAATTATTTAATTTTTTTACTTAATGTGAATATGGTAATATATCGGTTTACTCAACAGAACTTAATTTAAAATTAAAACTTTTCAAACATGTGGCAATATTTCTCAAAAAGTTTACAGTTTTGTTCTTTACCTATATAATAGTCTTTTGGTATTTTATTATTTTTTTACTAAAATTTTCCAAACAGCTGGCAACCCTCTAATTATAACTTTATTTGTTTAGCTAAAACCGTTTTTTATTGGACTTTCTTACTTCGTTGGACTTTACTTTGCACGTGACATTAGCACTATTCACCCAGTTTGCACAATACGGTTGCCACCGGGGTTTTCCAATAC
Organism: Bactrocera neohumeralis; assembly: GCF_024586455.1. Taxonomy (NCBI): domain Eukaryota; kingdom Metazoa; phylum Arthropoda; class Insecta; order Diptera; family Tephritidae; genus Bactrocera; species Bactrocera neohumeralis. The sequence goes on from NC_065921.1 coordinate 44,291,991, forward strand.
ATTACAAATAGTGACAGCTTTTATAGACAACATAAATAATATTAAATCAAACCATATCCATTTATACAAGAACAAATATGAATAATAGCATCAAAATAGTAAACAAATAATAAATTTTTTTATAACAAAATTCAATAATAATAAAATTTAGCCTTGTTTGGGGCCAAACCATAAACAAAAAAATACGTAAAAGACAAAAAAATATAAGCAAAATATTCTGAATACAAAAAAGTTGTGTTTAACCGTGAATGATTTGTTGCTTTGCGATTAACCAGTTTTTAAGAGGTTTAAGCTTCATAATTGTCTTCAATACTACGAGTATTACGATGTATTTGCATACCTATGTACATAGTACATACAGACATGTACATATTTATGTCGGGAATTCAGAGTTTAATAACGCTAGATATATATTACAGATACGATTATTAAGAATGCTTTTATACATTGTGACCAAAAAGCATCCAGAAATTATAACTAAATTCCCCGGGTAAATGATATCTCTAAAAAATGTAATTTGCCAAGTTGGTAGGACTGTCCTTAATTACTGTGCCAAATATGAGCAGAAGCTGTCAACGAGTTTATTTACAGCAGCTGCTTAAGTCGGTACACCTCAGTAATGCGTTGCGATTTTTATAATGGATAAATATATCGTAGAAAGAATTTCCCTCAAATTTTGTATTTCTAAATATATTTCGTGTGCGGAATTCGTTCTGGATGACCTTCGGTCCATTCAACTTACGAAAATATTAAACAAGTGAAGGATATGGTGCTTGAAAATCGTCAAGCAAGTGTTGGAAAGATGGCAAGAGAGTTCGACATCTCTCGCGAATCGAATGATTTTGGTGGAAAATTTGGGTATGAAACGAGTTCTTGCTCGACTCGTCCCGATAAAACTGAATTTTTTTAAGAAGAATACCGTAAATAGGGCTCTTTGGACATGCTAGAGTATTACAATTCCCGATAAGATATGGGTTTATGAGTTTGACTTGCAAACAAGTCAAAAATCATCGGAATTGAGGGGAAAAAACGAGCCGAAACCTAAAGAATCCATGACAAAGTCGCTCAAAAATCAAAGTGATGCTAAGTGTTTTTTTTCGATATTCGTAGTTTGGTGCATCATGAATTTGTGCAGGAGGGACAGATGGTCAATGAGGAGTTCTACTTAGCCGTATTGAGGCGTTTGCGTGAGAACATCGGTCGAAAACGGCCGGAATTTCCCAAGAACACTTCATGGATTTACACCATATCCACCAGATTTGGCTCCGTGTGATTTTTTCTTGTTCCCCCAACTAAAGTTGTCGCTCCGTGGAACCCGTTTTCAGCCGATCGAAGTGATAAAACAAAATTCACTGAGGGAGCTGAAGGCTTTCCCAAAAAGTGCTTATTTAAAGTGTTTCGGGGACCAGAAAAATCGTTGTCATATGTGTATTACATCTGGTGGGAATTACTTTGAAGGCGCCCAAATAAATATTAATTTCCGGGTAATTTTTAGTCACAATGTATCTCACGGTATTCATAACAGATTGTGTTTATCGTTTGTAAAACAGGAATTCCCTAAGTAATGCGGTAATACAGACATGGAACTGTCTGCGATAACAAACGAACTAGTTGGAAAACCTGCAAACGTCCAGAAAATCTTACATTAAGGTGTATATATCTCAGTCTCACCGCAATTATCTCAGAGAATATTGAAATAGTTGTCTACTAAGCTTAATGTATTGAGAGTTGCTACTTGTTATGAAAATCAACAAGTATCCAGAAGATATACAGGGTACCACATCTACTAATTTCAGACTCGTTGCCTTTCACAACGGAATCGCTGGAAAATGTAAAGCTGATGAGCTCAAGAGGCGGCATCTTCCATTCAGGAGTAGGAAGTATTCTAGCGTGTATGTATGTAGCTCGCGTGAGTTTAGCAGGCGTTTGTCGATGATCAGCAGCTTTGCAACTGCGTGATCCTTCTGGCCTAGAATAGAATACAGAAGATCCACTGAACTACTTGCTCTCAGGAAGATTCAACTTGACGCAATCGAAGCTAATTATCTGTTTGCGGACGCAAACTGCCGGAGGATGGAGTCATGTGTAGAAGTTCACGTGAGGAAAGTTCTCTGACCGCCATTCACTTGGGAATGGCCAGAAACGATTCTTTTACACATGGCTCAAGCAGCTCACTACTTCCGGTCTTTGACCAAGTATCCTCTGGGTAGCCTAAGAACATCCGTTCGAAGGCGAGCTAAAGTGAGAAGGCGAAACATTCCCTACAAGGGTTGTGCGCTGGGTTTGGGACCCGCCACGTAAAAAAAACACCCCCAGTGAAGAGCTATAACCAGCCTCGGATGAGAGACCCCCCTTTTGATGACGACCATTGCAAACGAAATAAGGACTACGAATTGAGGGCATGCACCTGGAATGTCCGGTCCCTTAATTGGGAAGGTGCCGCTGCCCAGCTGGTTGATGTCCTCGTAAAAACAAAGGCTGACATCACCGCCGTCCAAGAAATGCGATGGACGGGACAAGGACAGAGACGAGTAGGTCCTTGTGACATTTACTACAGTGGCCATATAAAGGAGCGCAAGTTTGGTGTAGGATTCGTGGTGGGAGAGAGACTCCGTCGCCGAGTACTATCATTCACTGCGGTGAATGAACGTCTAGCCACAATCCGCATCAAAGCGAGGTTCTTCAACATATCGCTGATCTGCGCCCACGCCCCGACGGAAGAGAAGGACGATGTGACCAAAGATGCCTTTTATGAGTGCTTGGAGCGCACTTATGAAGGCTGCCCCCGCCACGATGTCAAAATCGTGCTGGGCGACTTTAACGCCAGGGTGGGCAAAGAAGGTGTCTTTGGCACTACGGTCGGTAAATTCGGCCTCCACGACGAAACATCCCCTAATGGGTTGAGGCTGATTGACTTCGCCGGGGCCCGAAATATGGTTATCTGTAGTACTAGATTCCAGCATAAGAAGATTCATCAAGCTACCTGGCTGTCTCCGGATCGAAAAACTACCAACCAGATCGATCATGTTGTGATAGACGGAAGACACGTCTCCAGTGTTTTAGATGTGCGTGCGCTCCGAGGTCCTAACATCGACTCGGACCACTATCTTGTTGCAGCTAAGATTCGCACCCGCCTCTGTGCAGCAAAAAACGCGCGCCACCAAACACAAGGAAGGTTCGACGTCGAGAAGCTGCAATCACAACAGACAGCCGAACGATTTTCTACTCGGCTTGCACTCCTGCTCTCTGAGAGCACTCGTCAACAACTCGGTATAAGGGAACTGTGGGACGGAATTTCAAACTCCTTACGTGCAGCTGCAACCGAAACCATTGGTTTTCGGAAAGTGCAAAAGAACAGCTGGTACGACGAGGAGTGCCGTGTCGCAGCGGAGAGAAAACAGGCTGCCTACCTCGCAACGTTACGATCGACCACTACACGTGCGGGATGGGATAGATACCGAGAGTTGAAGAGGGAAGCGAGACGCATTTGTAGACAGAAGAAGAAAGAGGCTGAAATGCGTGAGTACGAAGAGCTTGATAAGCTGGCCGACAGGGGTAATGCTCGAAAATTCTACGAAAAAATGCGGCGACTTACGGAAGGTTTCAAGACCGGAGCGTATTCTTGTAGAACCCCCAAAGGTGATCTAGTCACTGATGCCCAGAGCATACTTAAATTATGGAGGGAACACTTCTCCAGCCTGCTGAATGGCAGTGAACGCACAACACCAGGAGAAGGAGAACCCGATTCCCCAATCAATGACGATAGAGCAGACGTTCCATTACCCGACCATGAAGAAGTTCGAATAGCAATTGCCCGCCTGAAGAACAACAAAGCGGCAGGGGCCGACGGATTGCCGGCCGAGCTATTCAAACACGGCGGCGAAGAACTGATAAGGTGCATGCATCAGCTTCTTTGTAAAATATGGTCGGACGAAAGCATGCCCAACGATTGGAATTTAAGTGTGCTATGCCCAATCCATAAAAAAGGAGATCCCACAATCTGCGCCAACTACCGTGGGATTAGCCTCCTCAACATCGCATATAAGGTTCTATCGAGCGTATTGTGTGAAAGATTAAAGCCCACCGTCAACAAACTGATTGGACCTTATCAGTGTGGCTTTAGACCTGGCAAATCAACAACCGACCAGATATTCACCATGCGCCAAATCTTGGAAAAGACCCGTGAAAGGAGAATCGACACACACCACCTCTTCGTCGATTTCAAAGCTGCTTTCGACAGCACGAAAAGGAGCTGCCTTTATGCCGCGATGTCTGAATTTGGTATCCCCGCAAAACTAATACGGCTGTGTAAACTGACGTTGAGTAACACCAAAAGCTCCGTCAGGATCGGGAAGGACCTCTCCGAGCCGTTCGATACCAAACGAGGTTTCAGACAAGGCGATTCCCTATCGTGCGACTTTTTCAACCTGCTTTTGGAGAAAATAGTTCGAGCCGCAGAACTAAATAGAGAAGGTACCATCTTCTATAAGAGTGTACAGCTACTGGCGTATGCCGATGATATTGATATCATCGGCCTCAACACCCGCGCCGTTAGTTCTGCTTTCTCCAGGCTGGACAAGGAAGCACAGAAAATGGGTCTGGCAGTGAACGAGGGCAAGACGAAATATCTCCTGTCATCAAACAAACAGTCGTCGCATTCGCGACTTGGCACTCACGTCACTGTTGACAGTCATAACTTTGAAGTCGTAGATAATTTCGTTTATCTTGGAACCAGCGTAAATTATTAACAACAATGTAAGTCTCGAAATCCAAAGCAGAATAACTCTTGCCAACAGGTGCTACTTGGGACTGAGTTGGCAATTGAGAATCAAAGTCCTCTCTCGACGAATAAAAACCAAACTATATAAGTCACTCATAATTCCCGTCCTGCTGTATGGTGCAGAGTCTTGGACGATGTCAACAACGGATGAGTCGACGTTGCGAGTTTTCGAGAGAAAAGTTCTGCGAAAGATTTATGGTCCTTTGCGCGTTAGCCACGGCGAATACCGCATTCGATGGAACGATGAGCTGTACGAGATATACGACGACATCGACATAGTTCAGCGAATTAAAAGACAGCGGCTACGCTGGCTAGGTCATGATGTCCGGATGGACGAAAACACTCCAGCTCTGAAAGTATTCGACGCAGTACCCGCCGGGGGAAGCAGAGGAAGAGGAAGACCTCCACTCCGTTGGAAGGACCAAGTGGAGAAGGACCTGGCTTCGCTTGGAATATCCAATTGGCGCCACGTAGCGAAAAGAAGAAACGACTGGCGCGCTGTTGTTAACTCGGCTATAATCGCTTAAGCGGTTTCTACGCCAATTAAGAAGAAGAAGAAGGACGCAAACTGCCAAAAGGAGGTAGGTGAGATAAGAACATCCAATCACCTTATTCTTCATTACCCAGCTTTTGCAATACTGAAGCTTAAACATTTCATCAATTATTCATTCGAACTATTTTGGATTATAAATTTTACTTTCAATGGAGATTCAAGTTATTCGAGCCACTTTGTGTTGGTATTCCACGCATTGGCGGCGGTCTATTGACAATTTTATATGTGCCCATAGGATTTTCTTTGATATGCTAACAAAACTGAACGACTTTTTTCAATATTTTCTTCAACCTGCTGCTGGAAAAAATAATTCGAGCTGCAGAACTTAAGGGGCTAGGGGTAGTCAGAGGCACAAAAAAATGAGAGTTTTCAGAATTTTTTTTTGCTTTTTTGCGGCCTCAGGAAATTTTTTTTCTAAATTTTTGCGAAAAAATCAACAGTAAATTGGTCTTAAAAAGTCGAAATTTTCGAAAAAATTAAAATCCTTTGAGCAGGCCCGAGATTATTATGTATTCTAAAATTCGTAAATGCCAAAAAAAAAAATTAATTTTATGAAAATTCTAACTACCCCTAACACCTTTATCGAGCAGGTACAATCTTTTATAAGAGTGTACAGTTGCTGGCGTATGCCGATGATATTTATATTGGCTCTCATGTCACTGTTGACAGTCATAACTTTGAAGTCGTAGATAGCTTTGTCTATCTTGGAACCAGCGTAAACACCACCAACAATGTCAGCCTGGAAATCCAATTCAGGATAACTCTTGCCAACAGGTGCTACTTCGGACTGAGTAGGCAATTGAGAAGCAAAGTCCTCTCTCGACGAACAAAAACCGAACTCTATAAGTCACTCATAATTCCCGTCCTGCTATATAGTGCAGAGCCCTGGACGATGACAACAACTGACGAGTCGACGTTGCGAGTTTTCGAGAGAAAAGTTCTGCGAAAGCTTTATGGTCCTTTGCGCGTTGGCCACGGCGAATATCGCATTCGATGGGACGATGAGCTGTATGAGATATATGACGCCATTGACATAGTTCAACGAATTAAAAGACAGCGGCTACGCTGAGTAGGACATGTTGTCCGAATGGACGAAAACACTCCAGCTCTGAAAGTATTGAAGTGGAGAAGGACCTGGTTTCGCTTGGAACATCCAATAGGCGCCACGTAGCGAAAAAAAGAAACGACTGGCGCGCTGTTGTTAACTTGACTATAATCGCGTAAGCGGTGTCTACGCCAGTAAAGAAGAAGAGGTTTGTACAACTATTTTAATAATGATGCCAATTAACTCAAAACGGTTTCCCCGGAGCGGTTCTTTGAGTTACAAGAAAAGCCAGAAGTCCCATGGAGCTAAATGAGGTGAATACGGTGCTTGCTCAATGAATTTTGTTGAGTGTTTGTCCAAAATGTAACACAAATATCGACTAACATAAACAGCTACTGGAAACACACTGGTTGAAAGGTCTCGCTAATTTTTGGCATCACCAAATGTACCAACCAAAAAAATTTACTTGTCTTCCTTATAAGTGGGTGATGAGAGGGGGAAATGAAGAATTTCTTGACAGGGTGTATATCCAAGGAATAACTATAACATCGCCTAGATCAGCTTTTTAAGTCAGTTGCCTTAGAAATGCAGCTTCGGCTGCTAAAAAGTGAAATACAAGTATGTACTATATACCATGTGATAGGCAATCCTATAACAAACAATGGCATTGTGGTTCCAAGGTAACGACTTTTTCATCAAGTTCATAAAGTTTTCTAAATAAAACAAAAACGGTTTAAGATATCAATGAAATTGCAGTCAAAGTACATTCGATGTCATTATGCCATTTGCATGGCAACCACGGGCATGCTTGCAGAAGTCCAGACTCTGAACTTGATTTTCGACGGTTTCTAAACATAAATTGGCCGATACTGCTGCAATTTCACGTTCGCTATTTGTACCAAGTTCATCAATCGTCGCTGGCTTGTTGACATATGTATGTAGACCTATACCATAGACTTGAATGGGCCATTTCGTAAGATAACACGTCCACCAAACTTGGTCTTCAATAAATCAATTGTGACATTCGCTGTCTGGCTTGTGGCGCCGTCCTTTTGGAACCACATATTGTCCAAGTCCATATCATCAAATTCGGGCCAAAAATATTCGTTTATCATTGAGCGGTAGCGATTCCCATTCACAACGTGTCGGTCTTAATCATCACGGAAAAACTACGGCCCAATGACGCCACCGGCCCATAAACCGTATTTTTTACGGGATGCAGAGGTGACTCATGGAGTACGTGTCGATTGCTGCCTGACCAATAATAAAGCCATTCAGCTAGAAATAAACCTCATCACTGAAGATGATTTTTCGATGAAAATTCGGATCATTTTCAAGTTGTTATTCATAAAACGTTTCTGGTGGTCAAGCGGTTTCAATTCTTGCGTCAAATTGATCTCGTAAGGATGTAGGCCAAGATATTTTTGTAAAATTCGCCACAACGGCATCACAGAGACGCCCAACGCTTGAGAACGACGTGTGAGATATTAATATTGGGTCTTCCTCAATTCATGCGCTAACGGCAGCACTACAGTACTTTTTGTCTCACTGCCACAGAAACATTTTGTACTGTGCCTGTGAATTCAAATGTTTCGACTAGACGCTCAACTGTACGGACGTAGCGCTCTTAAAGTTGAGACCACTAACTCCGATTTGCGGTAGTAAATTTTAATAATTTCCACTCGTTGTTGGATCGTATTTCTTTCCTTGACGAAGTGGCAAACCTTACTGAAAAGAAATGTTAAAAGAGCGAGAAAAAATATGGCGTTCCTATTGAAAAACCCGTTACTAGTATATGGTTTTAAATTTTTTCCTGTCGGTCGTCGATGATCTGTAATTGAGCATGTCGGAAAGAAGGAAGACTACTTCGACGATTGAAGAGGGAAAAGATGTTTCTTAATATATGTAGATATACAAAATAAAAATAGTTACCTCAAATATACGTCTTTAATATTTTCTATATTTATTTTTTTGGTTACTACTTTGATTGATTTCATACAAAACCATTGTCGTCTTGTGATGCTAATAGCAGAAACAGCCAAAAACGCTACTCCCTTCCTTCCTTTGCCTTCCTTAGCGAGCAAAATGTGGAAAAAACTCAGAAATCCATTGCTCAATACGCATATATAGTTTTGTAGACATCTATGTTTTCAATTACAATTTTTTATAATATAAAATATCAAAACTGAAAACAAACTATTAAAAATAGTTTATATTTTTATGAATAATAGCATTCGACTCTGATTTTGAGTTATTTTATGAAAATTTCAAACATATTGAAACATATTGAACATATTGAATTATAAAAGTTGATAATTACTACAGTATATCGATATTGGCAACTCTGCGTTGTGAGAGAGCAATCAGCTGACACGTTTCTACGGCAAAAATCCAAATGCCGTGAATTCTCACGGCGTCCTACGTCAAAGAGAGAAGGGAGTTGCATTTTTCACTGTTCACTTACATTGCGCGCCCATAAGATAGGTCGTATCAGCTGAAACGGGCAACGATTCTACTTTCTCCACTGTTTCTGCTATAAGAAATTGAAAAGCGGTTATGTTGTTCTGCATTAATGTTGCACAACGCTGTTTCTATGCAATGAACTTTATATTTCGCTGTTTCAAGGCACGAGTTATGCTCTATCTCTCTTCCTGTTGTGCATTGTAAAGGCATTGAGTGATCTATTTTTTGTTTGTATACTAATATATGTCATAGCTCAAAGTGTAAACACAATGGCTACGACAGACTGCAAACTACATCTGTCAAATATTAAAATACACACGTTCTTATGGGCAGTGTTATTTTGACAGCCTTGCAACATAGTGCAGACTGCAGGCCGACATGGAGTCATTGTCGTTCCATTTAAATGGAAATAAACAATATCCATCCTATTTTTGCCAACGACATTTACGACGACAATTTTACAGAGTTGACAGTAGAATGGAAGATAGACAGATGTGGTAAGGTAATTCCGAAAGTGGTGATGCCACTAATATTTGAAATGTAAAATTATTCACAGCTCTAAAAAACTTGACGTTATTTTACAAATAAAAGCATAAAATAGCTATATTATAGCTCTATTATATCATTTGTAATAACAATTGATAATTTAAAGCAAAAATATTATATATTTACTTATTTTTGCATAAAAATTTGAATATTGAACAAAATATTAAAATTTCATTGAATGAAAGGTATTAGTATGGCCACAACGAAATTGTGTACATTTACAAAATATTTGGACAAATAGATGGTTGTTTTGTGTAAGCCGGCCATTGTGTTGTTGTTAACTTTCAAAATGACTTATTTAAGATGAACAACGACGTTTTCAGTTCACAATTTGTGAGTTAAATTAAGAACTGTTAGCCATTGTGTTTACACTTCTATTAATCTACATGGTTAATTCCTAATATTCCAAAGTTCAAATTTTATTAATAAATGTTATTGCGAACTGCCGTACTTATTACTATATCCAAACAAACCAATGTTGCACTTATGCTTAACATATGCTCGCCTTGCAGCATAGTGCAGTTAATGAGCTGCCTCACATGGAGTCATATGTTTATTCCATTTAAATGGAAATAAACAATAACAAATTTGACTCATCAATTACACTCTGTTTACATTTGAATTTTCTTTTTGTTATCACAATTTTACACACGTTCCTCCCCACGTAGGCAAATGTAGCATCACTACAGATGTGGTAAGGTAATTCCGAAAGTGTGACGCGTCGCTCTGCCGCCGTTGCATTAAAACAAGTCAAACAAAATTAAATCCAGAAAGCTGCCAAGTAGAACAAACTTACTTTGTTTACATATTCAATTAGCTTGGGTATTAAGTTCAATTCCTACGAAATTTTAACATGTGTTTGTGAGCTAATTATATATTTGTAGATTGTTTGTAAATAAAGCTAATTTGAATCTCTTTGGTTAAGATTTAGTTATACCGAGTATGCAAGTAGTGCTAGCGAATGATAATATGTACATTTTCTATATTTTTTCTAATAGATGGAATAAGAAGAATTCTAAACATATGTACTGCAGTTAAGTTTAACATTCAGAAGACTTATTTATAATAAGAATTCCAGCACAATTTGCCGTGAGTTAAATTAAGAACTATTTCTTGGCGAAGGAAAACGTCTATTAATCCCTAAAGTGGTTTAATGCCTCTATCTGGGGTATCGCTGAGGAACGCCCGCCCAATAAAGTTAACCGACATACTTAGCTAATATTCCAAAGATATCAAAGTAACGTATTAATAAATCGTTATTGAATATTTGTGTATGCGAAAGCTCTGATCTGGGATCTGGAAATCGATGTCTACCCTATTCTTCAAGTCTGATTTCCAGCGCCTATTTCTTATTTTTAAACCTCAAGATAATTTGCAAAACTACATACATATGTATAAGCATACAGGCAAAAGGCCGAATGTAACTTAAAAATAAAAAAGACGTTAACTTTGGTTCCACCGAAGTTAAAATACCCTTTACATATAAAGTAGTTTCTATAAACGGACTTGAATTTGATTATTAGGTTTGTATGACAGTTATGTATGTATATGTTATAGTGATCTGATCTGAACAATTTTTTCGGAGGTAACCTCAATGTTTTAGATAATAATCCATGTCAAATAAAATGTAAATATGTATCTCGTCAAATGAAAAAGTTTTACATGTAATTACTTATAGCGGACCGATATCGGCGGTTCCGACAAATGAACACCTTCTTGGAAAGAAAATAACGTGTTCAGACAGACGATGGATGGCTAAATCGACTCAACTCTTCACGTCTCCGACGTTTCCTTCTGGGTGTTAGAAACACCGTGGCAAATTAATATAACTTGCTCAAGGTATAATTATAATGTAAAGTTAATGGGTCGTTGTTATCAGTGCATTGCCCATATTCAATTTTGCCAAGACTACTTGTATGTTTTCGTTGAAACAATGTAATATAAGGAAGAAGGTTTGCAAGACGAAATCAGCCAGCATTCACTTCAATTAATTCTATTCTTTAAAATTATAAATTAAATTTATATTATAATAAATTATTAATGTGTAATTAAATTAAATTGTGACCTTCGTCAAACAGTAAAATATTTTTGTACCCTGAGCAGGGTATATTAAGTTTGCCACGCAGTTTATAAGAAACGTCTGAGAGGTTATTTGTAAGGAGTATAATAGCATCGATGCGGCCACAGTTAACATTTTTTACATTGATTTTTTATAAAATCTCTTATCAGTGAGTGACTGAAAATCGGCGGAAAAAGCGAGTTATTGGAAATAACAGTTAAAAATTCTAAGAACTTTCTGGGTCGGCCGCACCCTTATCGTCAAAATTTACATTATTGTACAAACATATGGTACATATTAGGATGCAAGTTCAGTACAGATTTTTGCATTTAATGATGAGCTCTTATCTAGATGTCGTACAACAGACAAAGCATAAAGTCAATATTACTGGAGGGAGGGATTCGACAAATTTGTGCTTAAAATATCGATAATATTCGATATGGAACTTAAACAGAAAAGAAAAAAAATAATTGCGGAAATCAACTTTCAGCGTATGAACTTAAGATTGTACCAAAGGGTCAACCTTCAGAGTAATAAATCATTTATAAGAGTGTACGATACTCATATTAAAAGGAGAACAAAATCCATACAGGATAATGACTGATGTTATCATATCGAAAATCTGCTACAGGATGAACAGTTTTGCAACCAAATTTTGGCGTAGCCAACTGGTTAGTGTCGCATCTCTGGTTCTGCTGTTAAGTATTTGGTACTCGTCCTTTAAATCAAAACCACCCATATGACAGTTGTATTCACGTATAATTTTGTTCGGTTCACACAATTCCTAATTTGTGCAAATGCATGTTTACCTCAGTAGTTCCTAAAATTTGGATACCGATATATGTAAGTATAGATACATATGTATGTACTTATATCATAATTCCCATATACTAGTGAATGTCATTAAAGACTACTCTGAATCGCAATAGCCACGCGTTTTTTTAATTATCTTATTAAATTCTACATTACTTCTAAAATATTGTTCTAAACTTTCAAATTGATCCGAATAATAGTTTCGGAGATACAGCCATCAAAACTTGTGCGCTCGAGGCTAGCTAGGCTACATACTTACATAAGTGCGCCATCTTCACACAAGTTTTTTTCGAAACTTTGCTGTTAAGATTTATCACAGATTTTTCAGATACAATTCATAAAGTCTTGTACGAAGGATTTTTTTTATTTCAGTTTTTTTTCCTTCATCCAAGTTCAAAATAAGGTTTTAACTAAAACACGTATTATTTCACTTTAGATGATCCTGTAAGGAGTTAACCTGCTAACGCGGGCGTATCTTTTTCTGATAGGTCACCGGAAATGGCGTCGCAATGGGCGAGTTTAAATTTTTTTTTCAAAAATTTCAGTTTTTCTTCGTTAATAGTGTATGTTTGCAACAATAAAACATTTCATTTTTTATATGGGAAAAAAGGCCGAGGAAACCCATGTAACTGTTAACAAATTCGATCCCTCATATTTCGAACTCTTAGCCCAGTTAAAGTGTTGATATCTGTTTTTATTAAAAACATTTCGCAACTTTGACCCGTTGAACCATAGTCAGAGAGCGGGTACAATCAGTGTACAGGAGCTACACTTAATATTTCATTTACGACGAGTCGTAAATGCAAATACTATCATATAAAGCAGACAAGTACGAGGAGGATGATTCCGTTAGACAGAAGAGCGTTAATCCTGAGCAGAACAAAATTAGACCTTAGGCTCAATCAACACCGAAAATATAGTATCATTCTCGAGTACTTTTCATATAACGTAAAAGATATGAAAAGATAATTTTCTTGATTTTAAATGATTAGCTTGTATGGCATTTATATGCTATAGCGGCCGGTTTGAATAATTCTTCTTCTTCTTTATTGACGTGGCTACAGCTTACATGTTTATAGTCGAGTTAATAACAGCGTGCCATTCGTTTATTCTTTTCGCAATTTGGCGCCAAATCGTGATACCAAGTGCAGCCAGTTCCTTCTCTACCCTCTCCAACGGAGTGTATATCCTCCTCTTCCTATGCTTCTTCCGACTAAGTACTGAATCGAAAACGTAACGGGTACAGTTACAGTTATAGGACTATACCCAATTTCTACTCTTGTGTCATCGTAGAGCACTTAAGGTACTCTTTTGTAAGATGCGATAGCCAACCCGTGTGAAGCCTGGGGTCTTGGCTAAAAGAGAGGAAGCTTCAGCGAAGCCACTCCGACATATTCTGTTTAAGGTTTCGCTGAAGTCTAATTGTAGCGTCTTTTAACCAGCGGTGCGGCTACGAGCGGGCGTCGCTCTTGAAACAGGCGACTCTCTATATAAATTTGTGTAAAGCTCTTTACTACTCGCATAGCGAGGTTTTGCGCTGAGTTTGGGACCCGCCACTTCGAAACCACTCCCAATGAAAAGGATTTTAAAAATTGGTTCGGATATACCCTTTCAGTGCATAAAAATATGCCAAACCAATCCAGGGCGAAAACTGATAGTTACGACGAACTGGTATCCCAGTCAATGTTGTCAGTGATTCGACTGGCACTTGTTAATTTTGTATATACAGTGGGCGACAAAAGTCTACGTACGACCCATATTTTTGATGTATTGCTGAATATAAAAATAGTATGGAAAAAGTAATAATGCAGTTTGGTTTTAATTACATTTTTATTAGGAAATTATAAAACAAAAAGTGTACTCCAATACAAACATAACAAACTATTCACAAAAAACTAAAAAAAACATTGACAAAAGTCTACGTACGACTAGCATTTTAATAAAAAAACATTTCAATAAGGCACTGAATCTTGAAAATTAGTATTTTGTTGGCCCACCATGGGCATCTATAACTGCTTGTAAGCGTCTAGGCATTGAAGAAACTAAATTTTCAATCTCAACGGGTGTTATATGTTGCCATTCTTCCTGTAGTTTCTCTCTTAGTGTTTTCGCACTGGTAATGACATGTTTTCTCACCTTACGTTCCAAAATCTCCCAAACATGCTCAATAATATTTAAATCTGGTCTTTGTGGTGGTGTATTTAATTGACGTGGGGCATAGTAAAGCAGCCATTCCTTTATAATGTGGGCCGTGTGCTTCGGATCGTTATCCTGCTGGAAGAGCCAGCTCCTACCAAGGTTTAGTTTATCCACGGATGCTCTTAAATTTTGTTCTAGTTTATTCTTATATTGAAAACGATCCATGTTCCCCTCCACAAATACTAAGTTTCCTACTCCAGATGCAGCCACAGCGCCCCAAACCATGACATTTCCACCGCCATGTTTGACAGTAGGGATCAAGTGTTTGAGCTTCATTGCTGTATTGGCTCTTCTCCAAACTTTGGCTCTTCCATCACTTCCAAAAATGTTGTACTTGGATTCGTCGGTGAATAAAACTTGTTTCCAGAAATCAAGATCTTTATCTTTATACTTGTGGGCGAAATCCAAACGAAGCTTTCGGTTCTTTTCACTGATAAGGGGTTTTCTGCGTGGAGTTCTGCTGTGAAATCCATTGTCATTTAAAGCCCTTTGAACTGTTCTGGAATGTACAATTTTATCCGATCGTACTGTTAATTCCGTGGCTAACTTAGTGGCATGAATTTGTGGATTCTTATCAACTTCTTTTAAAATAAAAGAGACATCTCTCCTACTAAGCTTTTTCGGTCGACCGGTTCGTGGTTTATTTTCAACACTTTTATTTTTTATAAAGTTTTCAAATATGGTTTGAACAGTTGATTTAGGTAAATTAAGCAGTTTTGATATTTCACCAAATGATTTATTCTCCTTTTTGTATTTTACCACCAGGTTTCGCACATCTGTTGAAATTTCTTTCCGAGGACCCATTGTGACAACTATACGTTGTGTAAACTATACGCGATTATATCGAAATGTGCTTAACATGAAGCTTATTGTAAAGCATGAACACAAAATAAACATAAACGGTACTTTCCCGTTACTTTCTAGTTTGCAACATGAACATAAAGTATATAATACATGCCGTACGTAGACTTTTGTCAATGGTTTTTTTTAGTTTTTTGTGAATAGTTTGTTATGTTTGTATTGGAGTAAACTTTTTGTTTTATAATTTCCTAATAAAAATGTAATTAAAACAAAACTGCATCATTACTTTTTCCATACTATTTTTACATTCAGCAATACATCAAAAATATGGGTCGTACGTAGACTTTTGTCGCCCACTGTACATATACTTGTAATAATAATAATTTTAATGTACAACACAGAGGGAGTAGAAGAAGCACATCAAGCCGCATTCATTGGACAACAGCAGCGGATACATAATTACATTTGACAAGTTGTCAACAAATCATTGACTCTAACTAACTGTAGGTGAACCAGAGCAACAAACGAGGCGCAACTTCTGCGCAGGTGCACGAACATGCCATGTTTCAAACAAGTTGCGCGTGTGTGAGTGGCATGTTCCCAATGCGACTTACAAATATGAAATTGTCAGGCAATGCTTTGATATTTGCTGTTTTTTTTTTTTTTGAAAATGCGCATTTTTACATTTAAATAACACTGTTAATAACTTTATGCAATGAGTGTGTTTGTATGTGTGTGTTTCTCATTTTCCATGTGGTACTTTAATTAGTGTGAACGCAAAGGCGCATTTATATAATTAAATGGTCTTGGGCAAAACAAAATGGCCTTAAATTTGGAGTGGGCTGGTGTTGGGTCTAACATAGCAACAACAACAACATGTAAAGCGGCTGCATGTGACACATGAAAGGCGTCGCTTTGCTGCCACACTATCTACAAGCTTATGTGTGGACTCAATGCGCGCCGCTCGCGGCTTGTTGCCTTTGCTCGCTCGTTGATCGCAACATGAAAAACGCATTAAATGTGCAGCTTGTCGATAATTGCAGCAATAAATCATGCATTTGCAATTTAATATCACAATATTTGCTTTTTCACTGCCGACGAATGAGTGCGAGCATGGAATTTTGTTTTGTTTGCCATTTCAATTTCAATGCATTTGCTGTGATTTCAGTTCGCTTTTTACATTTTCATAGAAATGTTGGTAGGTATGTATGTATGTATGTAGTAACATAAGTATGTGCTATTTGTACGTAATTGTATGAAATTATGTATGCAGAAATGCACTGTTTTATGGCTTGTAAGGCAATTGCTGTGATTTGCCACACTTAAATGGGCGTTGGTGTTTATGCCGCACACACACACATAGACATACATATGTAAGCGTCCACATAAAATTTGTAATGGGCGTGAATTGAATGAGTGTTGATAAGTACCATTTATGTTGGATTACAATTGCCATTTTACACGGATTGCGCTTTTAGATGAGGACCTGGTAAGCATTCTAAGCGGAAAGTCCATATACACAGATCAGCTGGCTGTAAATGGAATAACCACACATATTATATGTATAACAATAACATATGCTTCAAGGAGTGCAGGTTATAGTTTGAAACCATTTATTCGTGAGCATTTTTCTACTACTTTTTTCTCTAAACTTTTAAATCGGACATTATAGTTGACTACTCTGATGGGTATATAAACTCAATAAATGGAATATTAAATAAAATTCAGATAGCAAGAAATATTTGAAAACTAGAAATTAAATTATTTCCTAGTTTGGAGATGACCTGATATAGCCATAAATATCATTACTGGTTCATCTAAACTCCAAAAATCAACAATATTTCGTTGGTACAGGGATAAATTTCGTTAGGGGATGAAGAAACAATTTATTCTTGTCAAAATGTAGCAAAAAAAAAGTTTGGTAAAAATCGTTCGTCCAATGACTGTCCAATGTTGTTTCAAAGATGTGTAAAAATTTGAACAACATTACCTCATAACTTTTCAAGAAATCTTGTCCACCGACTTAAAAAAATGTTAATCAAATTCCGAAACATCTACATATGTACGCCATCTTAGAAGTTTACACGGGCCGATTTCAAATTATAGTAGAATATTTTAAAAGTATTGCACTATTCAATAAGAAAAAAAAACAAATAAATTTTTTGGAAATTTTAAAGCCCAGGGGTTAGCTCTTAAATGAATAGGTCTAAATGGAAACTTATAACGTTTTCTTTCATCGATGAAAATGTTGCTTAATTATATGCCAACATGCTATAAATGTTCCGTTTCATCCTGCAGGAAAGTTTAATTTTTTTATTGTAAAAAAGAACAAAAAATGGCACGCTATTCTAAGTCTGCTGTTGCATTATTTTCGTTCATAATTAGAACATACAATACAATAAGCTTTTTAAATAAACGAAAATAATAAAAAAAATGTTTCTCATTTGACACTTTTTCTGTAACCTCTGAATCTGAGAAAGGGTGCACAACGTCTTTTACGAATTCTTTCAACCTGATTAGGGAATCTGTTTCTACAGCTAATATGCCCACTCACTCTCTGATGATGACCAACTCAATTGAAATTTCTAATAATGGTTTTAATAAAATTTACTGATTATTTTTACTTTATTCAATAACTTTATTAAAATACTTCGAAACTGTCAGAAACCATAAATAAAAATTCATTGTGACTCTTAAGTTTTGAGAAGGGTAGAAAATGTTGCACTTTTGCCTGGTTAGAAGGCAAGATTTTGAGAAAAGAACAATCGAAGCTGATAACATTTTGAGAAAAGAACAAGCAACTTTGACAGCCCGAATACAGGGCAGTATAAACGCAGCATTTTTGTGAGAAAGCAAAATGCTATTAGGCGAAGAATTGATCCATATGCATTTTTTTTTCATTGTTATGCTGAGGAATGAGAATTTTTTTGTGCTTAAATCAAGTACTACAGACAACAATATTTTGGGGCCCTGCTGGGCATCGGCATCTTCCCAATTTTGGAACCAGACATTCCAGGTGCATGCCCTTAAATCATAGTTCTTGTTACGTTTGCTGTGGTCATTAAAAGTGATGTCTTTCGCCCAAGGCTGTTGTTCCTTTTTCATTGAATTTATACGTGGAGGGTCTCAAACATAGGACATTGTAAAAATGACCGAAACTACATTTAGAAATCGTATCATTCCCATTGTAAAACCTGGTTAGGAATTTCCATATGTAACGGAAGATTATGTTTGGTTAGAATAGATACTATCCAAGGTTATGCTAGCCGAAACACCAGTTAGTTATCAATGAGTCTGCTGAAAACTTTTGGTATATTCAGGCAGCCATTTGAATTTTTCTATATATTTCTTTGAAGCCCTGAACTGAAGCCGAGACATTTTTCATTTTTGTTTGCGAGGTTACAACTCAGGCAATGGTTGTTTTTTTAAGTAATTTCTTCAAATCGTTTGTAGTAGTAGTTGTTTTGTATATTGCGACATAACGTATGAAACATGTCCACGAATATTGTCAGATCTGCTTAGTTGCCTTACAGATGATTTTAGGAAAAAATTATGATACCGTTAGAAAAGCCGATAATCAATATAAAAACACAAATATGGAAAGTTGCTTCTATATCTTGATACTTTTTTGGAGAAAGGCTTAGATATTTTTTCAAAATTAATTTTCGCGACTCGTAATCCCGATATTTTTAATAGACCTTCTAAATTTTTATAAGATTTATAAAAATGGGAAAAGTTCTGAAAACCCTTTGACTATGATACGAGGTTTGTTATAGATAATAAAAATTCTGAAAATCATTAATGCTGGAATGAAAACCTTCAAGTATTAAATAGAAACTTAAGAAAAAGTAAGTCTGCTTACAAATTAAACGAACAAAAGCAAATGCTTGTTTTGAAAAACTTTTTACTTGACAAGGCAACGCTATAATATCCCATAAACTTTGGACTACTGCAGTATGACAGCTATATTATGCAAACCGACCAATCGAAATGAAGTTTTTGAATTTTTGTGTTTTTAGTATTGAGTTACATTCGGTTATGTGAATAATGATATTTGAAAGATTCTGCACTTATAACGCTTGTGGTGCACCATAATCTAAGCTTTGGACTCTTTCACCATATGTGTCATCAAAAATTACCTCTTCGAGTATGGATACCACAATTGATCTGCTTGGATCTAAATTAAAATTAATCGCTAAATACACTTATAAATATATTTCCTTGAAATTGTGCGTTTGCCCCGCTGGTTTTTGTATGTGATGACTTCATCACTCATGTGCTCCTTAACAATGGAAAATTTATTTCTCTTGCCGCAAGAAGACTTGAACAAACGCACCGCTGCGATAGCGGCAAGTTGCTCTGAAGCGAACGCAGCTGTTGGTGGCGGTTTTATTAAAATCTACATTTGTATATACACGTGTCTGCCAGACTACTTACTGGTATGACTGGATGAATAGTTGATGTCGCGCAACAGGAAGCCCGACTTAAAGCGAAAATAAAGTGCGCTCACAATACCAAATATTTGCCTACATTTTCCAAACTAGAAGTTATTAAACTCTTCGTACGCTCATATGAATGTAGAAGTTTTGTCGAGAAAAAGTTGTTAAAAAGTAATAAAATCTAACTGGATGAGTGTGCATAAAGCGCACGTTAGGCGAAACCCTGTGGCGCATGCGTAGCCAAGCGGCTGTTGGAGAAAGATCATTGCGCCGCCGACGAAACTGGTATGCGTTGTGTGCTTAGCTTCAATTTCAATCGCCACATATGTATGCATATTTAAGTGTGTGTGAATGTGCTTGTGTGTGTTTTCCAGAATATGTAATCTACAACGGTAGTTAACGCTAAGTCGGGGTAATAAACCCACTTTTTCCATTAAATTTACTGCCAACAACTGGTATATGTACTTACATTCGTATGAACAAACTGAAGTGGTTGTTGTTGTTTTTGTTGTTATTCTATATTTTTTATGTTAATGGCCTAACGCTTATGTAAGTCTAGATGCTATTACAAGTTCGCGCAAATAGATTTATAAAAGACGAGTATAACTTATGGAAAGGTGTCTCTGAAGATGTACTGTAGGAAAATGTTAATTTCGTTTGTTTTGGTGTACCTCAGTTATTGAGATATCGATCTAAAATTTCGCAAACGTCTTTTTCTCTCCAAGTTGCTGCTCATTTGTCAGGACCGCCGATATCAGATGACTATAACATATAGCTGGCATACAAACTGAACTATCAGAATCAAGTGCTTGTTTGGAAAACTTGTTCACTTGACGAGATATCCTCACGAAATTTGGCAAAGATTATTGTCCGAGTCTAACTACTATGAAACTTTGACAATGATTCTATTCTGTCAAGTCCATTAGTGAGTACGAACTGTAAACTTTTCTCATCTGCATATTCGTCCTAAGGACTAGACGAAGTTAGTTGTGTTATTCGGCAAATTCCATTATTATTTTGCCACACTGTATAATATAATCTATATATATAAGAGAAAGTTGTTGTTACTTACACCATTTATAACTCCAGAACGGCTGAACTGATTTGGCTGAAAATTGGTGGAGAGGTAGCTGAGAACCAGGGAAAGGACATAGGATGCCTTTCATCTCTTTATGTTAGAATCCAATACAATTCATAAATACAAAAATTATATTTCAAACCATAAGCATTTGTTAAAAATTCATGTTTGTAGGACTCATTTGAATATATGCGTACAATTTCAAACAGAGTCTTTAAAAAAAAAATACAATTGCTAAATATTTGGAATAGAAGAAAAGAACTGCAACCAAATACGCAGTAAAATAGATTATAACTGGTTCAGTAATCAGTCGTTGAGTATGTATTATATCACGTGCATCCCAAAAGACTGATGTCATAACCTTTCCAGCCGACTTTTTCGTTTTTCCACGCCTGAGAACCGGTTCATCATGTGCAGTCCACTAGAATGACTGTCGATTGGACTCCAGTGGGAAATGATGGAGCTATGTTTCTTTTTGGATTATGAACTTGCGAGGCACCTACTTTGCTCATTTCGCCTGTTTCCAGCTTAGAAAATGTCTCTTCAATGGTGGATTTCCCTGATCCCAAATTCAACAGTATTTTTCCCAAAAAGCAATGCTTTATTAACACACGAAATGCTTTATGATCAATTTTTTTGTAAACTCATTAACTAATAGTTATAATCTAATAGAAATCATATAGATGGTAGTAGTAGTATTATCTAAGTATCAGCCACAGTGAAGCGGGGTCCTCTAGTATTCTATATTTTGTAAATTCAATCTTACGTCGATACCCACTATCACACCAGAATAGCTCGAATGAAGAGTTATAATACAGTTAGAATCC
This sequence comes from Bactrocera neohumeralis, assembly GCF_024586455.1. NCBI lineage: Eukaryota > Metazoa > Arthropoda > Insecta > Diptera > Tephritidae > Bactrocera > Bactrocera neohumeralis. The sequence goes on from NC_065921.1 coordinate 44,313,594, forward strand.
GAAACTTCTCTCAGTTTTGAAGTAGATTAGACAAAGAATCAGTTCCCATTTTCCTGCAGGGTATGTTTCTGTGACAACCTGAAAATTTTCCAGCTTATTACTTCATAAAAAGGTATATATATGCAAAAGTATGTCTCCAAGTTCATGAGACGCTAGCAAAAAAAAACTTCTCGTAATCTCCACTTCTCATAAGCGTAATTAAGCGTAAAAGCTGTGCCACTTTCCGCCATCTTAACATGCAATAATCGACAGTTGCCTTCCATTAGGCGGTCGTACTTGTTTAGACAGCCATTAACACCATTCCGGCAGCAATTGACCATTGAATATGCCAACTGCATATAAATCGCTGCGGGAGGGCATTCGTAATCTTTGAATTTACGATCCGTATTAGTAAAATGCAAGTAATTTAAACGGAATTTAAATTTGACTTGAGTTAGAATATTTATTACAGAAAAACTCTTAAAAGGTGATCGGTTCCCTACATTAAAGAAAAAACAAGAAACTTCAAATTTAATAGAAAATGTTTATTATCATTCGAAATAACATTTTTTTGACTCGTTCGAGCATTTCAATTGGTAACTGGCGAATGACATGCGTGATGTTTTGCTCCAAGACCTGAATCGAAGTGGTATTGTCCGCATAGACTTTAGATTTTACATATCCCTAAAGTCTAACGGTGTGGTATCGCACGATCTGTCTTGTTGACGAACTTCAATTTCAGGCATGAAATAGTCGGTTATCATGGCACGATATCGGTCGCCATTGACGGTTACGTTCTCACCGACAGAATTTTTGAAGAAATATGATTTCATGATTTCACCGGGGAACACACCACATCAAACCGTTGTTTTTTCTGGATGAAATGGAAGCTCTTGTTGTTCTTCGTCCCCAAAGCGGCAATTTTGCTTGGTTTACATGCGTTGCTGCGAACAGCATCGAATCGACTTTCCACGGTTTCCGTGTAAACTCTCAGCTACGGCTGCTATATGTCTTTCACTGCATGCTGGACGTAGTTTATTCGGTCGAATATTATCCCATAATGACGTAAGTCTTCCCGTGATGCAATGTCAAACAGTACTGAACAAAAATATCGTGACTGCTTGACAAGACTCACGCGTGATCTGTCAAAATGTCAAAAAAGGCTATTGAAAAAAGTACCTCTACTTGGATCAGCCGTCAGTATTAAATCGAAGTCCACAGGATTTTCTGATGAAGACTTTTTCAAGAACAATATTTGAGTTCGTTTTTTTTTTATTTTCGACCTTTTAAATTATCCGCTCAATATTTTCAACTAGTGAAACATTAAAACATTTTCAAATCTTCACGTAAAATTAATTGATTTAGGAGTGATGAGAATGATGCATCAAACCATATGGAGATCTGTAGGGATTCTTGTCGGTGAGGTATACCCCTGAATTTTTGTTTTATGATTTGGGGTCATTTTCTTAATGTCTGGCTAGCAATTACGTTCTTGTTAGCTTAACCAAGGCTCCTTCTTTCGTTAAAGAAGCGTTTATTTTAACCAGACCTTAACCGACAGATGGCTGCTCATCAGGAATTAAATCTAATATCTATCGATAAAATGATATATTTCTTATTATAATGTTCGCTAAATATGTACATGAATTATTTATATATTATTGAAATTGCATCGGTTAATTGAGCGAGAATGTTTATACATCAATGACGTACACGTAATTTTCCTCTTCACCCCCGTAACTTCATGCAAAAAACGTCAGCAACATTATTCGACTTTCAGTTCAGCGATTAATTCGGTCAATACAATGTAATTGATGGCAATTTATTGAAATTTACGCTCGGCAAGCATTTGCGTCAAAACGAAAATGAGAATAGAGAGAAAATATCAGCAACAATCAATTGCTTTAATAAATAAAACAATTTGGAGAACAAGTTCAAATTAGCTTTTGGACCACCGCATGCAACCATGCAAAAGACACTCGAGATAAAAATTAAGTAACAACATAAGTTGTCAGATACGATTATACAATGTACGATAGGCAGACAATGTGAGAGAAACTGTGACAAAAATTAGATAGGATCTTTGCAGGATTATTGAAAGCAATAGGAAGTAACTAAAATTATAGAGCGACCATTCTTCTCACAAAACATTCTCTTGGTTTAAATAGAAAAACTATGCTTGGGTCAGATTCGGCGAACATTGTAAAACCCGTCGTGCTAAGAGTCTCAACACAAATACACAGTAAGTTAGTTCAGTTAAGAGGTTGACCCCAACAAGGATCTCACCTGGACAGCTTAGAACGTTGATCCTTTGGTATGGTACCTAAAATATTATATAATAGATCACCCATACAAATCGACAAAGTGCTTTGAGCACATTTGCTGAGACTATTAATGTTAGTTTTGGCTAGGGCTTCTGGTTCGTCGAAGATAAGACTACCGAGATGTTTCAGCTTCAGTCTTGCAGAAGCTGGACAAAGGAGGATAAATTTCCTGAATATTTCCACCTCACCTTCTTCCATATAACTTTGATAACTAGCGTCCGGATAAAGCCTATTGAACAATATCCAGTAAGAATCTCTACGATTGCGGCAAGATTCACTAGATTTTCTGTTTTCTGCTCTAAGACAAAAGGATCTGGGAGTCGCGCAGGAGCTGGTCTTCAAAAGCAAATCTGCTAATTCCAAAAAATAATCTAAATTTCACTTCTTCCTTTTTACTTACTAGCATCACTTCTCTCCTCCAAAGTCGATTAGCTAGCCAAAGAGGGCCCCCTTGCCCCTCGCACAACGGAGTGGGACTGAGCTACTCTACCTTTTCTTGGAACGCAACACATATGTGTATATATGGTATGTAGCTACTCTGCTACAAACCAGTGGTCCAGTGGCTATTGACTTGTGCGCAGCGAACAGCAATAAAGTCAAGTTTCTCAATAAATGCGTCACAAGACATGACAGTAAAGCGGCGAACAAGATGAAAAATTATATTGCACAAGTCATGTGGCATGATCCATGATCCCTGCGCATATGCAGAATATGACAAACACATTGGCTGGCCCCGCTGCAATCCTGCATTTGAATGTTTCTGCAGTTTGTAGATAGTAATAACTGACAAAAAAAGCAATAGTGAGCCCCTTTTTGCAACAGGCATTATTGTAGGGCTACCAGCGCATATGAGGAGTAAAAGAGTGCCACGATCACTTTGCAGCATTGCTCTATGTCTTCATAGCCCACAATGGGCACTCCTACTAGCTGTAAACAGAGCCCAACCCAATGTGTTGGCCACAAGTTGACCTCTGCCTTGCCACAGTTTAGTTCGCTCGCTCGGCTGCACTCGCCAATAACTCGTGGCAATTTGTGGCTGACGCACGTAGCGTGGCCACGAACAGCACAGCGTTTAAAGGCATGTGATTTTCCTCCTTACTCTGCTTCTTCTTCTTATTTTTTCTTCTATTTCTCTAGTTAGATGCACGAGTCTTTTGCCACAGCATCTTTTGTTCTATTTTTGAGGGCATTTAAGTTTGAGATAAAAGCCAGATTTGCCAATCGTTCGGGTCATTATGGCGCCTAAAGTGGATGTTTACGAAAACCAGAGGATCATTTCGGAGGCTTTGTACGTGCCTCTGTGTATAGTGCTGTGTACATATGGGCGAGTGGAAGTGCAAGTGAGTTGGTTTATTTGTGGTTTTCGTTATGATCTTTGATTTCGGTTTCTAGAAGTATATGTACTTGTTGTTGTTTACCTTACAATTGCCCACAAAGCACAAATATTTGCTTACTCTGTTCATATGCGTCCGGAAAATTGTTTGAGGAATTTGTGTATTTTGTGCTTATTTTCATGAAATATTTAACAATATAATACATATTTACAAACTTATATACAATCATATGCACCTAAGTAATTTTATGCCTAAAAGCTATCATTGTATTCTTAAGTGGTACAGGTCTATAATTGTAATTTATGAGAATTTATTTCGCAATCAGTGTAATAGCGCTTTAAAGGTGATCCAATGATATTTATGAGATAATAAAAAGGTTCAGTCAAGAATTGAAAATAAGCAAAGAAAAAGCTAAGCAATTATGGTTTGTCTAATGGCAGGCTGTTTGGATGTGCATAGAAATAGTTGTATACCCATGAACGGGAAGACTTCCTGCATAGTTACTTTCTGAAAAAATCTTTGGAACCACCACAAATGCTACCATTTCATGCAGGAAATAAGGGAAGCCTTTAAAGATAGATTTGCTTGAATAGTCAAGAGGTAATACTATGGGAATAAATAGTAAGACTTTGTTCATAATTTTAAAATTTTTAACTTATTGTTCAAAATCTATGTCATCCCCTTCAAAGTAATTCCCCTTCTGAAACCTGACTTGTCGGTTTCACGTCAATTTGTCTATAGAAAACCAAAAAGCTTTTCATGAATATTTATATATTTTACTGATCTTTCTAGTTTTCTATGAAAAATATTATGTATAAATTCGTTTACCAAATTTTCCACTAAACAGTTGTTACTTCGTATTGTCAAACGCATTTGTACTTATGCCGTATCTGACACTTGATAAACGACTGATTATGCAGTGACATTTAAAGGAAAATGCTTACTCCTTCTCGTAGTTGTGCGAAATATCACCGATCAGCTGATCACATATTGATATATATTTTTTTTGTTTCACTAGAAACTATATATTAAACTATAACTATTTATATATAATATAAATTGTATTGCCTTGAAAAATATTAACAATTACAAATAAATTTTGCTTTTCTTTCTTTTTCTAGGTAAGATGCCGAATACTTACATTTAGACCCTCCAGTGAAAGCAAAGAATAATAAGGCTTGTTTCGAAACTGTAAGATCTCATACGTAAAGAAATGTTTTAAACATTGCCATCTGTAACAAGATAAAATTCATGGAACTGCTAAAAACTCGTTCTGAAGAGTTTCCTAAAATTATAAGGCAAAATGTTCAGCGTAATAAGCCACCAAATCTATCAAGCAATTTTTGAAAGAATGAAGAAAATGTCATGTTCTTATCAACTATTTAAGTTTAAAGGCTCGCTTTAATAGACAAGTAATTTCTTGACGAATACCCTTTGGTTTTCTGAAGATACAAATTATTTGGTGTTTCCATATGTTTGTATGAGATAGAGCAAAGTATGAGGTTTCAAATAAGATACCCAAAACCCTCTCTGGAACATTCAATTACTTTTAACCACGTAAGGTAATTTCGACCTGCACTCAACGACTCTTTTGTACAGGATTCAGGATACGAGTCTAACATTGATACGCTTCCTACTCAAAACATTAACCAAAATGTGTTGAGCAGAATCTGATGCTGAGGATTTTGAAGCACTATTTCATTAACTTGTTTGATGTTATCATCATTAATAGAGGTTCATGGAGGACTCACGTGATGCCAGCTTATGATGAGGTCACGACTTGCACTGATAGCTTTGTGTCACTCAATTACTTGAACTCCTAATAAAGTAGACTTCTTAAAAGCCGTCTGCAACATTTTTAAAGCTTCTATAGCCATCGCAAGGAATTCGGAGTGCACCATACCTCGATGATCGAAGAAAACGGACAACATTACCTTGATTTTTGACCTGCTTTAACGTGATTTTTTCGGCTTCGGCTCACCATTGCCACGGTATTTGGCCGACTGATCGTCTGTTTGCGTGTGGTAAGCATAGATCTAAAGCTCACCGCCAGCAATAATACGTTTCATAATATCCTAGTAGTCAGAAAGCATTGTTTCACAGACGTTCACTCGACGCTGTTTTTAAAAAAAAATCGAATTATTATGGAACCAACCGTGCTTTCACTTTCCTTTCCAACATTCTGAAGGTTTCGGCACCGGAAGTTTGATTTCGCACAACAAAATTTAATAAAACTTCTTTGTTGGATAATTTCACTCATCGTACAAATCGCCTAATGCACTTTATATATTTCAGAAAGACAAGCGTATACTAAACACTACTGATTATTTTGACATTTAGCACAAATCAGATATTGAGGATATTTAAACAATAATCTATGCCGAACGTCCTGGAAAAGTTTTTCTTACTAGAACCTTATCTGTAAAGTTCAATTTGTATGACAAATCTATGCTATTGTGGTCCGACCTGAATTTTTTGTTTGATATTGTAGCGACCCCTTAGCAATAATTCAGGCGGATTTTTGAGGAAATACCTTCTCAAACAAAATAGTTTTTAATACGAGGACTTGAGTTTGCTCGGTGAGTTTGTATGGCAGATATATGCTGTAGGGTTCCGATCTGAACAATTTACTCCGATATTACATTATTGCCTTAGACAATAACCCATGTCATATTTCATAAAAATACCCAACCCAGTTCACTTCCTTTACAAGGGTTGTGTTGAAGACTGCTAAAAAGTGTGGCCATAACATGGCTTAGACATTATTATTCTATATTAAGAAAATGGTAATAACCGAACTACAACCATGCCCACATAAAGCATGTTACAACATTTAAATTCATCTTGTTCTCTCATTTTACAGTATACATGTAAATGGGGAACTAATGACGTTATCAAAATAAGCCTTTGTGCAAATAATTTATTAAGGTATACCATCTCCCCTCAATTGTCGAAACCTTACCATAAGATTCTAAGCCCCCATATACCGAATACATGAACCCTACTGCCTATAGCTGCATTTTTATAGAAAACATTGATCGATATGTGAGGTAACTTAATGAAACTCAGAGAGTTTGTTTTCTGGTAGTGATATATCGTCAAACCAATAATCGAGTCAATACTAGCCCTAACACCCATACATCAAGTACAAAGATTTTCAACTTTCCGGTTGACGCAAATACATTATTACAAATTAAGTAAATGGATTGAAAAAGTGTGAAATCAGTCCATGAATTACCTCAGCTCCCACATGGGTATAGTATCCATACAGATGTTCACAACAAAATAGGATGAGAACATTAACGAAACGATCCTTATAATTTTCAATAAGAAATATGTTTTTTGTCTCACAATCTCACAATCTCACAATTTTCACATCATATTCACTAAAGATGTATTAATATTTTCATAGTCCATTTATTTAAATTTAACATAAAGAAAATTGTCAAACAAACTGAAAATCTAGTTCCACACAAAAGCAGGAGTATTCCATATAAAAATTAAATGATTTCAGATTAGTAAAATAAATTATATTTCATTGAATAGCTTCGGGTTTTTTTTTTAATAGAGAGTCACAATTTCTCGAAATGGAGTCTATGAGATCCTGGCAGTTTTCAAAAGGCAATCCTTTCCAAACCTTTGTCACTACCTGTCACAAATTATTATTGGCTTTTGTTCGAAAGAATTTTTTCATGCTGATTCTGAGCTTTTATATGGAGTTGAGGCAAGGAAACAGTACAGACTGACGCTTAAACTCAACTCCGTTGACTTTAACCAATTTTTTGAGCACTTGATGGTATTATTACTGCGTCAAATACTCTCAGAGCTGGAGTGTTTTTATCCATTCCAACAACATGACCTAGCGAGCGTAGCTGCTGTCTCTTAATTCGCTGAGCTTTGTCAATGTCGTCGTATATCTCGTACAGCTTATTACAGCGATTGCGGTATTCCCATTGCCAATGCGCAAAGGACCATTCCGCAGAACCTTTCTCTCGAAAATTCGTAAAGTCGACTAATTAGATGTTGTCATCGTCCATGCCTCTGCACCATGCAGAACGGGAATGCTGAGAGACTTATAGAGTTTGATTTTTGTTCGTCGAGAGATGACCTTACTTCTCAATTTATCGAGGCTGAAGTTATTGTTGGTGTTAATGCTGGTTCCATGATATATAAAATTATCTACGACGTTGAAGTTATGACTGTCAACGGTGACGTAGGAAGCAAGCATGAAATTAAAACATCAAACTGATGTTTTTGGCTACCCATAGGATACTTGGTCAAAGCCGGAAGACGTGGCTGTTTGAGTCTTATGTAACATAATCATTTGTGGCTACTCGCAAGTAAATGCCGCTCAAAGAACTTTCCTAACTTGCATGAACTTCTACACATGGCACCATCCCCCAAGCTAATGCTTTTAGCTGTCGCAGCTTGTCTGACCGATCAAAATCAAGATACGATTTTTTATACCAATTTATGTTTTGCTAGTGTATTAAAGCTTCGGTGCAGTGTACCCTCCTTGTTGGCTATAAAAATTTCTATTTATAAAATTTTAGGTTTTGTACATACACAAATATGTATAATAATATAGTAATGCTTAAGCACATCCACTGTAATACAATTAACCTTATTAGAAACCGATTTAGAACATCAAATGGGAAAAATCTCAACAATGCACTATAATGCCACTAAAAAGATATGAACATAAATTGTTGAAAACATCAAGTATAATAATGATGAATTGCAAAATTATACCAACACTTAGTCTTTGTCGATGCGAAAACACGCAAGAATAACTTATAGTGGCAGCGTAGAGTTTAATTTGGAACATGCCACGGACGCAGACGCCACCGGCTTACACATGTATGTATCTACAAGTATATAGTTGTAGTAAGCATGTGTGTGTTTGCATCGAGGCCGCTCCACCTAAGGGGCTTACCTAGACTAGAATCACAGCAGTTAAATAATTTCTTCCGCGAAAGCTAGACGCAGCGCAGCGCTTGCATAAGCATCAGCTCTGGCTCTGGCTCCAGCTTCGACTTTGGCAATGGCAATGAATGATCCACTGACGCATCGACAACGTGAAATTGTGCTTTGATGAAGATTTATTTAAATTGCATGTTTGCCAGCGCAGCCCAAACCCAAGCAGCGGCTAATGAACATGTGCAGCATCTATGTGTGAGTGTGTGTGCGGTGTGTGGCATGCAACTCCTGGTGTGCGCTGCAGTCTGGAGTGTGGCGGAAAACCACAACGGCACACGCTGTCTTGTGGCTTTGAACCTGAGACCAAAGTAAGGCCCACAGTTTTGCTGCTCTTCCTCAAGCCAGTAACTAGCATTGGCCTAGTCGCCGGAGTAACAACAAAATGTATACGAGTATATGCGTTTATGTACGAATGCCAGCTATAATAACAGCGCAATAATAATCATAATAACAAAATAAAGTTGCGCATGCGCGTTGCATTTCGGTTTGCAGACCGCCGTTTGCAGTCTTATTATTCATATTATTGATGAAGACACATACATACATTTGTTGTTATCGTTGTTGTTGTTGTGCACACTACCGCTTTGCGTGTTCATTACGTCAAAATGCACCGGCTGTGGCATGCAACAGTCGCTGACGCTACCACTCTTTCTCATGCCGAGGCTCACTGCAGCATTCCGCGGTCGCATTAGATTACAGCTGCATAGCAACATAGCAGCGCATAGCATAGGTAGACTGTCTGTGCCCCTCATTCGGATGTAGCTTTCAATGGCCTCATAAGCTTCGATTGCGGTTAGCATGTGGCACCGTAGTCTTCGCATACAATTTCATTTACTGCATCACCTGCTGCTATTCGCTGCGCTGTTGTTGTTGCTGTGGCGTATAATTTAATTTTATGCAACGAATAATTTATGTCATTTGCTGTCTTCACCGGCGCAAGGTTAATGGGTCAAACTGTGGGGAGAGACAATCTGTTGACAAGTTCCGTTACTTTTGTTGTTAGGTAGTTGTGGATTTTGATATGAGACCGGGTGTAAAAGTGTCGCTCAGGACGTGGTTAAGCTTGTCTTCGGGGCAGAAAGTAGATAACAACTTATTTTACAACAGCGAGTTGCAATATAATGTTGCAAAATAAAAAAGTATTAACGACAGCTCTCTGGTATTATATATACAGGAATGTGTTGAAATGAGTGAGCAGCTTGTATTATAGTTAAAATCGAACTCAAACTCAGGGTTTGTTGATATCTAATGATTACACAGAGTTTAGAAGAGCTGACTGTCTCTCATTCAAACACTATCTCTTATAATATAATTTTTACGAGAATCCAACTTGAGCCGAAACCATATGCTGTGAAAAGTAAAAAGGTCTTTTTACTCGACTTGATCGAATTTGAGGACTCGATCCACCGTTTGGCGGAGACTTCGATATAGTAACAAGATGGAATCTAGAAAAAGCACAATAAAGGTTTCACTGAATTTCTTCAAGTTTGTGGTATTTTGAGATACAGAATAAAACCCCTGTAAGGAAGAAGGTTTCGGTTTTTTATTTTTCTTGATTCTCTGGATCTTTCATAGTTAATTTGTATGCTGGCATACTTAAAATTGGCTCTTTCGAAGTACTTCCCAATCAATTGTAATACCCTAAAATGGGTACATTAAGTTAGTCAAGACCCTATAAGGTATAGTATAAGAATACCTGGGATTAAATTGAAAGTTAAATTTTGTCAATTTCATTTCCTTCAAAGTAATCCCCTCCCGCTGCAATACAGTTATGCCAAAGAAATTTTCCAGTCATCAAAGCACTTGGAAAATTTCTCCGTCGTGATGGCCATTAGAGGCTTCTTCGATTCAACTTTTATATCTTCAATCGAGACAAAACGGTGTCCTCGGAGTGGTCATGTGAATTTGCTGAAAAGCCAAAAGTTACAAGAAGGTAAATCAGGCGAATGCGGTGGTTGCGGCAAGAAATTAGTTGAAAATGTGGCGAAATAATCAGGAATAACCAATGCAGTATAAGATGGTGCATTATGCAGACATAGTAAAAATTGAAAATTTCACTTTTAGAGCCTGGGTAGTGCAGAAGTTCAGGAAATTCAGACGAGATTTTGGCTGCACTTTTCTGAGTAAATGGGCCATTAGAGGGTTGGTAAACATGTTTGCCGAATCTGGAAGTATCACAAGAATATCGTACCATTGTGATCCGTTTCTTCGTGTTCAAGAAAAAGGCAAATCCAAGATTTAACAGGCGGTCATTACAGCAGATAATTCATGACGACTTAAATCTGTTTCTGCACAAAGTTCAAACAAAAACCGGTTACACTCTCCACATTTGCCTGTTCGCCTGGAATTTTGCCAAAATGTGGTGTGTAGTCTCACCAAATTGTATTACCGGGCAATACTTGTACTTGTTTGAAGAAAACGATGTAACAGTAACTGTCAATGGGTACCGTTACTCAAAGATGTTGAAGACGTATCTCTTTCAATAGAGTTTGGTTACAGCAAAATGAAGTAACCAGACCGGTTACTTCGGAGCTCCAACAAAAATTTGAAAACAAGTTAATATCAAGAAACTCTACCCTTTGCTGGCAACCGTGGTAATCTGACCTGACTGCTGAAATCTTTTTTGTCAAGCAAGATGTGTACAAAACAAAACCCAGAAGTCTGACAGAAGCAGTTCATTAAATCAATAATTATGGCAATATGGTGCCAAATATGCTTGGGTGAGCATAGAGGTCGTTTACGATCCATAATTTATATAACTATGGTTGGTATGAGAACCATACCTGTTAGGATGTAGCATTATTTGATCATATGAGAGATAAATTTTGGAAATTTTGGTGGCTATTAAGAATATTAATCTTAACTTTTTTATAAGTGTGCTCATTCTGTGATAAACGGAAAGGTAAATTATACGTAGGTCAGTGAAATACTTTGAAGTTCTGTTTAGTAGAGCCAGCCGATCGATACACTTTAGCTCGAACGTAACTACTGATATATCCAGAATTATCAGGATTGTACATTCATTCAGCACAATCATGTAGCATTTCGGCAGATATCACCCTTAGTGACCTAAACCCAGTGTTAGTGATCGAGTTTGATTGGTAGATCGGTTAGTCTAGTAAATATTATAGAAAGCTGCCGACTGGAAAACAATTAACGCGTTGAAAGTAAAATGGTAAGGAATTGGGAAGGTGATAATCATTATATTTTTATGCGAGGAAGAAGAAAAGGAAAAAGAAGCATCATATTGCTGTCGGATTACTTCATTTGTACAGCTCCGGAAACTAGTAAGAGTTTATTTGAACTCGGAGTTGCATTTAAAGGGAATTTCGCTGAATAGGAGATTATTTGTACATCCTGTTATATTGCAGTCCAAAGTTATACAGAATAAATACTAAGAAGGATTACTTTGAATTCATAAACTATGGATTCAATATATCCAGTTTTATACCCATTTATTTTCCAGAGTGGGTTGATTCTTTATAATAATAACTTGATATAATATGTGTATGAACAAGATAGCTAAAAAATCCCGTTATTCACACCTTTACATATATCTACTTCTGTAATGTACAGATAAATTAAAAAATGATTTAAAACAACTCGAATGGAGACTTTCAACAAATTTGTAGCAACACCTACACTATCCTAGGAGCCGCTCTCAATTCTCGTTCAATTTGTCATCTTCTCAGCTGCGCCTTAAACTTTGACATTTAAATCTCGAATACAAAACTACAACCTACTAGATACAATACAGACACACACATACACATTTAGACAAAAATATTCAATTTAACTCATTCAAACGGCAACTGAAAAGGCACCGCAGCTGCCTGCCATATTTCCGTTGTCTTCACAAACCATGAGTTGGTCACCTGAAGCAACCACTGCTACACATTACATATGTGTACGAATGAATGTACGCTTGCAACTCAGCTGCTTGGATGAACACACCTTAAAGAACTGCCAATCTTGAAATGAAATTAAGCGCGCAATTTCAAAATCTACAAGATGAAAAAGCCATGAAAAATAAAACTCAAGCAGCCAAAATGAGAAATCAAAAGACAAACAAAAGAGACTATCAGCAAAAATAAGCCACAAAATGCATTAGGCTACTGCAAGATCCACCCAATCCAGCCTTAATCGAGTTAGACCAGATCAGCCGCGCGGCGAACGCGGGCCAACAGTCTCGAAGGAAGCAAAAGACCCGAAACATGGCTGGCTAACTGGCTGAGTAGTTGGTTGGCGGTTCAACAGCAAAGGCGATGGCGGTGCTGGTGGTGCGGCTGTACCACGCTGGCGAGCGGACAGACAATTGCATTTGACATTTGCCGATATGCCAGCAAAACAAAAACCGCGAAGCCAACTTAGTCAGTTAGCCGCGCAGCCAACCAACCAGCCAGCCAATTTAGAGCTGTAAGGGATTACAGCTAAAGCATAACTGTATTAAAGCAGCCGTGTGCACAAGGAAGCGGAAGAAACGGCGTGGCAGCGGCGCAAAATGGTTTGGTGTGGCACGAAAGCTGCAACAGCTGCTGCTGCACACATAGTAAGCGCTTTGTAGCGTTGTTGTTGTGTAGCAGCAATCGACACAACAATCGACATTGCAGCGTGCAAGATGGGGCATGGAAAAACTGCAATTTGTTGTTATTTTTGTGTTGCTTGCCAGCCATGCCATGCTTGTGACATATACGAGGGCGGCCCTACATGTACTTAGGCTACAAAAGAAAAGAAATTTGGATAAACATCGATTTAGTTCTCCACATAGCCTTTTTTTTAACTCGATCCACTTGACCCAGCGATGCGAAAATTTCTTTAGCCCTCCCGAAGAATAAATTTTCCGTTTATCTAACGATGATCCCATCTATAGCTTGACTTTATCAAGTTTTGAAACAAAAAGAAGTTACACGGGGCTATATTTGGAGAATACTCTGGATAGGCATTGATTCGAAGTCTAACTCGACAAATTTTGCCAATTTTGCCAAAGGGATCTCTTTTTCTACAATTCGCTATCGAATCGACCCAAAAGGTTAACTTAGTAGAACCCGTGGATCGTTTTCTGAATCTCATCTCAAGGTAGTCGTTGTAGACTATATCTTGGGAATTCCAAAAATTAGTCAACACCTTTCCGGACGATAGAATAGTCTTCGCGTTCTTCAGCTCAGGTTCGCCGAGTGAATTCATCATTTTTGACTGCTTCTTTGCCTCTAGTATATACCAGAGAATCTATGTTTCGACGACGGTCATAAAAGATGCAAGAAGTCTTGCGAATTGCCAATACGAGATAGTAGACTTTTGTCTATACAACTTCCAAACTATTTGATTCATCTACTATTTCCCACCCAAAACCAAAAATCGAATCACCGACTGTGATACTGTTTTTTTTCCTATTTCTCTAAGAGCCGTGGATAGTATCTCTTCAAATCGCGGTCAAAAATATTCTCCGAATGAGATTCGTTTGCCATTTTGAATGCAATATGTGAGAGTTGCTCTCACGATAGTGACGCTATCGGCCGGTAAAGACAAGAGCTATCGGACCGCCCTCGTACATTTGATGGTCGGCCGTTCGCAATTGGCAGGCGGCAGGCAGGCAGGCAGGCAACGACACCGCACCTAAATACATATAAGTATCTGTTAGATACTCGCATTTAGTTGTGTCTTTTGTGACAGTGGCAACTGGCGTTTTTGCTCTGGTTAAGTTTTTGTTCTTCTTTAAGTTCTTTTGTCGCTGTTGCTGTTGTTGTTGCAATATTTACCACTGCTAGTTGTCAGTGCCTGTTGCATTTATTGAGTTTTTTGCGGTTATTGCCGCCTGCCAATTGCTCTGAAACTGCGCCGAAACTGGCCATAAGCCATTTTGCCATTCAACTGCTAATAAATGCCGGTCCCTGGACCGAACCAACATTCGGTGCTCGCGCGGTCGCCGCTCGAAGTCGTTGTCGTTTTTAGATGTTTTTGTTTTAGCTCTTGCGGACCGTAGTCTTTGTGGAAAGCTGCCGCATAACCGTTAAGAGTTGCCAATAATTTCAGCCATTCACCGAAATGTTCGCCTGGCACACGAGTATGGCACCATTTGCTGCCTGCTTTCCACCAACAACTAGCATTTTCATGCATTCAAGCTTTAATAGCTAGTTGCCTAATGTATGCATGAGCCGAGTCTGTATGTGTGTGTGTCCAGTGTTGCACTCTGCGGTGAATGTTTGGCAAATTGACAGCTCCCGGGCGCATGCGCTACCGATTAACTCTTGTGATATTGATGAATATCCAAAGCAATCGCCACCGCCCACACATCACCGAGGCCTAGTCCTCTTCGTCAGGTTTGTATTAAATTTTTCGATCATACAAACTGTAATTTATTCTAATCAGCGGTGAATGTTCATTGGGCTGCATAAAGCAAGCGATTTGAAACAAAAATTACATTTGTCTAGTTTGAGGCGCAAAAGACATACCGACGCGTCAATAGATTGTAATAATGCAACCACTTACTTATTTATTAGCATAGATAAATAAATTATAGAAAATTTTAAATATTATTAATGTCTGTTTAGAGCTCAAACCTCGTTTCGGGAATTATTTAGACGAAATTTCAAGACTAGTGAATGAAACAAAAAAAGCGTTAACTTTGGTTGCATAAAGTTATGTATAAGACTCCTTAAAAATTGAAAAGTTTTTTACAATAACTTCATTTTGATTGGTCAGTTTGGATGGTAGCTATATGCTATGGTAGTTCAATATGTAGAATTTCTTTGGAGATTATAATGTATGTATACCATATGTCAAATTTTATGAAAATTACTCGTCAATTGGAAAAGTTTTATATAGAAGGACTTTATTTGATCGATTGTATGCCAGCTGTATGCTGATATCGGCTTCCGACAAATCAGCAGCTTCTTGTAGAGAAAAGAGCGTGCGGAAAATCTCATAGCGGTATCATTAAGATATACACACAAACAGACGGAGAGAAGGACATAGCTGATTCGACTCAGCTCTTCATGCTGATCTGATTTTATAGGGTCCTATACAGACAATAAGGGGTTATTTGATTTTAAACATCCCAGAATTAAATTCCCTAATTAATAATTAATTATCTTTATATGATTAACTTCAGTATTATCCTGCTACAGTTTGCCTTAACGACAAACAAAAGAACAAGAAAGGTTTTACCAAAGTTAAAAGGGTTTGCATGGCAGACATTGTACACTCTGTGAGGTTGGCCATTGCCTGCCAATAATTGACCGAAATTTCAAAAGACTATTGTAATTTTAGTGGGAGGAGGGATCTAAATTTGGTTCCGAGTAGTGTAAGGGCGCAATTCTTACCATTATACCAAAGCTATCGATTGATTTCAGAATTTACCCTTTACACTTACTTTGATTTATAAATAATTCACCAAAAAACGGTTTTACCACTTAGATTTTCATTACGAACGAAATTTTAAGCGGTCTCGAAAGACTCAAATTCAACTTAAACACAGCTTCTAATGCTGATTACCGATAATAAGATATCCACATGTTTTATTAATTTTAACATTAGGAGTTTTGTTCATGGTCAAATATGTATATTTCTTATTACATACAATGTAGTTTTTATCTTTCATAATTTACATGCTGGCGAATCCACTTAACGCACTTGCTGATGGATAGTGGGAGCGTAGTAACATGCAGCGGTCTCGATCTAACCACAATGTTCGCCGTTTCAACATGATTTCCCGTTCCAGAATGCTACGTGTTTGCATAAGGCCAGTTTTGATAGTTTCTGCTGCATCCAACTCAGACAACATGGATGTGACGCCGCTTTGTATTGTTGCCACCTCGTCGATGAGATCTTGCTGCGCAAAATCACGACAATTTTCAACATTAGGCCTGAAGCTACGATTATCCATGCGAGTTTGAGCCACCTTCATAGCTGCATCAAAGCTACGAACTGCACGATGTAATTGAACAATACGTGTCTCAGTATCAGCCAGCTTTTGGAGGCACTGGATGTTTTTTTGGAGAGAAAACAAACATTAGAAATCAATATAATAAGTAATAATAGATAATAACACTAAAAAGCTGAAGGAAAACTTTGCGACTGATGTGATAAGAGGTCTGAGAGGTATTTGATAACGAATTTGAGTTAACAAACTTTCTATTACGTACAGCAACACAAAAATTCTACGTATTAGAACATTTTTACTGTAATTTTATCACCAAAATTAGCAAGTAACAAGCCTCTAATATCTTAGCATCGCAAAATGACTGTAAACTAGTGTAATTAGTGTTATGGTAAATATGCTTACATCGCGCAGCTCATTTTCAAATCGTTGTAGATTTTCTTGAGTGCAATTTATGCGGGCAATAAAAGCACGTTCTACTACATCAGCCTGATTGCGTATATCACGAGCAGCATTCATCAAGATTGAATTGAGTGTTTGTCGTAGTTTAATAGATTTTTGTCGACACTTTTCACATTCCTCCAATGTTTCTTTACTGAAATGCTCCCAGTATTGTTCGGATGCTTGCCTGAAAAAAGTGCTCATATACACATATTTTTTATACTCATTTTATTAGTATACTCACTCAGGTGGCTGGCGAATTGCCCCAGGACGAAACATTATTGTTTTTGAAAAGTTATTAAGTCCCACATTAATTGTATCGATTTCATAAGCCTCTTTTTTGTCGCTCCAATCATATTCAAGGCGTTGTCTTGCCGTACGATTTTCTACCTGCTGTTGTTCAAAATCTTCCAATGTTTTTTTAAGCTGTTGACGTATCTCGGCAATAAGCGCCAATTCATTAATAAGCTCTTCCTCAGGCGTGTCTCTAACCAATTCCGTATCGGGTCGTCCTGCACGCTTCTCTATACACTCTTTAGCTAAAATACCGTAAATATTCAACATTATTAAGCTTAGCATATTTGAACCAAAAAACTAGTGCTTTAAAAAATAAAGATTTTTAAATTTTCAAACTAAAAAATGGGGTAAACTTTAACCTTGGTCCTTAAATTGTATGAAGTAAAGATGTGCAAAATATTTTGCGGTGTTAGACATATTTAAATAATAAATGTCTCGCATATGAATTATTGGTTGTAAATCGAAATACGTAGTAGAATGTTTGTAACGATGGTAAGTTGTGTTAATAATATAAATAACAGTAGAAGATGTGGAACAAAATGCATTATATTAGATAAAAGGTGGTATACGAAGGATCGATGTTATATGTGAATTGAATTTTATTACAATATTTCAAATAGTAAACCGCTAAATTTCTCACTACTTTAATGCAGAACTTGCCTATCGATTCAGGAACACCCAAAATAACTAATGATTTTTTTAATCGAATTCGTTCCTCTTCCAAAGTACTAATTTCATCTGCCATATTTTTTATAGCTGTTTCCAAAGTAGTCTTCCACTTTCCTACAAGTTGGCCGCGTTGTTTCAAATTTTTCGTTGTTTCCGCCTGTGTCTTCTCGACCATCGCACTGATACGCATAAATGCAGTTTTCGAACTATACTGGTTTCTGTTAGTGTTTAAAAGAAAATTTTAATGGGATATACATACATATATATTTATTTAATGAGAAATACTTGATAGCTTTATCGAAAATATCATTGGTTTTTTGTAAAGTCTCCTTATTTTTTGCACGCCATTCATTAGGACTGAATCTAGTTATTGAATAACGGTCTACAACCGGACGTGTGCCTGTTAAACCAGCCATGGGACTCCAATCCACTTTTCCTGTAGCCCATGGGCCTATGGGACCCATCGGTTTGAGTAGATCTTTAGAAGGAAGCTCATCGCCCGGCTGTGGAATATAGCATGGAGGATTCTCAAACTCGTCTGCCTTTGGATTGATTGACAGCTATAAAAGTAGGAGTTTATATAAGAACTTATCTTCCTCTTCAATTTAACTTACGGCTATGTTCAATTCCTTATTTTCTGGCAGCTGCTTAACTGTATCCATTCGTTCACACTCATCGTTTAAGGTTAGCTTCTTAAAATATTAAATGGTCAAGAAAGTGACAAAAAAAGCGTTGCGTTCATAGCTAAACATACATTATCCACCTGCTCAACAAATTGAGTATTGCAAGGGTCAGCTTCCATTTTGAATTCTAATATAAAAAGCTGTGTACACTTATATACAAATAAAACGAATAAATTTTTAATTTCACTTAGACATAAATTTTTTTCTTTATGAAGAATTGTTTTGACACTCTAAACATTTTTTTTCATTTCGTAACCAAGCAATTTCAACGCGATAACTATGTTTGATAGCAACGATAACTTTGTTTGATAGCACTACATATAACTAGTTTTATAAACTAACGAGCGGTTTGGCTTTAATAGCTTACAAAGTTTACAAAGAAATTAATTCCTAAATTTCTTGAATTTCTTGGTATTCTAACTACCAACTAAATTATGTGAATTTTTGGACATAAACGACTAGAGAGCTACATATGTATACATACATATGTCGGTCTAAACAGAGACTTCTCGCTACCTCATTCACATGTTCATTAGGTCTTTTGAACTGGGCCTCTGCCAGAAATCTTATTTCTTCTTAAATCTTTCCCCTCCGCTTTTTTTCTCTTTATTCAATGCTTTAAAAAGTGTTACAGTAATCAGATTTAGTTCAAATATGCGCCATTTCGTTCGATAATCTGTTGCCATCTAGACGGCAACTTCATAATAATCCCCTCGTAGAAGCCCCCTCCTTATTTGCGAAGAACTCGGACAGCCGCTTTTCACAAGCCTCTGTTGAGTTCAACTTTACACCAACAAGGGCGTTCGCCATGGACAGGAACAGGTGGTAATCACTTGGCGCTATGTCCGGGCTATATGGTGGATGCGATAAAACCTCTCATCCGAGCTCCTGTAGCTTCTGACGAGTCATCAACGAAGTGTGTGGTCTGGCGTTGTCCTGGCGGAACACTACACCCTTCCTGTTGTCCAATTCTGTACGCTTCTGTCCAGAAAGCGGTCCAGTTATTCGCAGTAGATGGTAGAATTAAGTGTCTGGCCATATGGGAGCAGCTCATAGTGGATGATTAACTTCCAATCCCACCAAATCCTGGCCGTCAATCCCAGGTTGGCCACTGCTTGTGACGATTCACCGGCCTTCGACCATGACCGTTTTGACTCGATATTGTCGTATGTGATCCATTTTTCGTCGCAATTACCATCCGCTTCAAAAATGGGTCGAGTTCGTTCCGTTTCAGCAGCATTTCGTAGGCGTTGATTCGGTCCGGTTTGCGTTAAATCATGCGGCACTCAAACATCAAGCTTTTTTGTGTATCCAGCCTTCTGCAGATAGTTTCCATGATTTGATCGGTATTCATCGTCACAGGTCTTCCGCCGGCTGGCTTACCCATGGTGTCGTTTTCACCTGCTCTGAATCGTCGAAACCATTTCTCCGCAGTTTGAAGAAAACTTTAAGAATAGCGTGAATTTCGGCGTTAGTGAACTCCATGTTTACACGTCTATAACTGTTGAACGCAATATCCAAACTATTCATGCATAGCGTCGTTTGGATGTTATGTCAAGACCTTTCAAAGATGTATAGTATTGTCAGATACGAGCTCTGTAGCGCTTTAAACATAGCCGCGAAATTCAAAAGGCGGAAGGCCAAAGTACCAAAACCAAATAACTATTTTATTTTTAACAATATTTTGTTAAGTTCAAGCTTTTCATCTTAAAGCGTTCCTTCCAGCGTAATTTAGCATCGAGTGTTATGTCAAGACATTTAGCAATATTGGAGTATGGTATGCAGACATCAAAAATATGTACTTATAGAGTAATAAGTGATTCTTTTGCTGACTTGACACCGTTTAGTTTTATTCTCGATTTAAGTACGGAGCAGATTGTATGTTGCAGATGTTCTCCTGTTTTTTCGATGCTTAATATTAGCTTATCATCACCAAAAGTGGCATTCATACTGTTTGGTATTAACGGTAAATTCTAGTAAACAGAATAAACAATAGAGATCCTACAATACTTCCCTCGAGCGGTACCTGCTCGAGATGACATACGATTATACTTGTAGAAGAGTACAATTCACCTTACCGTACGTCTACGCAACGTCAAAGGATACCGCTGAGCACACTTTTCCCTCTTCCTGGGTGTTTTCTATTTTAGATGTTATTCAATGAATTTGTTCTATTGTATTGTTTCTGAAGCCGAACTGATGCGATGGGAGTAATTGCTTTTCAGCGATGATAAATTTTAGTCTTTGGAGTATTAATTTTTCAAAAAGTTTGAGATTTGTCGAAGTAGTGAAATCGGTCAATAAGACGCGACTATATAACGATCGTTACCAAGTATAGAAACCATGATAACTTCAGCAACATCCCACAGATTTGGAAAATGTGTCAAACTTATTGATGAATTGAAAAGTTAAGTGTGTTTTAAACATTTTTTGTTTGGTAATTGCTTTAACAATTTATATGTTGTAACATCCGATCCGGTCATTTTTAATTTTAAGCCTTTTAGTTACGTTCTTGAGTTCACAAATAGAGATTCCCGAATTGTTACATGATCTGGTTGAACATTACTAAGGAACGCATTTTCACTACTCTTATTTGAACGAGAAGTTTCAGCTTCAGAGATATGTTGCGAAGGCATTTGCTTTATCAGTTGCCTATGTATTACTATTAATTTTTAATGGCGCAACGTGGCATGCTGGACTTTTAAAATATTTAGTACTTTTCCAGAGCGAGTAAACATCTTTTTTGTCAGCCGATAGTTGACATAAGGATTTGTGTATTGACTCATTCTTAATATGAGTGATTTATCGTTTTAGTGTGTTTTTATACCCTGACTTACTATACCCTTTAAGTTTGTCACGAAGTTTGTAACACCCAGAAGGAAGCATCGGATGCCCTATAAAGTATATATATAAATAATCAGTATGTTGAGCTGAGTCGATTTAGCCATCTCCGTCTGTCCGTCCGTCCGTCTGTATATATACGAATTAGTCCCTCAGTTTGTAGGATATCGTTATGAAATTTTGCAAACGTCATTTCCTCTTCAAGAAGCTGCTTATTTGTCGGATCTGCCGATATCGGACAACTATAACATATAGCTGCCAAACAAACTGAACGATCGGAATCAAGTTCTTGTATGGAAAACTTTCACATTTGACAATGTATCTTCACAAAATTTGGCACAGGTCATTTTCTAAGATAATAATGTAATATACGAAGAAATTGTTCAGATCGGATTACTATAGCATATAGCCGCCATACAAACTGGACACATAGTTACTAAAAGAAATACACCTGTGAAGGGTATATTCCAAATCGGTTCAGCAGTTCTTGAGATACAAATTGTTTAACTAACACGATTATTGTCCATACACTCGTGGCCACGCAAATCTTACCACTATACTTTCTTAAATTTTTTTTCGGACTTTTTCGTAATTTTCTTCAATTTTGTTTTTTTTATGTTTTCAGTAAGCATAAATAAACTAATTTATTTTATCGAATTATAATTACAGTTTTTAGGTTCTGACGTTTAATGAGTAAAGTACAAACTAGCTTTTCTGTGTTTATACAAAAGTGGCGATTTTATTGTTTTTGTAGTGATTCACCTATTAAGCTTCGTATATCAATTAAATAAAAAAAAAAATAAATAAATAAAATATTAATTTCAAATATAGTGTAAATGAAATTAAAAAAAAAAAAATAAAAAATTTAATTTTTTCATCGCATGTTAGTCTTTTACATTTCGAGCTAAATCTTTAAATTGATTTATTTATAGCTGAATCATTAACTTATTTCCGAGTGGTAAGGTTTGCATGGTCACGAGTGTAAATTTAGTTCCCACACGGTTGCTTATTTTTATTTCTTGACCGAAGGTATTCGATGCAGTACTCGCCGTTGGAAGCAGAGGAAGACTTCCACTCCATTCGAAAGACCAATAGAGAAGGACCTGGCTTCGCTTGGAATCTCCTATTGGTGAACCCACACACAAATCAAAATACACCTGCAGGAGCTACACGCTCAAAACAGGTCGTTAAATTCATTTCACAAAATGACCGTTTATTAAGATACTGCATTACCTTTATCGTTATTAGAAATAAAGGGCCATTTTTTTTTAATCGAAATTATTATCAACAAGTAAGGAAGGGCTAAGTTCGGATGTCACCGAACATGTTATACTCTCGCACGATAAGTGATAATCGAGATTTCATTATCCATCATTTACATATTTTTCAAATACCGTATTTGTGTAAAGTTTTATTCCGCTATCATCATTGGTTCCTAATGTATATACTCGTATTATACAGAGAAGGCATCAGATGGAATTCAAAATAGCGTTATATTGGAAGAAGGCGTGGTTGTGAACCGATTTCACCCATATTTTGTACATGTCATCAGGGTGTTAAGAAAATATTACATACCTAATTTCATTGAAATCGGTAGAGTAGTTCCCGAGATATGGTTTTTGGTCCATAAGTGGGCGAGGCCACGCCCATTTTCAATTTTTAAAAAAAGCTTGGGTGCAGCTTCCTTCTGCAATTTCTTCCGTAAAATTTAGTGTTTCTGACGTTTTTTGTTAGTCGGTTAACGCACTTTTAGTGATTTTGAACATAACCTTTGTATGGGAGGTGGGCGTGGTTATTATCCGATTTCTTCCATTTTTGAACTGTATATGGAAATGTTTGAAGAAAATGACTCTGTAGAGTTTAGTTGACATAGCTGTAGTAGTTTCCGAGATATGTACAAAAAACTTAGTAGGGGGCGGGGCCACGCCCACTTTTCCAAAAAAATTACGTCCAAATATGCCACTCCCTAATGCGATCCTTTGTGCCGAATTTCACTTTAATATCTTTATTTATGGCTTAGTTATGACTCTTTATAGGGTTTTCGGTTTCCGCCATTTTGTGGGCGTAGCAGTGGGCCGATTTTACCCATCTTCGAACTTAATCTTCTTATGGAGCCAAGGAATACGTGTACCAAGTTTCATCATGATATCTCAATTTTTACTCAAGTTACAGCTTGCACGGACGGACGGACGGACAGACGGACGGACGGACAGACAGACATCCGGATTTCGACTCTACTCGTCACCCTGATCACTTTGGTATATATAACCCTATATCTGACTCTTTTAGTTTTAGGACTTACAAACAACCGTTATGTGAACAAAACTATAATACTCTCCTTAGCAACATTGTTGCGAGAGTATAAAAAAGCCTGGGTGCAGCTTCCTTTTGCCACTTCTTCCGTAAAATTTAGTGTTTCTGACGTTTTTTGTTAGTCGGTTAACGCACTTTTAGTGATTTTGAACATAACCTTTGTATGGGAGGTGGGCGTGGTTATTATCCGATTTCTTCCATTTTTGAACTGTATATGAAAATGCCTGAAGGAAACGACTCTATAGAATTTGGTTGACATAGTTATAGTAGTTTCCGAGATATGTACAAAAAACTTAGTAGGGGGCGGGGCCACGCCCACTTTTCCAAAAAAATTACGTCCAAATATGCCCCGCCCTAATGCGATCCTTTGTGCCAAATTTCACTTTAATATCTTTATTTATGGCTTAGTTATGACACTTTATAGGGTTTCGGTTTCCGCCATTTTGTGGGCGTGGCAGTGAGCCGATTTTGCCCATCTTCGAACTTAACCTTCTTATGGGGCCAAGAAATACGTGTACCAAGTTTCATCATGATATCTCAATTTTTACTCAAGTTACAGCTTGCACGGACGTACGGACGGACATACGGACGGACAGACAGACAGACATCAGGATTTCAACTCGTCACCCTTATCACTTTGGTATATATAACCCTATATCTGACTCTTTTAGTTTTAGGACTTACAAACAACCGTTATGTGAACAAAACTATAATACACTCCTTAGCAACTTTGTTGCGAGAGTATAACAATCATATTTCTTCGATCATTCATTCAAATTCGGAACGTGCTAGGAACGTGCGATTTTATGAACTCAAAATTAGCAAGAAACATCCTTTAATACCATAGTCCAAAATGACGGTACACTTTTGCTATTACTATAATAGATAAATGGAGACTCAAAGTTTTAATTTTTGACTTTCCAAAAAGTATTAATGATATCAACAGTCATATTTCTTCGATTATTACCTGACAAATAAGACTAAAGAAGGTCGTGTGAACTTTTAGAGTCAATCTATCCATAGTAAGTGTTTCCATCGTCGCTGAAAACTGACTTCCGAGGAAATTGTGTTAAAAGTTTTGCAAGCTGATTACACTGAGTTAAAAAATTCTTATAAATATGCTCATATCTCCGAAACTATTTGCCGGGTCAATTAAAATTTTCGGATAATATTTTACAATTTTTTTTGATATTCACAAATAGATATACAACCTTAATGCATATGTATATCGCAATGGGACTATCACTAGGTTCTTTGTCTTTTTTTCAATAGAACTGTACGTTGAAAAAATAAAATTTTGGGTGTATATACTTTTCGATGGCAGTCAAGGAATTATGGGACTTATTCCATATATTTGTAAGAATTTGAAAAGGCTAATTATTTCTTTATATCATTTTGTAGAACATTCATTGTTTAGAATAGATCTAGTACTATTCCAAAATCTTGAAAACTATCAAACTGCACAAAAAAGTGTTTCTCAGATCCGCCGAAATATATGGTATATAAAGGCCTCCTATGGTTATTATAAGACCTGCAGAGTATTTCAATTGAAACAGATTATATTCTTTCGGTTGAACACGTATGGAAAGCTGGCCCATGCAGTCGAAATATACAACAACATAGTATGTAAACCTTAAGTTCACTGCGAATCTATACACAATGAGTACTAAAGTACCGTTATTTCGAATTCAAATGCAATTTGATTACTGTATATTGGATTTGTATGTACATTTGTTTGTATAAACATCTGCTTGCCTACCACATAAGCGCTACTCGAACTTCAATTACAAATAATGCAACATAACGACATGCAACAAACAAGTGCTTGAAGTGTACTCTACGAATATTTCCACTTAAACATGCAACTCAAGAGCCCAACTGAGTATGAAAACGCAGCGGCAGGCATACTGTGTATACCGCGAAAGGCGGCATAAAATAAAAACAATGCGTCGTCATAAGAAAAATGCATGCGGCAGCGAAACGTGTTCCGACGATGCTGCAACATTCAAATTCAAACAATTCAATATTCAACGCAACAACATTAATTTCAAGGTTGTTGGCACAGTAGTGTGTACAAATGTTTATATCCATGTTTCAGCTACCACTTATGCACAATCGGAGGTATGCATGTATGCACACCTTCCCCCTATACACGCTGTCCCCAAATACTTAATGCCACCCCGCAAGTTGCCTTCACGGTTGGTGTTGCTGCTTAAGCAACAAAGAGCTGATTTGTAGCGCTAGCTGAGTAGCAGCCTAACAACAACAATTATTATTATTATTATTATTACAACAACAAAAGCAGCAGCAATGTCACAAATACATGGTAGCAACAGTTAGCAGCGTTGAAAAAAGTCAACAATCAACTGACAGCTTGAAATAACTAACATATCGCCCAACTGACGAATAGTCAGCCAGTCGCGGTGCGCAAAACAAAAAGCCCATAACTTTTAAAAGCAGCCACAAGAGCTATAATAATAACAACAACAACAACATACCATGACAGCGCAATGAAGTTGAGTAGTGGTTCCACACTATGAAAATATGATTACGAACAGCTCAAAAATACAAGAATAAAGATTAAAAAAAAATAACAACAAAAACGTTAACGTCGTTTGCACCGATGCTATAATACCCTCCACAGGTACATTCCTAATAGCATAAAAGGGTATAAAGAAGGTATTATCTTGCTTTTGATCAGTTAGTTCGTATGGAAGTTATGTATATGCTATAGTTGTCCGATATAAAGAATTTCTTCAGATATTATAGCAATAGTTTAGGTAATAATCTGTGTCATATTTGGTGAAGATACCTTGTCAAATAAAAAAGTTTTCCATACAAGGCTTTAAGTTGGTTCGGTCAGTTTGTATGGCAGTTATATGCTATAGTGATCCAATCTACACAATTTATTCGTATATTATACCAATGGCTTGGATAATAACTCATTCCAAAGTTTTATATACAATGTACATGAACTTGATGATGATCGTTCACTTTCTATGGCAGCCATATGTTATAGCAGTCCGATATCGGCAAATCCGACAAATGGGCAGTTCCTTGGAGAGAAAAAAATGTGCAAAACTTCAGATCGATATCTCAAAAACTGAGGGTGAAATGCAAATTGCTAAATCGACTCAGCTCGTCACGGCCCTAACTCAAGCTTCCTTTTGGGTGCTAGAAACTTCTTAGCAAACTTAATACGAGCATACCCTGTTCAGGGTATAAAAACTATAGTAACAGCAAACGTCGTGCTTAAACTACAATGCGTTTTGTTTTCGACTTTTTTCCAGATTGAGCAAAGGCTCAGTGAAAACGGACAAAAAAGTAGCGAGTAATTCAAAAAAACTCAAGATTGCGCTTCAACCACCCGGTGTTCGTGTCGCTGCGCCAGCCCAGCGCTGAGCCACTCAAACAAATGTAAATATAAGCAACCAACTAGCTATCCAACCATCCATCTAGCCGTTTACAATCCAGCGGCCAAGCGATTTGTATGGCCAGCCATCCATCCACCGACCATCCGTTCCAAAAGTCATTCATCACAAGCAACCGAAACGCTGACGAAGCAATCGCGCCTGCCAGCCGCGGCGCATAGCCCACGCTTTCCAAGAAGCTACTTGCGCTCGAAGTGCTATTTTCCTACACACACATACACACATGCACTTGTGTTTGTTGCTACTTCCACTTCTCCGCTGATCTTCAGCACAATTGCTGATCTGTTGGTTATTGTTGGCCGTAAGGGCTCAGCATATTGTCAGCATGGTTGCACAGCTGTTGCTGAGCCAGCACTTTATAGCCGCGTCGCGCAGTCACCTTTATAACAGAAATCAATCAGTCAGTGGATGCTGTTTGGCAATGTTATGCAAAATCAAGTGGAGATGTCAGAAATACGAGTACTAGTTGAAATGCAAATGTATACACGGTCTGCTATAGACATACATTCGTATCTTATGTATAGGGGTTTCCATTAAGATCACTCCAGCTTGCTGCCTGTATATTAACTTTTTTAAATGAAATTATTCATCAAAGAAGTACCATTAAATTTTGGTGTGGAATAAAAATTTCTGGTGTCGAAATGTTCAGAATGTTGAAAAAGGCTTTCAGTGATAATTGTTTGTCGCGAGCAAGTCTGTTTGATTAGTAGAAATTATTTGAAGAGAACCACGGCCAGGACGGCCATCCACATAAACAGATAATTGACACGTCAACAAAATAAAGGAGCTAGTGCTTAAGAATCCAGGATTAACAGTCATAGATCTTGCTGGCATCGTTGGAATATCTAAGCAGATCAGAAATCAAGGTTATGTCGACAGTTTTCTTCGATTATCAAGATGTGGTGCACTCCGAATTCCTTTCGATTATTAAATGTATATATTGTTGTGGCCTGAACTAAGTTTTATAGTTATAGGTCTTTTAAGAGGAGGGCTGTAAATTTTGTACTGCTTAAAATTTTGTTTGCCATACAATTTGTTTTATTCCCTTCAAACAGGTACCATCGAGTTCCATATAAGGATTTAGCAATCTTTCAACTTATTGATAACTCCCTTTGTGGTAAGCTTTGTCATTTGTTTCTGAATATGGGTAGTCTCTAAAGCCTCCTTCTATGCGATTACTGCTGACTGATTTCTTACCATCGAGCATTATTTTGAGATTTTAGAACATGAAAATGTTACTAATGATCTGATTCAAAAAATGTTGTGAATCATCGTTTTCACTGATTTGTGACATGTTCAATCGATCGATTGCGAGCTCATACGGCACTCATTTTTGTGTGGAGTCATAAAGTTTATTTCTTCCAATCATTATTACGCTTCTGCGACTGTTTTTCACGCATACGAGCTTCACGTGATCCCCACAGGAACCACGAATCTCCCCAAAGAAACAAACCCAATTAGCAGATTGGATCGAACTTCAAAGGCTAACTGCTTCCCGTGGTACTAGAGTACTAGTCTCCGGTCAGACCTTGTATCTCTTGCTCCTATCACTTGAGCACCCTTTGAACTCAATGAATTGTGACATTCGTCGCTTGAACTCCAAATGTCTTTTCATTACAAGGAATATCATTAAAGTCTATAATATCAGTTCAAGCTGAGTATTATAGTACTATTTCTGTCGAGACTATGCTGAAAATTCGAGGCAAGCCAAATAACAGACATAGTGCATATTGAATTTTGGTCGCCTCTGCCCTGCCCGCTGAAGGAATCTAAACGAACAGTCTAATGATTTTCCAGTTTTACTTATTGAAAATCTCTCTTTGAGTTTTAAAAGTAATTCCCATGAGGTCAGAAGCTCATCAGTGGAAGTGAAAGGTAGGGTGAAAATTGACGCCAAAGATTTTATAAAGCGATCTTCCATCTAGGGCTACGAAACCACTATAGACCAGTGTAATCTTAAATTATCAGTGATTTCGATGAATCTATTGTATCGATCATATCAACAAAAAAAATTTTGGGTTTGAAAAACTCATATCGTCCGTAACAGCCTCTTTTGAGCGTGTGCTTGGTTCACCATCTAAGGTGTTCATTTGTACTGTAAGGAGTTAAGCAAACATCTTTGCGTCACTCAAGGATCGCAACAATACTCATCCAGCCACTTTTGGTTATTTCAAAACATATTGTTTCGTTAACCCTCGACATTTATAATGAACAGTATATAGAGGAGGAGAAATTCTCACCAGCTATTAGCTGCCTTACCCAAAAAGCTCTCAGCTCGAAGCGAACAATTTTGCTTATCAATATGAAGACTATAATTGTTTCAAGAGAATCATTGGATATCTACTTGAAAATTATAGATTTCTCAAATAATAAAGAAATTATTTTTAAAGATTAGAAACTTATATGTAGCTATTTGCTTTTTCTTAAAGTGAGGAAAGTTCGATTTTGTATATACATATTTATGGTTAAAAGTCAGAAAATCAGCGGACTTTTATCAAAACCAAAATTCAGCTACTTTTCTTCATTAACACTAATAACAGCTAAAAATTCGTTATTTGTGACAGATATATATATATAAACGCCATTTAAATGTCAAAAATGTCTTTTCTAAATTGGTGTGTAACTACTGAAGAACCCTTTATGTACATATGTACAAGGAAACAAACAAGTTATTGCAAAAACATATAGATGAAAATAAATGAAAATTTCAAATAGAAAATGATCGATTGATTAAAGGTAGCCGTTGTAGATATGTATGTATTTACCACATATTGACTCACTAATGGAGCAACAAAGCAACGGTGCTTTGTATGTGATGAATTTGCATTTTTTCTTCAGCAAAATCCATTCAATGCTCGGTTGAGGAAGTAATCATAGCAAACATCACTACATACTATACATACATATGTAGCTAAATACAAGATCGTACTTAGTACTACGAAAATGCAAATGTATGTATGCACCTACCTACCACATTGTTGTTGGAAATATTAAATTAAAATGGCATAACATTTCTTGATTCGCTTCAAATGTAGAGCCATTGAATCGATTGGCATGATTTGTAGTTTCATTTTTTCTTTGCACACGATCTTAACACGTTTGAGCAGGGCTAATGTATGTAGCTTAGTACACCAGCAGTATAAGATCAATAGAAGAGATATAACTGGTTTTTAAAACTACTCTACTTCCTTGCCTTTTTCACTCTTTCTATAAGGCCCAAACCTATGTATATGCCAATGAAATTGTTGCATAATTAATGCAAATGTCGTCTACTAGTTTTTTATGGTGGAGAAAATAAGGAATCTTAAAAAATTAGGTTTCCAAAAGCAGCAATCGAAACCTCCAACTGTTACTCTTTGGAAAATTGCAGATGGTACCTGATTTGTCCAATGCAAACTGGGGAAGGTCCTACCTGCTAATCGGAAGTTGTTGAATTAATACTGTTTCGAGGATAGGTTAAAACCCTTTTTTTGTGGGAAGAGAGCTAGTACTAATCTCTAATCGGTACAAAACACCATTGATTTTGGGATATAGACCTAGCTTCGAATAAACTCCTTGGAGGAAACAACTTATAGGTTTACAAGCTGTGCAGCTAAATATTCTGCCGGCCGCTCTTCGCAAAGATACATGGAGAAGGCGAGGTGGAATCATCTTGTCACATAATCCTCTATTTCCCGGCTTTTGTCAGACTGAGATTGAAATATCTCCATAGTCACACCTTTGGCGAACCTAGTGAAAAGGCTGGGCCTTAATAAATTTGTGGTAAGCTCAAAATACTTCGTTGATCTAGTAGGATCTAGCGGTCAAAGGTCGAATGAGATTCGTCGGTTTTGGATCTAATAACTCATATTACCCCTGAACCTAATTAAGCTATAACAAATGTGGTTTCAGACCCTTAAACCGTTTAGTCATGATTTAATACATATAACTAATTTTCCTAACCTCTCGTTCCCTACAAAAGTGATCCCACTTATAATAAAATTATAAATAAAGCTTAAAATTAGAAAGTTGTCGACGCCATTTATCATTCCCTCTTTTGTGCAAATTTCACCCTCTGAGCTCAATTTAGTCCAGTTTATCTGGCAATAATTTTGACGAGTGTCATTGCGGCGACACTCATGCAATCATCATTTAATCGCACGAATAATTTCCTAAGCCATTCACAATGTCACACAATTCACAATCAACGTTGACCGCTGCCAATTTTGTAGCCGACTACTGTCGTCAGCTAATAGCAGGCCAAACAGGCTGACGAATGTACGATCCACGCGCAAAGATAGTGAGCACACAGCGCAACGATAAAGTGCATATATATGAGTGTGTGTGTGTGTTCCACCGCAAATCCTTTTCTTCTTACCCCTTTGCGGGCAATTTAGAAAATTTATGGCGGGTTAAAAATCTCTTTCACTTTGTTGCATTTGTATATAGGGAGATACATATTGTCAATAGCAGTTTTAGGTACTTGTAGGATGCTGGTACTTACACCTTAGGGTGGTCCTTAAATGTGGTTAACTAAACTCTTTTGGTTAAAACTAATATAAATAAAGATATATCTTATAATAGGTGTCAACCAAAGTGGTGCAAGAACCATCGTTGGCACAGTCCATTGGTCTGGAGCTTCAAAATAGATCTCAGTCTTGAAAATTTCTTTCCATCGATCAGATGATTCTCTCGAAGCTGAACCCATTCAGTTTCTTTAGTTTCTATTGGCTTGTAACACGATAAATCAATCGATCCTATTTATGTTTCTAAACTACCCATTGATTGATTGATTGATTAATACATGAGGAATGCACCGCGACCTTTGGTCTATTGTGCCCTCTCCTGACTTACATAGACTCACCTAGCCCCAGCGCATTGATGAAGTTCAATAGACTACTGGGCGCTAGTGAGGCTATGCGATCCCTATCCGGAATCATTGATCCTAGGGCCTTAGTTCTGCGTCTGCAGACTGCTTGCAAATCAGCAGGTGCTCCGGGGTTTAAGGCTCCATGTCGCAGAACCGGCAGTTAACGCAAGAGGATAGGCCCATGTTGTACATGTGCCTATTCAATTTACAGTGGCCGGTGTACCATGCGACCAGTAGCCTGAGTTTGTTCCTGGGGAGGTTTATTATAACCTTGAACCTGTTCAGATTGTATCCTCCTATCAGCAACTTTGCATGTCTCATGCCACGCGTTTGCCGCCAATGCTCCTCTCTGCCCACTCCTTCTTCCTTGCGAAGTAGCTCCTTTATGGTATGTGGACCTACCCCAATAAAAGGTTCTGGTCCCACCATCTTGGTGGAGGCTCTAGCTCATCCGCCAGTTCATTACCGGCTATACCTCTGTGACCAGGCACCCAGATTAGGTGCACCTGGTTACGTTCTGCAAGGCTGTTCAGCCTTTCCCTGCACTCCTGCACTAATAGCGATTTGATCGTAAGAAGAGATCGCTTTTAGCGGCTTGACTATCGCTGAGAATGGCTATTCTCTCATTGCGATAGTTGCGATGGAGGTTTATTTCTATACACCGACTTATGGCAAAGACTTCTGCCTGGAAAATGCTTGGGAACCCTCCCATGGGTATCGAGAGCCTAGTGCGTGGACCCGCAATCCCCGCACCGATTCCCTCTGACATTTTCGAGCCGTCGGTGTACCACCTCAGCGTACTATTCCTCAGCAACAGTTCGAGATTGGAATCATTCCACTCGTCTTTGCTGCCGAGGGTGACCTTGAACTTCTTCTTGAAGTTAACTGTTTTCGTAGTGCCGTCCCTCGGGAGGAGGGCTGATGGTACATCGCCGCTTATCTTTTCCATCCTCTGGGACGAGATTATACCTTTGCCCCACCCCTCTGCCGTTATTTGCAGAATTGTGTGCTTGGCTACCTGACCAATAACCAAATGAAGCGGAGTAAGCTCCATCAGAACCTCCAGTGCTGCCGTTGGACAAGTGCGCATTGCGCCCGTCATGCAGACACAGGCTAGCCGCTGCAGCTTCGATAGCTTGGTCATAACCGAAGTCTGCGACGCTATTGAGGCCCAGGCCACCGCCCCGTAAGTGATTATTGGTCGCACTATCATGGTGTACAAACTAACCATGTGTTACACACTGATCAAAACTTCGAGTACTCTAAAATAATTATATGTGTGCCATATTCAAGTCCATTAGATACAATAATTGTTGAAACATAGTATAAAGGGTGATCCATTTCGAGGTTTTATATTTTTTTTTAGAAGAAACTTCAAATTTCATTAGGAATGTTTATTATCAATCGAAAGACAATCTTTGTCATTTATTTTTTTGAAGATCATCTCTTTCTAATGTTGGCTAAGCTAAAGCCTGGATCGAAGCGATAATTCCGTGATAGTAAACTGTGTTTTTTTCTGGATTAAATGGTAGATCTTGAATCTCTTCAGGTTGCTCTTCGTTCCAAATACGGCAATGTTTGTTGTTTACATACCCAGAAATGCCAGCCAGAATGCGCCTCATCTCTGAACAAAATGTGGTTCGAAAATGTTGGATTTTCTTTGAACTTTTCTAGAGCCCATAAAGCGAAGCGATGTCGCTTGGAAGGGTCGAGCGGATTAATTTTGTGCACAAGCTGTATTTTGTATGCTTTCAATTTAAGATGTCGAAGTAAGATTCGTTCCTTACGTCAGTCCGAGTTGCCGGTTAGTAACAGATATAATTGTCATGTAAAAAATCAATGTTTGGCCTCAGAACCCTTAGGTCAATCATTCCAGCGGCAGCAAAAATTATATTTTTTAAGATCAGTTAGAAATATTTTCTTCTATTTAAGTACCATCCTAATGTATGTACATATGTACACTACCTTCGCAACTGACATACCGGCTGTCCATGCTTCGCGCCTCGGATTGTTCTGTCAGCGTATTTGTGTCGCAAAACTGTCGCATTTAAAAGGGTTTCATGCTTGCAACAACAACAAAAAATGGGAGTACAACAACAAACCCTGCTACATATTTTTTCCTTTCTAGCGTCGCCTATTTATTTGAGCGGCAGCTTTGTGCAGTTTTTTGTTGTTGCCGTTGTTGTTGTTTATAGTTGCGGATATGTGCACACGCGCAATTACTTCGCGCGATTTAAGTCGGAGTTTGAGGCACTGAGGTGAATAAATACATGCTATAAACTTTATTTACGAAGGTACACTAATAAAAGTATATACTAGGCACATGTATTCGGTACCTTAAACCGGTTTTATTTATGCAATGTCAATGAGCTTGATTACTCACAACTGAAACTGACAGCAAGGGAATTATGTGTTTCTCGCTGCGGATCAAAAGCCGGAAAAAATAGGCAAAAGTCATAGCCAAGTTGTGGCAGGAAGCAGGCGTGGCTGCAAGCGGCAACTTTGCCACTCATGGGTGCTTACTTAGTAATTGCATTTAGATGTTTTTCTAATTTTTTAGGCATGCCGTGGCTTAGAAGGAGTTCATTGCGAGAGCTCAAGCTTTAGACACGCAATTAAACTTTCATAATTGTCTCACACATTTTATATTTAATGTCTAATATAACCGTTACTATACCCTGAAGTGGGTATATTAAGTTTTCCACGATATTTGAAACATCCAATAGGAAACGTCAGATACCATATAAAGTATATATGTAAATGATCAGGAAAAAATTTAGTCATATCCCTCAGTTTTTCCGTCTGTCCTTCCGTCCGTCTTTATATAAACGAACTAGTCCTTCAGTGTTTCAGATATCGATCTAAAACTTTCCACGCATGACCGCCGACCCCTATAACTATCGATCAAAATTAAGATAAAGATTTTTTTATATCCTTGATTCTTTCAGACTTATTGAATCCTCCACTGTAAAAAAAGAAGAAAACAGCCTCCGCTGTTGTAAACCGCGAAAGCGATGTCTACGTCAATAAAGAAGGAGAAGAATCGTGTACCTGTGTAGGGTTTTATGATTTCGGTGCAGCCGAAGTTAACGTTTTTTCCTGCTTTTAAACCAAAACGCACTTAACCGAAATAGATTTAGCAAGAACAAGATCGACTGATGAAACCAATCATGATTATCTCCTCATATTTTCGTATACAATGGTTAAGTTCATCGATGCACTGGTGCTGAGATAATGTAAGTCGAAAGTTGTAAAAAATAATCGCCCAAAAATGTTCACGATTCAATTCCATTTTTTGACTGAGATGAAAATTTTAAGTTACTCTGAGGGGATATGTAAAGTCTAAAGTCTATGCGGACAATACCGCTTCGATTTAGGCCTTGGAACCAAGCATCTCACGTCTCATTCTCCAGTTACCGGTCGACATACTCTAACGGGTAAGAAAAAATATACTCAACGGATGGACTATCTGAGACGTAGCCGCGCCCGCGTGAAAGGGATAACTTTCAAAAAATAAATGCCAAAAAATGTTCTTTTGAATGAAGATAAGCATTCCCCAATAAATTTGAAGTTTCTGTGTTTTTTCTTTAGAAAAGTAGGGAACCTCGAAATGGATCACCCTTCATTATCTGGAGGGTCATTTATGAGACCAATTAAGAATGCCGTGAGATAATGGAAATGTGTCGCATTTAAGTTTTACATCCTAGCATTCAATATATTTGAATTCTGTCCTGGAGTTTGGAGAGTCGGTAAAATATATTTTATTGCATATAAATGGACATACAGTCAAGTTCGTAATCAGACTTTTATATAGTATGGCTCACAAAACAAATTATTAAATAACAAGCTAACAAACTGCCTGGTGGGGACATACGCTCGCGGGATGGGGCTGACAGATTGAGAACCGGGGATATCGGGTCCCCACGGTATGATACACTGGAGGAGGTATCGATAGTGAAGCTGCAGAGTCTGTTGAAATTCGTCAAGCGCAGGCTTCCTAAAGGATGACTTCTCTTCTTGAACCTAGCAACTGATCTCCATCTGGTACTGCAAAGGACCGAAATTGGTATATGCGCGGCTTATTAGTCTACCAGATTAACCGAACTTAACCTAACTTAACAAGCGAACCATCCTTCCATGCTCCAGTTCCTACCAAGCGGACATGGCTTTAATTGAAAATATGTTAAGCCTAAGTAATATTTGGATTTGCGGCACAATTGTCACGAGATATAACGGTTTTTGAAACAAAAACTGTTGATAAAAAACAAAATCTTATTTTCTCTCCATTATTCGATTTTTCTGTGAAAAGGAATGATTTCAGGAAGCATCACTGGAATTCTTACCATTGTTATTCGACTAAATTCGAACAATTATTTTGGCACTCTCAACTTTTATTCATAAAAATATTCGAAAATTAAGTTATTTCACTTCTGTTCAAAATTGAGTACCACAAAATCAGCGCATAACCCTTTTTTAATGGTCAATACACTTAAACATGTCGTCACGATACTCACAGGATTACCTTATCTAGATCAAGTTTTGATGTCAGCACACTAACATATCGACATACTATCATTGCGTTCGGTGCACGCCGCATGTGAGAACCGATTCTCTCTAGCCTTTGCGTTCACCACCACCAGTCAACGAGCGACATAATCGCGCCCATCAATTGCCTTGCTGCTGGTGCAGCCCGTCTATCATCTCGCTTGATCTGGCAGCAAGCAAGCGTGTAAGATCATCAGATCGCCAGATCTCTTTCTGATGCCATGTGATATACTAAAAATAGATTGACAGGCAGGAAAACTAAACGGAGACGTTCATTAACCTTCACATTTTCAGCGGTGGCTAGTCGCTGGCTTCACAAATCCTGCACTTGTGTACTTATCGATCATGTTAGTTGTTGGTTGGTTGGTTGGGTGAGTTTTATTTTAGTTTAAGGTGGATCTCGATCACTTACTTTATTTCTCTATTTTTGTTTTTGTTGCATTTGAAATTCTCTCGTTTTTGATCGTCTCGCAAAGTAAATTGTTGGAAACATAAAATTACTGGTTGTAGCAGGAGACGCAACAAACACAATATACAATATTCAAGCACCTAGAGATCACATGCTGTTGCACTTGAAGCGTCGCGGTTAACAACAACTACAAAACACAGTATACGAAGCACAGCAATGCACTGGTTAATGTTTGATGGCTCGTTGCCGGAATAAACGTAAACAAATCGAGTGGATCGAGATGGATTGATGGGCAAATTGCCGTTCGAAGTGGTGTTGGTGTATTTATGTTGCAGCCATATACATATGTTGCACCTTGGAGTGGCGGTGGCAATGATGCGAGAGCGCAAAAACCGCGTAAAACGTTGAGAAGATGTTGCGATTGAGATGGATGTTGAAAACAAGCTAAAGGCGGTGGCTGATCGCGCCACATAGCCGTACACACATTCCGCCAGACATCGACAGTACACTTTGCACCACGATCGTTGCAGGCGGAGGATGGGTTGCACACACGCGGCTATGAAACTTCGTGGCAAGCTGGGCGTGTGAGTTGCTATGAGGCATGTTGCACACATTTTTCCCACCTTCGGCTTGGTTGTTGCTGGGCATTTTAGTTTTTAGTGCTTTTTGGCGTTTTTGTTTTCTGCCTTTTTTGTTTACATACTTTGGAAACGTTTTTGTTGTTGCTTGTTGGACGCCAACAGCAATACGACATGTTCTGGCATTTTTTGTTGCAATACCCCCAAATATTTACTGTAATTTTACTTAAATGGTTTTAATGATGCGTATTTAATAAAAATAACAACAACGTCCATAAACAGTCCAATGTCGTGGCATAACTGTAGGTAGGCGCTGAGGCGCTGAAGGAGGGCGTTGCAGGGTAAACAACTTGAAATATGTACGCTTAACCTCGGCAAACAGGTAGTACCCGTCAAGCAGTTGAACCACTTTTGGTTCGTTGAGTTGCTGTGAGTGATGTTCGAGTGAGTGATCGCTGGAGAGATTGCGTAGACTATGCGTGCTCGCTTTCAATAGGGTGACGCTTACATATTTGGTAATATTAAAAATATATCATGAGGTCATTTCTTATGAGCTGAAGCGAAATATAGCCGTATGTATGGTAGGCCATTTAGCTTACACTTTTGAGGTTATGGAAATTTGTATGAACTTTTAATATCCAATAAATACTACTGTGTAAAAGTCAAGTCAAAAAGTAAGGTGAATTTGGTAAAAATATGCATATGTTGTTGCTTTGTTATTCCTCCAAATCATTTCATCCCCTTCAAAGTAATCCCCGTCCGATTGAACCCACTTTTTACATTTCTCGAAAAAATCACAATATTTTTTTCCGATATATCCTTGGAGACACTCTCTTTTTTCAATTTTTGTCTCCTCAATCCAGTCAAAACAGCGTCCCCGCATTAGCCTTTTAAGTTTGTTGAATAGTCAGAAGTCGCACGGAGCCAAATCAGGCAAACATGATGGTTGCAGAACGATTTGAGTCAAGTTCTTTGGTTACAAAGAACCCATGACTCTCTTTTTCTTTGACACTACAGCCATGGGTCGGTCTGGGCTGAGAACCCAGCTTCACCAATTGCCTCTATCCTTGTAGAGGTCAGCCAGTTGTACATTATAAGGCTGACAAATCCTTATGCACTTGGTAGTGTAATTGAACCATGATATTTAATGCGAACGACATGGCCTAACTATCTCATTCTTTGTAAATTTGGTCAATGCGCTTAATTGCCGTAGAGATCATATAGGTCGTGGTTCCATCTTGTTTGATATAGCTGTTTTCCATATTTCTAAAATTCGGTGTCCAGTCACTGATGCCAATGTTCGACAGTTTCAATGAAATATTTTTTTTAAGTAAATGAAACATGAAAGATATCCGTCTGCAACCGGCTAGGACTCATCCTGGATAGGAAGCTTTCACGGAAGCCGATTATCGAAGAAAGATTGCCTTATACTGCTGTAGAGGAGCCATTGACAAAAGGTGAGGTCACTCACCGAAAGTGTCCTCTGGCTCTACGACACCGTAGTCAAATCAATATATTCGATGGAGTTTTTATGTGGTGGACAGCTTAAGAAAAGAGCACTTTGCACTTAAACCCGAGAACCACTCCACCCATGGCTTTGAACGTTATTTTCCACATGGTGCCGATAGACACCGTCGGAAGGTGTATGGCTGCGAAAGTTGCTATCAGACTCAAAGTATCTGAGTTCCTAAAATAACAGTCTGAACACTCGGAAATCCTCACATACTTTGACATCATACCGAATCACTCGGATCTTGCCGGCGCCAAACCGAACTCTGACAGCGCCTTCTCTGCCCGTATACCGACGAGGCAATGGTAGATAGGAGGAAGCCATTGGAGAAGATGGGCAGTGAGCTTCTTTACGGATCGGACAAAATTTGGGGGTAAGGTTGGTGAAGGGGTTTACCATCAGGAGTTCTCGTTTAATTATAGCTTAAGACTTCTCGACTCTTGCAGTGCTTTCCAAACTGAGATCGCAGCCATTAGGATAGCAGCAGATTCAGTGCTCCGGAGTGCTGATTCCTTCAGAGAAGTGGCCATCCACTCAGATAGTAGGGCGGCGATACTAGACTTTAAAACATTAGCAGAAACCTCGCTATCAATAGCATAGAGTCTCTTTGTGAAACAACTTAACACTTCCTTCTGAACTGATCCGCGTTTGCGAGTTTAAGGCGTAGACAATTGGAGCGCATACCTGCAGACATCCCACTAAACTGGCGGGTTTGGATATTAAAAGCGTGTGAAAATTTATATTGCCAATATTACCTATTCCTAAGTATTTCGCTAATTCATAAGTTCGAACAAAGGAGTTCTTCTTTTACATTGCTTGACCAAGGACTACATGTAGCAGTTCACGTCCGATCTCTCTAGATCAGCCATCTACCTTAACCTAACCTTTACCTAACTGAAACAGTCACAACTGTGTCGAAATCCGGAATAGGAAAACCGTCTTTTCTATTTTAGTAATAATAATCTGTTAAACAAACCGCACCGAATTCAAAAGTCTCGAACGTTAATGTTACTTTAAGAGATTAGGTCAATCTAGAGCCCTATATAAACTTCTAATTTGTTCTAGAAGTACGAAAAAGGGAATCAAATTTGTCTTTTTCAGTTTTTTGCGAATAACCAGATTTCATTTTGACATTTCTTAAAGAAATAACGGAACATTTAAAAGAACACCCTAATGTATTCACCCATGTACGTACGCACCTTTGAGTTACTCCATTTTTACATATATTATGTATATGTTGAAATGTTAACTGCTACTATGTAGAAGAAGTATCATTTGCGTAACAATTTTTTTCACATATGTGGCTACATACATACGTACATATATGTATATACCATATACATACTTACATATGTACAGTCTTTCGTTCTTTTGCTATTTTTTAATACTCCACTACAATGTGTTTGATTTCTTCTGCAACCTTTTTAACTAGGTGCATACAACCTTTTTACATTAGTCCATAATTGCGCGCCTAACTGGAACTGAAGTGGTCCTCATGTTGGCCGTTGTTATAAGTGTGCATATTTGAAATTTTATGAAAACCTGCTGGGCCTACGCTTTTTGCCAAGCTTTTGCCTCTTCCGCACACATTTTGTATGCTTTTATTTTTTCGCTTCCATGGCAGATACCTGACTGCTATTATTATTATTACCGCCGTTGTTGTTTTTTATGATATTTCGGTTTACTACGCACGTACGCAAATTTGCGTAATGCCTTCGTAAAAGCGGAGTGCAAAGCACTTTTCGGGGCCGTCGAAAAACTGTCAGATTTGTTGCCATAAATGGAAGATTATGCGTAAAGCTTAAAAAGTAACACGAGTTGACAGAAACACCGAAAAATTTAGAAAAACCACTAGGTTGGAAATCTTGATATACAAATTATTTGGAGCATGTTTCATATCATTATGTACTGCTGAGGATTTTTTGTTACCTCCGTGACTATAAGCACAATTTATAAAAAAGCAAAACAAAAAGTTTAAGTGGCGGAAGTGACTTTTTTTTAAAGAAAGGATTTCTGGAAGCTATGTTGTATCCAATAATACACTTTACATAAACTAATTACATTTGTTTCATATAGTTTTTCCATATCCGTACAGCTTCTTTTGACTAGCGAGACTATTAAGCTGATAACGCCAAATAATGTGTGGAAAATGGTTATTTGAATATTTTTCGTGACCAATGGAGTATTAGAGCGGAATCGCAACGTTAGAATCGACAACATCACGTGCGGGAAGTCATAGATACCGAGAGTTGAACAGGGAAGCCGACAGGGGTAATGCTCTAAAATTCTACGAAAGATGCGGGGACTCACAGAAGTTTTAAAGACCAGAGCAGACTCTTGTAGAACCCCCAGAGTAAAACTAGTAACTGATGCACAGAGCATAGTGAAATTATGGAGGGAACACTTTTCTAGTCTGCAGAATGGCAGTTATCGCTTAACACCAGGAGATGGTGAAACCGATTCCCCAATCGATTACGATGGAGCAGACGTTACATTTCCCGACCATGAAATAGTTCGAATAGCAATCACCCGTCTGAATAACAACAAGGCGGCGGGGGCCGATGAATTGCCGGCCGAGCTATTCAAACACGGCGGCGAAGAACGTATAAGGAGCATGCACCAGATTCTTTGTAAAATATGGTCGGACGAAGCTTGCCCAACGATTCGAATTTAAGTGTGCTCTGTCCCATCCACAAATAAGGAGACCCCACGATCTGCGACAACTACCGTGGTATAAGCCTCCTCAATATCGCATATAAGGTTCTATCGAGCGTATTGTGTGAAAGATTGAAACCCACCGTCAACTAACCGATTGGAACTTACAGTGTGGCTTTAGACCTGGAAAATCATCAACCGACCAGATATTCACCATGCGCCTAATCTTTGACAGCACGCCTTTATGCCGCCATGTCTGAATTTTGTATCACCGCTAAACTAATAAGAATGTGTAAATTTACGTAGAGGAGTAGCAAAGGCTACGTCAGGGTCTGGAAGAACTCCAACGATACCAAACGAGGTTTCAGAAAAGGCGACTCCCTATCGAGCGACTTCTTCAATCTACTCTTGGAGAAAATAATTCGAGCTGCAGATCTGAATAAAAAAGTGTACAGAGTGTACATTGGCCTCAACAACCGCGCTGTTAGATCTGCTTTCTCCAGAATGGATTAGACAGCGAAGCAAATGGGTCTAGTAGTGAACAAGGACAAGACGAAATATTTCCTGTCGTCAAACAAACAGTCATCGCACTCACGACTTGGCTCTCACGTCATTGTTGATCGTTATAACTTCAAAGTCGTAGATAATTTCGTCTATCTTGGAACCAGAATTATCACCCACAACCTCGTCAGCCTCGAAATCCAACGCAGAGTAACTCTTGCCAACTCTTGCAAAGACCAAACTCTACAAGTCACTCATCATTACTGTCCTGCTATATGGTGCAGAAGCATGGACGGTGACAACATCACACCAAAGGTTCGGCGGAAGATTTATAGTCATTTGCGCATCGGCAACTGCGAATACCACAATTGATGGAATGATGAGCTGTATGATACATGATGTATATACGACGACAGTGACATAACTCAGCGAATGAAGAGACAGCGGCTAGGTCAAGTCTTGCGAATGGATGAAAACACTGCAGCTCTGAGGAAGAGGAAGACCTTCACTTTTAGAAAGACCTGGCTACTCTTGGAATCTCTAACTGGCGCCAAACAGCGAAAAGGAAGAACGACTGATGCGCTGTTTTAAATTCGGCTATGACCGCCTAAGTGGTATCTACTCCAATAAAAAAGTTGGCAAAACTTTATTACTGATAACATCGAAAAGATAGACTGTAGAAATTAATTCTTTATAAATTTGATTAAGTTTTCTTACGTATCAACGGATAGAAGTCAACCGGAACCTTGAAAATATTTATATTAGGTGTTTCGAGTCTAAAGAACTATTGACCATATTTTACCAACTCTTGACGTTCAGTACTAGAACACACAGATTAGCCGATATGTCTGGTAAAAGATCAACCATATTCACTGGGATCCACATATTTGGTGTTTTGGTCTTTGGAAAGTTCTAGCTTGATTTCGAAAATTTTTGGGCGTCAGATGAAGTACATTGAGGGCATTATTTGTGCAAAGTTGTATTCTATATTTATTAATCGATTTATGTAGTGCAAAGTGAAAGAATCAGATGGCACTAAAGTTATGATGTTTTATGGGAAGAAAGCGGGATTCGACTGTGAATTCATAAACACGATTCTTTTAAACAATATATAATGATAAGTTAATAGATTTTTATATATGTAAGTATATGAAAAAATAACTTTTCAACATAGGAGTATGTGAGGCTCCGCATTCAGCTTAGTGGTAAAACTGATAAAGGTTATTGTGGTGTCATTTTATAGAATCATATCGCATTAATTATGAATGAAATCAGTTGTCGTTGGCCTGTAATTTTCTGCAGCATTCTTATTGTTAACAGCGAACAAGGGTGTCTGTCGGTTCAGTGATTTTCCAACATTTATAAAAACTTTTTTTGAAGTAGATTCGCTTCAAAATCATTTCCAATTCAAACTTTTTAAATCAGACAACTTTCTTGCGTGCTCCCTTCACTCTGTAAATTGTTTTAAGCCTTGCAATGCATGCCTACGAAAAAAAGTAAAACAACACTCAGCACTTGTAATAATCAATGTTGAACAACTGGTAAAATAAATGTTTAAATATATTCATTTATTCAATTGTTACCTCAACGGTAGCAAGTACAATGCTATCAATAAAAGACAGAAGAAACGACAACGGCAAGGGCAAAAGTCCAGACAGAACGGGAAGCTGGCAGACACGCGCCACGAAGAAGGCAACAACGCTTGCTTTGTTGCACTTTACATAGACTTTACTTGCAACATCTGCCTGCTACATGCAACCCACTAAGCATAACACCCACACATATGTTATTGAAAACACCACAAACAACAACAACCACAACAGCAGCAATAAAGTTGCTTGTCGATTTCTGTTTTCCGCAAAAAAGTGCAACGTCAGCCAAGCGCAGAGAAATGCATGAGCAATAAATATAAGCCAACAGTGTTGCAATGAACCTCAACTTGAGCAATAACCAACACCGCTACGTATTATTGATTTTGCAAAAGAAGAACAAGATGTGGCGGAAGAAGTGTAGGAAATAAAGCAACAATAGCAGCGATTTATTTATTTTTAGCTACCGCAAAGATTTCAGATTTGATCGCCCGCCATGTGGCATGTGGCATCGATGTTTGAAAATAAACTCGTCGCCATGTATATTCACTGAGGTATCGCCGCAGGCTGTGTTCGTATTTGCTGCAGCAACAGTAGTGGAAATGGCAGCAATGAAAAATCCGTCTGTTGGCCATAAACAAAACATTGAAAATGCATTTTTTATCTTTCGCTGCAATAAAACGGTAAAAAGCAATATGCAAGTACATATACATCTTGCTCTTAAAGGGAGAAGCATAATAAACCAAACAGAATCAAGCATAGTGAATAAACAATAACAGGAAAATATACGGAACAATAATAAGAAACAACAATAAAAATAACAACAAGAAAAACGTTAATTTCGGTTGCACCGAAGTTATAATACCCTTCACAGGTGCATGTTTTATAGTATAAAGGCTACTTTACTTCATTTTGATCGGTCAGTTTGTATGGCAGCCATATGCTATAGTTGTCGGATATAAACAATTATTTCAGATATTTTAGCATTGCCATAGATAATAACGTAAGCCAAATTTCGTGAATATACCTTGTCAAATAAAAAAGT
Organism: Bactrocera neohumeralis; assembly: GCF_024586455.1. Taxonomy (NCBI): domain Eukaryota; kingdom Metazoa; phylum Arthropoda; class Insecta; order Diptera; family Tephritidae; genus Bactrocera; species Bactrocera neohumeralis. Next base: position 44,358,443 of record NC_065921.1, read on the forward strand.
TTTTCATACAAAGGTTTGAGTTGCATCGGCCAATTTGTATGACAGTTATATGCTATAGTTGTAGGATCCGAATAATTTCTTCAGAAATTGTAGAAATACTTAAAATAATCTGTGCAGTGGCGTAGCTACAACTTCGGGCGCCCGGGGCCAAGGATGTTCTGCCGCCCCCTTTATCTACCTACCTACAAGTTTCATCAGGTGGTTCGAACAAAAGTGAATTTTTACAAAATATCTTCGATATTAAGTATATAAAATTTAGGAACTAGAAGCCACGCAAATTCTGAAGTTCCAAAATTCTCACAATACGGTTTTTGAGGAAATTGATAGTAAATTTACAAGACATCTTATTAAAAGCCATAGAAAAATCCCATTTTCGCCCTATATCTTGTACACTTTTGACACAATTTGCAGGAATTTTTGCCCGAATTGGAGTTTTTAAATATCATTTTTGAAAATTTGGGGAAATAAAAGTATTTCTTACATTCAAAGCATAGGGTAACTGTGAGAGTGACACGTCGCGACGACAGAGTAAAAATAAAGATACTGCTTTTTTTGTCACTCCTACGTCGCAATGTGTCGCTCTCACAGTTTGCCCTATGTTTCAACTGTGACATATCCATTGGTTTCTCAAAATATGTTTGGTTAAAGAAACTATGGAACTTTTTGTCTGTACACTAGGCTTGTTACAAATGTTTCTTGAAAATGGAAAAAAATCATTCAAAAAACGAATGCACGCTGGTACTACCTTAAGCACGAAAGTCGTTACTGATTCAAACATTTGTTACTATAGTAGATAATTTAAATCATTTGCATTATAATCAGTATATTATAACACATCCAGATGACTTGGATAGCGAAGATTTATACACTGACATTCAAGACGTCCTACTTTTATTAAAGAGAGCGGAGAAAAACGAAGAACAAATTGGATTTTCGCCATAAAAAGTTTTATTACACATTTCTTCAATGGGACTGGAAGCCTACAAGACGTTAGCGACAGCTTTAAGAATACTACTCACAATACCTGTATCAGTTGCATCTTTGGAAAGATCTTTTAGCAAACTTAAATTGATCAAATCTTACTTGAGATCGACCATGAATCAGAGTAGACTGTCCAATCTTGCGATTCTCTCAATAGAATGTGAAACTGCTTCAACTTTAAATTACAATGATATGATATGTGATTTTGCAGCGATCAAAGCTAGAAAAGTGCATCTTTAAGTTCTATCACTATTTTTAAGAAAGATATAAGCCAAAAGATATAAGACAAATTCAAAGACTGAAGAGGATTCGGGGCGACGGCCCCCTTCGCCCCCCCTAGCTACGCCACTGAATCTGTGTAATAATTTGTGCCAAGCTTAGTGAAGATATCTTGTCAAATGTAAAAGTTTTCCACACAGGGTTTTGAGTTGGATCGATCAGTTTTTATAGCAGCTGTATGTTTTAGTTTTCCGATATCGCAGGTTCCAAGTTACAAGAGCCGTTTCAAACTTAATACATTCTGTTTAGGGTATAAAAAAAACAATAACAGCAACAACACCAATATTGAAGCTAGAAAAAGTCAAAAAAAGTTAAAAAAAAACTATTTCCTAGCAACGTGCCACAACCGAGCCACATGTGCGCCGCCAGCAACATCTAATCAAACATATCTTGTGCAGACTTCCAGTTTCTTCGCGTCATGACCAACGGAGTCGCATGCAACCAACACAAGCATACACACATCCATTAACCACTGCATGCCACAGCGTTGCACGCGTCAACAACGTCGGCGTACAACAACATTTGCTATACATATTAGCAACAACAAGTACCTCCCGTCGCAGGCAGCATAGAAGGATGCACATTTTCTCCTCAAGAAATAACTTTTTTCGGCATTTCTTTCACTTCCAACTTGCTAAAACAATAAAACGGTGCTGCTTGGCGTGGCGTGGAAATGCAGTAAACTTCAATAAATATTTGTGTCTGCACAAAACAGCTGCCAATGCGCAATCTGCCGATATGCATACACATCCATATACATATGTATACATACGCTTACCGACTCTTGTCGTGGGGCGATTGCCACTCGATCTCGCTTGGTAGCTGTTGGCGGTAGCTGTCGATATTTACGGCAGGAAGCAACTGTGGAAAGATGAAGTACACGTATATGTGGTATTGCCTCAGCAAACGGAAATATTACTAAGCATACATATATACCCACTATATACATATGTACATATGTGTGTATGTACATACTTATATTATTTATAGACACCTTTTGCTTCGTAGTTATAAAAGTGCAGATGCACTTAAGTTAATTCTTAGGTGCCTAGGCGTTCATTTGCTTTAAAGACACAAGGACTTTATGGTTACAAGTCATAAAAAGGGTGCAAAGTTGGAGGTATTAAAAAACTACTTATATTATATGCTATAAGTTTTTAAATTCTATGACTGATCACCAAAAAGTATCACACTTGGACTGCTGAGGACAGCTCTTTGTGCAGCCAGAAACTTAATAAAATTGAATAGGTAATGTCAAAGTAGCTTAAACCCATCAGAAGACTACATATTTTCATTCCCACTTATTCTTATGTTGACCTGAACCTTTGTGCCTTTATATTTCACAAAGTGTTTAGGCATTAATTTTTCAAAACGAAACATTCAAGGTGGATCTCTTCAGTTGATCTTGAAACATTTTCTTCCAAGCGAGTTATATAAATAACATCCAGTTAGATTTTTCATCATTCTAACATCAGTTCCTTCCGATATTGAAATTTAGAAAACAGAATAGCTCCGAGCTATTACCATTTTACTGATCGTGAGTCTGACGAGAACTCATCGGTTTTTCAGTTTTTGTGATTCAACTGTGGCATGACGTGGTTGCTAGACTGGTCATGAAGTAACTCAATCTTATTGGAGCTGACGCTAAGCTTTCAATAACTGATCTACAGCACTCAGTTCGTGAGCTCAAAGCAAGTATTGGTAATTATACATACAAAACTGTTTTCGTATTATGAAACTTTGATACCTCACTGATCCACTGTTCTGTCTTTATTGTCTTCAATTGACTCAAAACGGTTTCCCCGGAGCGGTCGTTTAGGTTGAATAGCCAGAAGTCACATGGAGCAAAATCAGCTACTACGGGGGTTGCGATATTGGCACACAATTTTTCGAAAAACTCACGAGGAATCAATGCAGTATGCGACGCTTTCAATTGATGGTCTGCTTCCGGGTTGTAAACATAGATCCAAGACTCATCACCAGTAATAACATGTTTTATAACATCCTGGTAGTCGGAAAGCATTGCTTCACAGACGTTGACGCGACGCTGTTTTTCGAAAAAATTTAGTGATTTTGGAACCAACAATGCTTTAACTTTTCTCAGGTCCAAATGATATTTTAAAATGCTTTAAGTGATCCTGCCAATATTCGATTGAGATGACTGTAAGATCTCTGATTGTTAATCGTCGATTCTCAAGCACAAATACATTTATTCTATTGATCTGTTGATGCTGATGGCTGTCATGGACGTGGTTCGTCGTCAACGCGTTTTCGACTATCTTTGAGTAATTTCTACCAATCAAAATACTTGCGATAATCTCAAAGCAATGAAAACTATGTTTGTTATATGTATAAGGACTTATTCAATTCCGAACACACTGAAAACACCATCAGATTTTATAGATTTAATCACATAATTGATGTCGCAACGGTATTATCGCAATGTGTCTTAGGAGAAAGAACAAACTGTCATACCAGTAAATGCTCACTAATAAACGTATTATTAATGTACTTTTTTGCGAAGAAGACACTTCTGATTGCAATTGATATTTGTACCGTAATAAATCCTTTGGCATAATAATAAAATATATTATTTATTTAATTATATATATGTAGTATATTTCTATGTATGTTCGTCATCGCTTAAGATCAACAGTAAAAATAGGCAAGCAAGATCCATATTGAAGATCCGCTTATAATCACATTTAAGCAGTAACAAAATGCTGTAACACTAGTTTTGTGACAAAATTTACAGTTGCAAAAGTATATTTGTAACCATTGCTATAAATTTACTAGGGCTGCCATGAAAGTTTTAAGTTGTGTTGTGTTTTATTGTTCACCTATGATCAAGTTGTAGTAGAAGAGCATCCACTTTTGGCAAAACATTTGTCAAAACCAAACACTAACTCTCTCCACTAGGTGACGAACTTCACCAAATATCGTTAGTTTATCAAAACATCTCTTGTATGGGCATTATCATTTTTGTTATATACTAAGTCTGACAAAAGCATGATGTTTCTAATGCTTTCATAATATCTTCAAAAAAATGCATGAATATTTCGAAAATCGTTACAAAAATGACGGTCCGACGTATTAAGTAATCTAAAGATTTGAACGTTATGGCCCTTCGGAACATTGAACATCTTCATTATAGATCTTACAGAGCAAATGAATTTTTACAAAAATAACTTATTTTCTTATGTATAGTATACGTCCTGATTTAACCGACAATTCGGGACCGAAAAGTACTGTGTTGAAGTCTTCATAAAACGTTTAAATGACATATATTTAAGAATCGATGTTAAAAAGGTGTTTGTGGAATATTTTGATAACATGGACCAATAAAATAAAATTGCTAAGTTTTCAAATTATGTAGGTTTTGTACAGGGGGTCCAACAGAACTTTTGAGTAGATCCGGTTATCTTAACTAATATTGTAGTTATTATTGCTCCCTCTTTTATACGCCATATTCCTCCAATAAACCAAGCATTATTGAAAATCTAGTAGCGCAAAAGAGGTATGAACTTAACTCTGTCCTATAAATTTTATGTTAGATTTTTTAATGAGGATTCCAACACAATTTTTATACTCTCGCAACAAAGCTGCTAAGGAGAGTATTATAGTTTTGTTTTTGTTTTTCTGTCCGTCCGTCCGTGCAAGCTGTAACTTGAGTAAAAATTGAGATATCATGATGAAACTTGGTACACGTATTTCTTGGCTCCATAAGAAGGTTAAGTTCGAAGATGGGCAAAATCGGCCAACTACCACGCCCACAAAATGGCGAAAACCGAAAACCTATAAAGTGTCATAACTAAGCCATAAATAAAGATATTAAAGTGAAATTTGGCACAAAGGATCTCATTAGGGAGGGGCATATTTGGACGTAATTTTTTTAGAAAAGTGGGCGTGGCCCCGCCCCCTACTAAGTTTTTTGTATATATCTCGGAAACTAATATAGCTACGTCAACCAAACTCTATAGAGTCGTTTCCTTCAGGCATTTCCATATAGTTACACATTCAACCACCACACCTACTACGTCTACCACCACATCTAGCATCATACCTAACACAGTACCAATGATCAGCATAATATCACCAACAACAGCAACAAACGCAATTCAGCCAATATTCCAAACAACAAGTACTGGACATTAAGAGTTACTTAAGTACAACACAATTCGACACCAAATTATAAACATACGCACATAGCATCAAAATTCGATGCTAAATTTATAGGAGACGTACATACGTACATACATAACGTATTAGAAACAATAACATTAAATTTCGACATCTAATGTGGTAATGACATACGTATACAAAACAATAGAACTTGATGTAAACAAATATCAAAGAAACTTGAATCCTATTTAATTGGACACAATAATAAATAAGAACTCGTGTCATAGTTATGATATTTGATGCTTTGCCGACAGACTTAAAAATAATCAAATCTCGAAAGTATAAAAGGCATAGTAAGAGTTCAATTGCAGTTCAGTTCAATTCAATTCAATTGCAGTCCAGTCCAGTTCACGTTCAGTGCAGTTTAATTCAGTGTTCACAAATAAGTAAATGTGTGTGATATCATTAACTACATAAAAGGCAGGAATCCAGGATAACAAGCTTACAGGACATCATTCAAACCAAGGACATAAGTATCTTTTAAAATAAATACTTTATTTTTCCCTTGCAGCTCTTTAAATAAACCACAATTTGTTAACATAAAAGAATACAAAGTCTTTTATTCAAATTGAAAGATAGACTTACACGCTAAGTCTATAATTATATACAGTTCAGAAATGGAAGAAATCGGATAATAACCACGCCCAACTCCCATACAAAGGTTATGTTGAAAATCACTAAAGGTGCGTTAACCGACTAACTAAAAACGTCAGAAACACTAAATTTTACGGAAGAAATGGCAGAAGGAAGCTGCACCCAGACTTTTTTTAAATTGAAAATGGGCGTGGCGTCGCCCACTTATGGACCAAAAACCATATCTCGGGAACTACTAATCTAATTAATTTTACAGCAAAATAAAAAAATATGTAAATGACGGATAATGAAATCTCGATTATCACTTTATCATGCGAGAGTATAAAATGTTCGGTGACACCCGAACTTAGCCCTTCCTTACTTGTTTAATTAATTTGTTTGGAAAATATTTATTTACATATAAATATCAATATTACAATAAAATTGACTCCCTTTCAGGAAGGAAACAAAAACGTCCTACACTTAGCAGCTAGAAAATTTGTTTTGTCAAAATTTAAATGGGTAAAATTTTTAGACTTGAGATTTTGAAACGCATATACATATACTATATACTACCGTAATTTTAACAGTAATTATTTATTTACCCTGAACAAGATACATTAAGTCAGAAACAATCTATTATATATACTACATACATATGTTGATATGATCAGCGTGGCGAGCTGACTTGATTTGTAAAAGGGCAACTGAAAAGTCCCCCGCCTACCGTAGTAAAACATATTTTTTTGGTAAAAGTCGATGATACACTGATTGCCGTCCAACTTTGCGATACCATTTTTTTAGAACGAAATGTGGTTCGCTCCTAAATAGGACCACAGTTTCGAAGATCACCTCTTCATTCGAAAAAAATGTCTTCCCAGCAAACGTTCTCACTGAGATCTGAGAACAGAAAATAGGCGCTTATGAAATAAATAGTTAGACATATGTATTTTATTTTTCAATTTTAAAATTTTCGCATGAACCCTCGTATAACTGACTACCACAAAGCCAAAAACTAAATTGAATTTTTATCACAAAACAATTGCCGTTGCTTCGAAACTCATTTCCACTATTGCCTATATACATAAATACATACCTACATATAAGTATTAAATTTTAATATGTTTGTATGTAAATGGAAGCCAAAGTTCTCAGCTTACTGCCCTGAATTCCATCATTGTCACTTAATCAAACTTTGGAATTTTCTTTTGCTACTGCTGTTGACTTCATTAGCACAATGACCGCATATTTATGGCACCTCTCAGTCTATCAGTTAATTAATCAAGAATAGTGGCACACAAATAGTTTAAATAGTGGAAAATTGCGCAAGCCACACGCATTCAAGCGAATATTTTGTGGCTTTCCGAGGAAAAATCAGAAAGAAATATGAAGACAAAGATCATTAAACATTTATGAAATGCAACGCGGTGCGATCGTGTGTATATCTCTATATATATGTACATACATACACAAACACACTCGCCACACAACGAACTTATCAACGCCGCATGTTTTAATGATAATGACTGCATACCGACGACGATGAAGACATAAAAACCAAGAAACATTAGAAATAAGAAATTAGAAATGCTCAAACAAAAGATAAATGCAACAAAAACACTCCGACCATAGAAGGAAAATGTTTTTTAGCTCTGCAGTTTGACATTAAATCGCGGCGCTAGTGGCGAGCGTTGATTGCAAAGCAACGGGCAGGCATTCGACATTCACAAGTTGTTGACAACTCGCGCCATTTGATTTCACACCTGACAGCAACACCAACAACTGTCATGCCGAACAACGGTAGTTATGCCTGTACGTGTGTGTGACAGTTTGTGACCAAAGTTGACAACGCGGAAAAAATTATGTTGATGATGGGAAAATGCTGACCAAAAACAAAAAAGCGAAGCAGTTTGCATTAAATTAAATGCCTGAAAAGAAATGCCGAGCTGGTCCGAACGTGCTGTGTTGCGAGCTAATGAGCGTTAGATGAGAAAATAAATCTCTTGGGTAAATTGAATGTAATGAATTTTGTTTTAATGAAGTAATTGAAACGACTGTGGTGGATAACTGACAGCAGGAAGTGTGATGCTATTATTTTATATATTTGAGCTGAAAGATAGTCAAAGATAACGAATTTGAAATGAAAATTAGTTAATGGCGAACAGAGGTTTATGAAAACAAAAGAGACGAGCTTGCGATAGAAGAGTATAAAGTATGAGATTGGTATAAATAAGCTCGACAAAGTAAAACTTTTATTAAGACAAATCTATTGGTTGTATCACATCTTCTTCTTCTTTATTGGCGTAGACACCGCTTACGCGATTATAGCCGAGTTAACAACAGCGCACCAGTCGTTTCTTCTTTTCGCTACGTGGCGCCAAGTGGATATTCCAAGCAGCAAGTCGCCCCCCTTCTATGAACGAGTCGGCATTTTCGGCCGTTTTAATATCATAACTAAAAATTTGAAAGTTCATTTCGGCAATTCCAGTAAGAGTTGCCAAGTACCAGGAAATTTGTTGTCAAAACTTATTGAATAATTTTAAGATTTTCATCAAAATATATTATTGCACATTAATTTTTACATCATATCCATTGCGAATTCACTAGCCGGCATTTATGAAAATTCTAACTTCAGTAAAACGCAATAAATAGCTCTGTAATTGCGGAGGCAAGCTTAAAAAGACACCTTTTCGTAATTTCCACGAGGATTATTAAAACACTACAATGTTCGAATAACAGTGGTTGAATATATTTTTTTTTAAGTTCGAAGAATGAATTTACTATCGATCGTCATTCTTTCAAAAGTCGGTTATCTCCTAATTTACTTTTATATGTGCAATATTTATATTCACAAGAGACTCGTTCTGTTTAAATTGACGAAGGAGATTATGATTAGTTTATCATATCGTATCATATAGGTATACAGCAATGTTAAAAATTCAAATCAGCGAGTGAATCGGCGTTCAAATGAACGAGTATTCGAATAAACAAATGTTCTAATAAACGAGTTTCTAGTGTAATAATCTGAAGTCGATAAAATATTCCTATATCTAGATAATGTTGAATTAATTATGAATATAATGCGATTTGCTTTAGTTTGGTGAATATATTATGCAATTGCGAGAAATCAGGTATGAGTATGACTCGAATCGTAATTGCTGTAAAATACCGACTTCTAAAATATCGACTATTTGGAATGACATTTACGAATTAATGAATATATATGTATGTATATATGTCGGCGCACCCTAATGGTGTGTTGAGATTGGTATGCTTGTGTGAGTGTATGTGTATACAGTTTAGGGAATTTCATTAGAAGTCTAAAAAATTGTTTTCCAGTCCTACGATTTTGCAAAAAACATGTCTGGAAAGTATAAAGGAACCCAGCGAAAATTGTCAGAAAAATGTGAGAAAACTATCCCTTATATACCATGTCATGCTCATCGGATCAACATATTTGTTGAAACATCACGCAATGCAAGTGTTTTGATTAAAGGATTCTTTAACGTTTTAGAAACACTGTACGTTTTTTTTTCTGGAAGTACGAAACCTTTTTTTTAGTTTGCGAAAAGAATTAAATGATATTGAGAATGCATTGCAACTGAAGAACCTGTCAATAACACGATGGACTGCTCGGGCTGAAACAGTAAAAGCTGTGTGGATTTCTTTCGAAGGTATTGTTAACGCTTTGGAAGTCATTCAAAAAGATTCAGAAAATTTTGATAACAATACACGTACATTAGCTTCTGGTCTGCTTAAAAAAATTCTGGATTTTGATTTTATTAGCTCGTTATTTTTTTGTAAAAATGTAATGTTTAAAGTAAAAAAATTGACAGAAAGTTTGGAAGCCGAGAAATTGAACGTAATTGACGCATTGTATTCAAGATAATTTGCAAGAAACTATGTCAACCTTCAAACCCATTCAAGAGATGTTGAGGATATCAGCTAACAGAAGTAATATTACAATAGAATCTATACAATTTGTTGTGCAATTGGAACCTAAGTTCTTCAGTGAAGATCTAGATTGTATTTTTGCTGAAACACAAATTCTTTTTGATGCATGTAAAGAGTGTAAATCTTTCGATGGCATTTCTATAGTAGCGTACAAATTGAGAAAGGTCATTCCTTCTGCGTACTTCTGCTACGTTCTGCTTCATGTGAACGTTCTTTTAGTAAATTGAAATTTGTTTTCAACGATTTGCGTACAACAATGGGGGATGAACGTTTGAATTCTTTGATGCTGCTTTCTTCTTCAAAGGATAAACTAGACGAAATCGATCTGCGCGATGTTGTTGGAAAATGGTCAATGTTGAAACATCGCAGAGTGAAAATATAGCTCAGAAATTTATATTTTTTGCAATTCAATTTCTTAAGAAAATCTTGTTTTTTCCCGCGTAACACGTCGCTGAACAATATATGTATTTTATATTAAGAGAAACATATTAAATGATTATACTAATATGTACAATACTTATTTGAGAATAAAATAATGATTTATGCTATTATGTTGTCAAACTTCTCCGTAATACCTTATCAGAAATGAAGATATCCTTATTTTATATATATTTATAAACATATACATACATTAAATCGGCAAATTCTTGAAATGAGTCGGCATTTCAAAGGGACTCAGCCCCCCATGATCTGGATCCTCGCGACGCCCCTGATTCCAAGCGAAGCCAGGTCCTTCTCCACTTGGTTCTTCCAACGGAGTGGAGGTCTGCCTCTTCCTCTGCTTCCCCCGGCGGATACTGCGTCGAATACTTTCAGAGCTGGAGTGTTTTCGTCCATTCGGACAACATGACCTAGCCAGCGTAGCCGATGTCTTTTAATTCGCTGAACTATGTCAATGTCATCGTATATCTCATACAGCTTATCGTTCCATCTAATGTGATATTCGCCATGGCCAACGCGCAAAGGACCATAAATCTTTCGCAGAACCTTTCTCTCGAAAACTCGCAACGTCGACTCATCAGATGTTGTCATCGTCCAAGCCTCTGCACCATATAGAAGGACGGGAATAATGAGTGACTTATAGAGTTTGCCTACTCAGTCCGAAGTAGCAGTTGGATTTCCGGGCTGACATTGTTGGTGTTGTTTATACTGGTTCCTAAATAGACGAAATTATCTACAACTTCAAAGTTATGACTGTCAATAGTGACGTGAGAGCCAAGTCGCAAGTGCGACGACTGATATCAATATCATCGGCATACGCCATCAGCTGTACACTCTTGTAAAATATTGTACATGCTCGATTAAGTTCTGCAGCTCGAATTATTTTCTCCTGCAGCAGATTGAAAGTCGCATCACAGGGAGTCGCCTCGTCTGAAGCCTCGTTTGGTATCGAACGGCTCGGAGAGGTCCTTCCCGATCGCAACAGAGCTTTGGTTGTATCACATATGCTATTCAAATCTTCGGGATCTGTTTTTCACTATCTGTTCCGTTTACACACGGATTTGTTTGTCGTCGGGGAGTGGACGAGGAGACGAAGGGACTGTGCGGCTCGTGTCTGGGTGCGCGTTTTTCATTATTGATCGTAACAGTTGGCTGTTTTGCAATTGCATCCCTTTTCATTTTGTTATTTAAATATGTTCGATTTTAATTTTAGGTCGAGAGAGAATGAGAGGGATCGAGAGCGAAAGCGATAATGTGAAACAAAGATATAGATCAGACGAAAAAGGTATTATTAATAGATAGAAAATAAGTTCAGGTCTAATAATGTTTTCCTCCCTTCCAATCGAATGTTACTTTGACATATTTAAAACATCTGATTTGCGAATTTGGTGCTTACAATTTCATATATTGCGATAATTAAGCATTTTGATGACCCTTTTTATGGAAATATGGGTGAGAAGGAAAGGGATCGATGGAGGAGAAGGGAAGGAAACTTTTTTACGAATGAATCTAAGCTTGTTAGGAGAGGTTTTGATAGAGGAATATGCTGTCGTGAATATGCGGAACTATCTGATGGTACGCCAAGAATATTAAACCTGAGCTCGCTGGCCGTACGCTCGAGACTAGTGACAGGAAGTCTCGACAGCAAGCTACTTTATGATTCGACTGACCTGCCTGTCTGCACCATATATTGTGACAATCTTTCGGTTCCAAAAACTCCTCTCAAATCAGCGTTTTATGATGCTTGCCTGTTTGCCTATATGTCGCACTGTTTTGTTAGGTGCACCCCCTCTTGACATGATTGTCATACTGCGAGCTGTTGCATTCAGGTTAAGAAGGGCTTGAGTGTGTCATTGCTGCGGAATGACTGGATCTCCGATGATGATGTAGAGCGCGAAGGCCCGATGTACTCGATCATTAGGGATCTGATTGGTATGGGGATTAACTGGAATGGTGGACGATTATATGATAATGATGTAATCTCCAGTAGTTAGGGTCGTTTGCGTGTAAGTTGTTTAAGCGGCGAAGGCGTTCAGCTGGGTATTAGGGTTAGCTTTTGTATGAGTGGTGTGCGTATGTGATGTGTATATGGGATCCAACCCATGGCCACCAGTCCGGAGAAGGAGCCCTTGGAGTTCGCTCTAACCTGCTCACGGGGGCTGGCGCATCGGGAAGTGTCATGGTGGTTGTGGTTAAAATCCAAATCCGGGAAGAACTAACACTTTGTCAGTTAAATGTGGAGTTGCACTGGAACCCCGTGCCGGACCAAAAGTACGTCAGAGGTTTTAGATGGGCCCCTATGTCTGGTCACAGAAGAATTGCATAAAACTGCAAGGCTAATATGCTTGCTAAGTTAGTTACTTCTGCCTCACTAGCGGTAGAATGGCATCGGATAGGAGCTCCACTGACTTCAGTCGTTCCATTACTGTAATGTTGGGTCTCAGACAAGCACTAATCAGATAGTAAGTAGCAAGTTTGCAATTGCAAGGTTTTAAAAGGACATTGTACAAACAGGTTGCAGGAGGTGAGATTAAAAATTTTTCTTGTCAGTAGTATAAGTTGCTTGGAAGAGGATAAGGTAAAACCAGATTAAGACTAAAACATTTTGACTTTAGACATCCAGGTAATAGCGAAAATAAAATTTATACAAGCAGATTTGTGAGGTAAATCCGCTTTATTCAGAGTTTTGTCAGACTACAAAAATACTTAACTGGTTTCACAAAGGAATGCAGTCTAATTGTGTTCCCAGCATCTTTAGCGATCTAACCGAACTTAAACTTCAAACAGTAGAAAATATTTCAAAAAGATATTCAGCTAAAAATGTAACCTCGCCAGTAATCAGCCATGATTACAAAGAATATCATCACTAAACCCCAACTGTTATAGGAAACAGAAAATCGAACGAAAGCTAGGAGCTATGGGGATAATCCTAATTGCGATCTGCTGGTGAAATATAGTATAGAACTTATTCGTTTACTGTCTCACAACCCCTGTAGGAAATTTTCATATACCGTTATAAACTTAAATTATTGGATACTTTGTGAACTAATACGTACCAAATATTTGAATAACGTGCTTTTCGTGACCACATCCATACAAACACAAAAATAGGAAACAACAAAAGCTATAGGTCAACCAACTGCTGCTAATTGAAAAAAGTAAAGTAAAATGGGACCTACATATATACACACATTTATACAGACACACATACATACAACTATTCTACGTAGATAATTGCCGCAATTGGCACAAGAATACCAACAGCAATGCGAATGAAAAACTACAACAATATAAAGCAATAGGGAGAGAATGTGTAAATGCAGCGTGACAAAATCCAGCAAAGGAGAACAACAACAAAATTACATATGTATGTGCCACAAAGGCCCAAACGCCACAGCGGCAATCGGCAACTACAGCCAGTGAAGTACTAGTGAGCCATAATTGTTGTTGTTGTGTTGGTCATTTCTTTTGTCTGCAGCGCTGTAACTGCTGCAATTGTCGTAATTGGCGATCGCGTATTGACGCCAGCAATGGCAGCCGCACGAAAGGAAGCAAACCAACGCGAAACGCCAGGAATAAAGAAGAAGAAGAGAGAAATAAAGAAAAACTTTACTAAATGACTGAAAAGCCGACAAGATTACACAACCAGCAAACAACTAAAAGCGGCAACGCAGCAAGCTCGTGATGCTTGCCGCACAATAGCGCACGTTGCTGCAACATTCACTCTAGACGTCGCCAATTGACGATTTTGAGCTGCTACAAGTCGCCAGCACCAACTCCCACCTCCGCGCGTTTTCGCAGTCGCGGAATCCACAAATCAATCGTGCGACTTCGAAGTGTGGTAATTATGCCGTTACTCGCCGACAACTGACATTTCACTGACAATTGGCAACACGTTGTTGGCCGCTCAGCTGTCTGTTTCAATGTCTGATTAACCATTAAATACTTGACCCAACCAATTGTGGAGAATGTCTTGCTAGTCGCGGTGACTTAGTATGCTAGCGCATTTACTCTGAGGTAATGGTGAAAGTCTTGGGAAATGCTGCTGGCTTGGGAATTAATTAAACGTACATTACATCTACCTAAGTAGAGGAGCTCTTACACTCACTTTGGCAGACACGCCAATTAGGGAAGTGCGAATTATTAGTTGTTACGACAATTTTTAATTGCCAATAAACGAGAAAATTAATGATTACTAAGAAAGAAGAGTACTAGTCACGTATGTATATGTGATTCAGTTAGCATAAAACTTTCCATTACGAGTCATGCGATAAAAATCTAGTAGAATTGCATCAGTGACCATTCGATTGCTAAATCGGTGTATCATTCATTAAATCATTCAATTTATGTATGTATTGAGTAGCTCATTTACACTCCAGTGATTTTTAATTTATTTTTTATACAGGCGTATAATTTGTAATTATTTGCAATTAGTTTTGTCCTGCTTACATTATTGCAACTGACTTGTACATCGGACTGCTGAGGTAAATTGTTTTTCACCTTTGAAATTTTTTAGTTAATGAATGAAAAGGCTGCAGACGATGAGACCGTGCATTAATTTTTAAAGAGCTTAGGTCAAGAGACACAGAATATTAATACTTTCGCTAATTGTAAGGAATATAAATGTAATGGTGTGTAATATTTTAAGAATATCTATAAATTTCGATTCAGCTGCTTAAATACGCATTTCTCTATAAGATAAAAAACATTGCTTGTATAAGAACTGCAGCTGTTCGATTTTCCCAGCGACATCGTTTCGCTTTATGGACTCTTGAAAAGTTCCAAGAAGATCTGATGTTTTTGAGCTAAATTTTGTTTACCGGTTAAACGGTTTGGTGCGGTTTGTAGGCCAGTGGAATCATCGGTCTATATTTCTTCAAAAATAATGCCGGTGAGAACGTAACCGTCAATGGCGATCATTATCGCGCTATGGTAATCGACTATTTGATGTCTGAAATTGAAGGACGTGATGTCGGTGACATTTGGTTTCAACAGCGCCACTTTCTACTCATCGCATCAATCAATAGATCTATTGAGAGATTATTTCGGTGAACCGATAATTTCACACCGCTAAGTCTAATCCCGCTTCGATGCAGGCCTTGTATCAAAAAATCACGCGAGTTAAGTGTGTAGATTAAATAAGAACACAAAGTTATATTTAATTTCACTCTTCTTTATTGGTTCTTCAGAACTAAACTGAAAATGTCAATGTCACTGCTATTTATACTAATAAAAATTGTTCAGCTGTTAAGCTGTTATACGATAATATATTTTGTATTTGTTTGTGTACAAATTCTGCATATGCAAAATTTGCTTCATACCCAAAATATAAACAATAATAAAGTGAACGACCTTATGCAAGCAAATTGTTTAAGTGCCGTTCTGTACACAAATTGTAAGTGTCGCAACAAAGTAATAAGCGACAATAATTAAAATGCCGTTTATGCTTAATCGGCATATTTCATTTTTGATTGTTTATATGTATTTTCGTGCATTGGTTTTTTAATTGTGGAGGCTAAGTCTTAGCTGTGGTTTTGGAGTTGAAGCTGCCGTCGTTGTTACTGACGTAACTCGCGTGTCATTCGCCAGTTACCAGTCGAAATTCATACCCAAAATATCTACCGAAGTCCTCCGCACGTACTCGCGAGAGATGCCGAGCTCTTTCGTTGTCTCATTTACACTTGCCTGACGTTTTTCAAGCGCTATATTACTCACTCTTTTAATATTTTCATCAGTTGAAGAGGTCGAAGGTCGTCCGGAACGAGGCATGTCTTCAACAATCTCTCGACCGTCTTTGAAAGGTTTGTGTGGTACAAGTCTTGTGTTTTCGATAAAACTTAATCACTGTAAATCTTTTCGAACATTCGCAACACACGAAATTTAGTTACAGGGTCCGGCACTCGAAGTGTAACCAATTAAAAAAAAACATAACTTCGGTTGGGAAAAGAATTTTTATTTATTTTAAAGTACAAAATGTGTGAAAAATCATCATAAATTCAGGACCAATTTACTTTCGCTCGATATGATCACCTTTTGTGTTAACTATGGCCTTGAGACAGTCAAAAAACGAATCGCAAGCTGCCCGAATGTGATTTGCTGGTATTTTAGCCTACTCTACAATGGCTTTCTTCAGCATCTCGAGAGTGGTGTATTTTTTACTTCGGTCCTCCAAAATGGCCCAGAGAGAATAATCCGTTAGATTCGCATCTGGTGAATTCGAGAGCCATTGTGTGGTCGTAATGAAGTTCGGAACGTTGTTTTTCAGCCATTCATGGTTCACTCGCGCTTTGTGAGACGGTGCTGAGTCTTGTTGAAACGTCCCTGGTTTGCGATCGAAATGTTTGTTTGCCCACGGCTTCAAAGCATCCTCCAGAACACTTTCCTGATAATATGTCGCACTTACTTTGACACCAGGCTCGATGAAAGCAATTGGAGAGCGCCCATCTGCGGTGACAGCGGCCCAAACCATCATTTGTGGCGGGTGCTGTCTCCTGGTAGCCAACCGATGACTTAGATTCTCGTATGAACGGTCGGTCAAGTAAACCCTACCATTTTGAGAATTTACGAATTGCTCAATTGGAAACATTTTTTCGTCAGAAAACACAATGTTCGGAATTTGACCGCTTTCGGCCAAGCGAAGCAACTGCTTCGCTCTCTTAAGTCTTACTTGTTGCTGCTTCGGTTTGAGATCATGAGCTTTTTGGAACTTGTAAAGCTTGATCTAGAGCTCATTTTTCAGTATGCGTCGGACCGCAGCGGTCGGATATTTTTAGTTCTTTACCCATTTGATTGGCACTTCGTCGTGGATTTCGCTCAAGTCGCTTCTTCACTTTCCCAACCATCTCACGTGACGTTGCAGTCTATTGATGGTCACCTCCATAGCGTTTTGTGATGCTACCAGTATCATTGTAACGAGTGAAGGTGCGATAAACAAAAACTTTATTCACATTAAGGTGTTTGAGCTCACGAACAATTGCTGGCTGTGATTTTCCAGCTAAATATAAAGCAATCACACTATTACATTTGAAATCCATCGCTGATCACTTTTTTTTGCGTTCACTTTTGGCAAAAAGCTTTTGTACACTTGTGAACAATACTCCGAGCTGTCATTCAGCAAATTTATAAACAGATGATTCCAGTGCGACCGCTGCGCGAACGGTCTGAAGTCGGTTACACTTCGAGTGCGGGACAAACTTTGTGATAAATTCTTTGTTCGATATTTTTATGCATTGTAAAAATCGCAACGCACTACTGAGGTGTACCGACTTAAGACGCTGCTGTGAACAAACTGGTTGACAAATCGCGCTCATATTTGGCAACTTAGACTAATACATTTTTTATAGGTATCAATTACCCGGCTAATTTAATTAAAATTTCCGGGTGCTATTTTGTTACATTGTATATAAAGGGTTTGTTCAGAAAGTAATAGGACGGAGTTGATTAAAAAAAATTTATTGAACTAATAGTTTTAATTCTTTAAAAATCGCAACGCACTACTGCAGCTTCCAGCGTAATGTACCGAAAACTTGAGAGCCGAGATGCGCTGCTGCTGTGTCTCAAAATGCCTCTATGTCTCGGGATCATCCTCAAGGATTCATGACTCGTCACCTGACTCGCCCCTATGATTGCGTTATTCACTTTCACAGATGTTCAATTTTTCTTGGCACATTGGCAATTTCTAGTCGTCAGTGAGCACTTTTGGGACCATTTTTCCACACACCTTGTGCATGTTCAAGTTTTCCATCACGATGTCATGAACCACACATTTATATAAATTTAACATCTGGGCAATTAAACGAATACTTAGTTAGTGAGTTCAAAACGTTACGTGCACCAGTTGTCGATGTTTGTCGAAATCGCAGGTCTCCCAGCACGGTCTTCATCAGCGAACTCTTCCCGGCCCCCCAAAAAGCCCGAAACACACCACTTCTTGCTAAAGCAACATCTGAGTAAGCTTTCATGATCACATTAAACGTCTCTGTGTTAGATTTACAAAAGGGCGAGATATAGAACATTCAAATGCGAGACAAAGTGCATTTGAGAAGAATATTTGTTTACTCAAGCAAGCAGAAGAACATGATAAAACCACGAAGCAAAACAAAAACAGCTGTTTCAAACTGTAAAAACAAAAGGTTTCGTGAAAAAAAAGACTTCCAGCAAAAATGCAAAACAAAACCAGTGAAGTCAAAAGCCACAATCAAGGAGGGGCGTGTCACAAAGGTGATAAGATATCAACCGCAGACTGTGAAGGCAAGCGAGTGGATAATTTGCGAATTATATAAGCCGATTAATTGCAATAAACAGCTTTATTTCTGGGGATTTTGACATTTATTTGCAGCACCATTCACACCAGACGATATTTATCGTTTCATGAACGCACGTACTTATTCGCGTACTCAAATTGATTTTTTTGGTACCTAACGTTCTACAATGAGCCGATTAAATGAATGACCTCAGGCCGGTATATTCGGAATTGTTCTCGAAATTGCAATTGGTGGTTTTTTTTATTGCGTGAACGGAATTCTTGAAAATATTTTTTATGGATTCAGGACAACATGGTATGTATTTAATATTAATGATATACAATTTAATTTAGTTAATGTATTATTATGTTTTTTTTCGGGAAAACAATGAATCATTAAAAAAACAATTTTTTTTTTTTAATTTTTTAGAAATTAGTGTTTTTGTTATAGTGTTGAGCGAGGTCGAGCTATGAATTATTTTTCCTAGTAAACTACAGGGCTTCTACTTAACATATAAGCTTAAACATTTTCCTCGTCTTTCCCTCCCTTTAAAAAAAGCGTTGAAAAAAGTTGGTCAGTTGCATAAAATGAGTACTGATTTATTTATTTTTTTTTAAATTAAATACTGAAATCCTGCTTAATTATTCTATACGGGTGGTATATAGATAGTATAAGGGGGCTCTATCGGAGCCGGTGTGGAAATTGGACAATGGGCGTGACACCGCCCACTTTCTGGGGAAATCCCATATCTCGGGACCCGACTGACCGATTTCGACAAAATTTCGAACGTAACATTCTTTTCATATTCCTATGTCACTCTGTGAAAATGAGCGGAATCAGACTACAAACACACCTACTTCCCATATAACACAATTTAAAATTCCATTTGATTCTTTCACTTTCCAGTACACAAATAAAGAATTAATTAATATAACGGAATAAAATTTTGTGGTAATAATTCCTTTAAAGTAAGATTAAAATTATTCAACCCCGTAGGTACCGAATATGTGAACCCGATACCAAAATTGAATATGAAATTGATATGAAATTGAAATTCACACAGAACCCTTTTCTGACAATAGTATTTCATTGTGTCAAAAATGGGTTAAATCGGGTCAATACTTTCCTGAGCCTCCATATACCTAATATAAAGATTTTAGAACTTCTAGGTCACTTTATGTTGGTTATATCCGCCAATATTTGAGTTAAGTCTCAATGAAAATTGCAGAACATATTTTATTCAGAACATGTATCTTTGCGCCTAAAATAGAAACAATTGCGCAAAAACTTGACCCCTTCAACACAACCCCCCCACCTATATAACTATTACCAAGATTTTCGGACATCCACTTGACCTTGCTCCACATGATTGCTGATTGTATGTAAGGTACCTAAATGAAACCGAGGGAACATTTTTTTGAGTATGCTCCACATGATTGATGCAAAAATTGATAAAATCTGTCGGGTACCCCCTTCTCAAATACATTCAATATACAATTTTCGGTTGCACCCGAACTTAGTCCTTCCTTACTTGTTTTATTTTAATATATTGCATTATTATACTTAATCATGCATTTTTATTCATTTTCATTCATAAAATCACTTTAAATAATTTTGTCCAGTTTTTGAGACCAAAGCTCCTATGTGCGCCGTAACGTTCACAGAGCAAAAGTTGATGGATCTGCTGCTCGGAAGTAATAAAGTGGATTGAATAGTAAAAAATATATTTTTTTGTATTTTTTGTAATTATAACATCTACATATGTACATATGTATGTATATATGTGAACTCATAACACGCTTATGTGCAATTAAGAATTGAGTCAGGTGATAAGGTCAAGCTATCGCGAGCTATTCACGTGTAGGGTTTCCCCTCAAATAACAAAATTTCAAAACAAAACGTTCTTTTTATATACTATATATTATTTTCCAAGACAAGTCGTCTGCTACGGAATTTTTAAAAAGTGAAGTGCAAATCTTTCGGGTAAATAAACAATAAACGTTTACAGTTCTGGGTGACATTTTGAGGTTAGTTTAGGTGGAGTAGAAAAAATTTAGCAAATGTAGAATAAATAAGTTATTTAATAATTTTTTTTTTTTAAATGGTCTCACATTTGAGATTAAAAAATTTTAGACGGTTCTTAAGAAAGCCGTAGTAAGGCATTACAAAAGATCTGAAAGTATTGTAGTATGACCTAATATTTACGAAGTTATACATTGATCACTCATATCTCTACTTATCGTTATCTGAATTAGTCCTTATTTATTGGTGGTAATATCAATAAATAGGAATAAAAAACTTCGATTACTGATATATAATATATTTTGATGAGACTATTTTCACAATGTCTCTAAAATAGGTTATTGATTTCATTTGTTATTACACTCTTGCAACTAGTTGCAACAGAGTATTATAGTTTTGTTCACCTAACGGTTGTACGTATCACCTAAAACTAGGCGAAATCCGGTTGACTGTCTGTCTTTCCGTCCGTCTGTCC
The DNA here is from genome assembly GCF_024586455.1 of Bactrocera neohumeralis. Classification (NCBI taxonomy): domain Eukaryota; kingdom Metazoa; phylum Arthropoda; class Insecta; order Diptera; family Tephritidae; genus Bactrocera; species Bactrocera neohumeralis. The sequence continues at coordinate 44,379,593 of NC_065921.1, forward strand.
GTTCGTGCAAGCTGTAACTTGTAAATTGAGATATCTCGATGGAACTTGGTAAGCGGGTTCCTTAGTACAAAAGAAATCGAGTTCGCAGATGGGCGTAATCGGACTACTGCCACGCCCACAAATCGTCATTAACCGAAAACATTTAAAGTGTCATAACTAAGCTCTCAATTAGGATATAAACTGTAATTTGGCACAGGGGATTGCATTAGCAAGGGGCATCTGTGGGCAAAAAATTTTGGAAAAGTGGACGTGGCCCCGCCCTCTAATAATATCACCTAAACCACTTAAGCGAAAGCAACGAAATTCTCCCAGCAGGAATAGTACAAGAACTTCTATCGATAGTGTGAAAATAGCTGAAATAGGATGAAAACCCCGTTTCCTCCCATATAACGGTAGTGTTCAAAACTGCCGGAATGGTATGACAAGGCTCTATTAGGACCGGGGTAAAAATTAGGTGATGAGCGTGGCACGGCCCACGTTTTGGTGAAATCCCATATCTCGGGACCCGGCCGACCGATTTCGACAAAATTTGATTCATGTCATTCTTTTTGTATTTCTATATCACGTTGTGAAAATGAACAATACAATACGGACAATAACCTCGCCTACTTCCCATATAGCACCATTTTAAATTCCACTTGATTCGTTCAGTTTACAGTATACAAATCAAGAAGCAATTAATATAACGGGATAAAACTTTACACGACTTTGCCCTTAGTGTGTTCCAGCATATGACCATAAATTGCTTAAATTCAACAAAAACTGCTCAAGCTCCTAGGTACCGACCGTTTGGATCCCGGTACCTGTAGTTGATATATAAGGCTTTCAAATACAGTGACTCACACGTCTAACCGGATGCGTGAATTGCCAATGATGGCACCATCCAATCATAAAGTAAAATCTTAAGAATGATACATATGATACATCAAAATAAAGGAAAAATCTTCTATTTTATTTTTGTAAACTTAAAAGTAACAATAAATTAATTCACAGTATAAATCTTAAAGAAATAACTCTCAACGTACAAAATTCGTTCCACGCGACTAACCGGATTTTTTTAAAAGCTAATGATTACTTATATTTCGTAGCATATCATTTTGCAGATAAAACTGCTTCTAGTCACCTTGGTATAGAGGCGACAAGTTTTTGACAAAATTCTGGTGGTATTGCGTTCCAAGCCTCCTACATAGCCGTTTTGAGCCCAGCAACATTGGAATAATACCTTTGGTACACTTTTCGACCTACTTCTTGTCATGCGTGCTCAATAACGTTCAGATCTGGGGATTGGGCAGGTGTACCCAGTAAATGAGGGCAATTGTATATTAACCAAGTAATAGCAAACTCCGATTTGTGCTTCGGATCGTTGTCTTCGTAAAATATAAAATTGTCTTTAATTCCCAATGTGACACATGACTGCTTTAAATTTTCATTTAAAATGTCGACATATTGGAAACGATCCCTAATACCTTGCACAAAATGCAGGTTGCCCGTTCCTTTAGCCGATATACATCCTCAAACCATTACTGACCCACCACCGTGCTTAAATGTTGCTTAAATGTTGCTAAAACACATCAGGCCTCTTTAAATGCAATTTCGCAAATTCTAGCCTTTTCTTTCTATTTTTTTTCGAATATGTACGGCTTTCTTACAACAGCTCTACCATGTAAACCGAAGCTTCTAAGTGTGCGGCGAATTGTTTCAGCTGAAACCTTCTTCCCTTTTTCATTTTCCAATATGTTTCTTACATTTTCCGCTGAGGAAAGGGATTTTTTTTCAACAATTTTCAATAAAAATTTTTCTTAGACTTGTGTTAGCTTCTTTCCTTGACCGGCTCTACTAATATTATTGATCCTATTTTCCTTCTCAAACTTTTTTATAATATCGAAGACTGTTGAAGTACTCCTTTTCACAATCTCCGAAATATCTTTAATGGTTTTCCTTCTTCCCGTAACTGAATAAATCGCTACCGAATTTCGGTACAAGTAAGAGTACGCGGGGGCGTCATATTGTCGTGTGGCTTACTCACAGACTTAACGGTAACTACTAATATGCAGAAAAGAATATTCAGTGTTTTTTCCAGTGGAATTCCATAACGATCAGAAGTACCGTAACTTGTTGAAGGTTACTTCTTGTAATTTTCCGGTTAGTTGTGTGGAACGAATTTTGTATGTTGCGAGTTATTTCTCTAAATTTTGCGCAGTGAATACATTTATAACTATTTCTAAGTTTCCAAAAATAAAATAGAAGATTTTTCCTTTCATTTGATGTATGATTGTATTATTTTTAAGATGTTCACTATATGATTGGAGGGTGCCATCATTGGCAATGTACGCATCCGGTTAGACGTGTGAATCACTGTATCTCCTTTTAGATTTTTTGCTATTTATTCAATGTTTTATAAAAAGTGTTACATTGATCGGATTTAGTTCAAATATGCGCCGTTTCGTTCGACTTCATAATACCTCCTCGTAGAAGCCCCCCTCCTTATTTGCGAAGAACTCGGACAGCCACTTTTCACAAGCCTCTTTTGAGTTCAACTTTACACCAACAAGGCCGTTCGCCATGGACAGGAACAGGTGGTAATCACTTGGCGCTATGTCCGGGCTAAATGGTGAATGCAATAAAACCTCCTATCCGTGCTCCCGTAGCTTCTGACGAGTCATCAACAAAGTGTGTTGTCTAGCGTTGTCCTGGTGGAACATTACACCCTTCCTGTTGGCCAATTCTGGACGCTTCTGGTCGATTGCCTGCTTCAAGCGGTCCAGTTGTTCGCAGTAGATGGTAGAATTAAGTGGCTGGCCATATGGGAGCAGCTCATAGTGGATGATTTCCTTCCAATCTCACCAAGCACACAGAAAAACCTTCCTGGCCGTCAATCTCGGCTTGGCCACTGTTTGGGACGATTCACCGGCCTTCGACCATGACCGTTTTCGCTCCATATTGTCGAATGCGATCCATTTTTCGTCGCCAGTCATCATCCGCTTCAAAAATGGGTCGAGTTCGTTCCACAGCATATATCGCAGACGTTGATTCGGTCCAGAAGGTGTTTTTGCGTCAAATTATGCGGCACCCAAACATCAAGCATTTTTGTGTATCCAGCCTTCTGCAGATGGTTTGAAATGGTTTGGTGACTAACTCCCATCTTCTGGGCGATGTCACGAGATGCCACATGCCGGTCTAACTCGATATTTTCCATGATTTGATCGTCATTCGTCGTCACAGGTCGGAAGGGAGATATAATGGTTTTTTATTGATTTTTTTTTTTTATTGAAATTGAAATGAATTTTTAATGACTCATGCCCAGCACTTGACCAATGCTACGGCTGCTACTATGCCGATCTCTTTCGACCAATTCAGCGATTTTATTGCAATTTTCGACGTCAGGCCTTCTGGAGCGTGGCGCATCTTCGACCACCTCTACACCAGAACGAAAACGTTGAAACCATCGTTGTGCGGTGGAAATGGAAACTGTATCGGGTCCATAAACTGCACAAATTTTATTGGCGGCTTGAGATGCATTTTTACCTTTATCGTAGTAGTACTGTAAAATATGCCGTATTTTCTCGTTATTTTGCTCCATGTTTTCGACGCTATAACTCACGAACGACTTAAAAGAAACGACAATCAATCAAACACTCGTTAGCGCGTGAAATGAGCTTTCCAGAAAGGTATAGCATGACCCGATGCGACGAACAAAACTAGAACTACGCGCTTTCAGCGCCAACTGGCGAAAATACCGCAAGACTTTTTTGACAACCTATTATAACTGACTGACTAACTTGATATATAACTGAAATTAGGGGATAATCCTTCCCTTATAATGATATATATGTGTGTCAAAAATGGGATGAATCGGACCAATACTTTCCTTAGTACCCATATACTTATTATAATATAAAGATTTTCGAACTTTCTTTGTGTCTAAAATAGATAAATTTTCGAACAACCGACTGACTTTACTTTACATGATGGTTTTACTATTTCGCTGGCTTTGATTCTTGCAAGTTGCAATTTATGCCTTCCTACTTGTTCATTTTTACTTTACATTATTTTGTCATTTTATTTTATTTCTGGCACATTATTTTACTATATTTTTATTTTTAATATTACACTATATATTGTTCGGTTTTGTCCTGTAATCTCGTTATTATTTTGACATTACTTATATTTCAATTATGCAACAGAGTTTTTTGCTAATTTATATAAATTAGTTTCATTTATTACTTAATATAAGCATATTATATTATGTTGACTTCCAAAGAAAGTTGAGAGCTTAGAAATCACATTTTGCAGAAATAATTTATGAAACTATGAAAAGTTTAATTACAAAAAGCATTTCTGTTAAAACCATATAAATTCAATTTCGAAAATAAAAAAAAAATTTACAATCGAAATGTTTTTTCCTAATAAAAGATTTCTTTCAAATGTTTAATCCATTACCCTTTAGATAAACTGTTTGAAATACAACTCCATTCCTGAATCGATTTGACCGAACCCTTTTACATTGATCCAACACCCAAACACAAAACCATTAAAGATTTTTGCATATCCTTTACAAATATTTGTCAATGCCTTAGGCTGTACTTTCGAACTCCAGTACACAAGAAGGAACATACCATAAGCCCTTTGCTGTTTACACACCCACACGCACGCCCTCAACAAGGCCGAAAACACAAACAAATCGCTAAGATTATTAAAAATAACTTAACAATAGCCGGCAGCGAAGAGCTAATGCAAATACAAACCTTAATACAGAAGCAGTGAAATCAACAAATGTAAAATTGCAACAACACAAAGTGCACAAATACAAAAAGACAAAACATTGACAGTACAACAAACATATTTATAATTTATGGTGACAAGATGCGGGCGGCGGATGTGTAAAAAGACAGGGGCTGGCAAAATGTGAAATACGAGATATTATCACCCACTCTGAGAGGCCTGTGAGAGCAGAAGCCGCCAGGGATTAAGTGTTGAAGTTTGCAGAAGAATTTGAGCCTTTCAGGGATATGTACATATGTATATGTTTGTATTCAAATTAAACTGGTGTTCAATAACGTTCGAAGGTTTTATGCTGCCTGTATCACTTGTAACATACAAAAAATATGTAGAAGATTATAATATTATAGTTTTCGATGTTTATAATATTGATTAATATTTAATGTCATAACTCTTTTGTTAGAACCTTTCCTTTCATTAGCAACTTTAAGTGCATACATCTAGGCGCGCTGCATCACTTTTTCAGAAATGACCTCTTGCTATTTCTCTCAACTGCTTTAATTCGAGTAATTCTGGTAGGTGGTGTGGTGGGTTTGTTACATGCTGCCACAGCTCGAGGGCAATATGTAAATTTACAAAATTGACTTGAATTTCAGCTTGATTTGGTTTTATTTAATTTGCCAGTGATTGCCGTCAGTGAAGATGGATGAGTATAGGATTTTCGTAGCTTTGTGTGCATAAATTATTAAACAGCTATACAGCTATTCATGCTTTATTCTATACTTACAATAGGCAGCTCATCGAAGTGAATAATATGTTAAAGACTTTCGTGGTATTTATACTATTTTAGAGAAGAGAAGGTGCAAAGCGCTGACAACATTTGACGTGTTTAGCAACATCGAACATTATAATTGTTCAGCAACATGTTGCTTTTTAGGCAAATATTCATATCTTAATGTAGGTATTAATTTTCTGTCTCTCTCTCTCTCTCTGGAAGCCGGGCTGAAATTTTCAGTCCATCTGATAATTGTGGAGAGCATGTTCATATATATTTTTTTTCTGGTATTATGTTTTGTTACATAACGGTTGTTTGTAAGTCCTAAAACTAAAAGAGTCAGATATAGGTTTATATACCAAAGTGATCAGGGTGACGAGTAGAGTCGAAATCCGGATGTCTGTCTGTCCGTCCGTCCGTCTGTCCGTCCGTCATGAGATATCATGATGAAACTTGGTACACGTATTCCTTGGCTCCATAAGAAGGTTAAGTTCGAAGATGGGCAAAATCGGCCCACTGCCACGCCCACAAAATGGCGGAAACCGAAAACCTATAAAGTGTCATAACTAAGCCATAAATAAAGATATTAAAGTGAAATTTGGCACAAAGGATCGCATTAGGGAGGGGCATATTTGGACGCAATTGTTTTGGAAAAGTGGGCGTGGCCCCGCCCCCTACTAAGTTTTTTGTACATATCTCGGAAACTACTATAGCTATGTCAACCAAAGTCTACAGAGTCGTTTTCTTCAGGCATTTCCATATACAGTTCAAAAATGGAAGAAATCGGATAATAACCACGCCCACCTCCCATAAAAAGGTTATGTTGAAAATCACTAAAAGTGCGATAACCGACTAACAAAAAACGTCAGAAACACTAAATTTTACGGAAGAAGTGGCAGAAGGAAGCTGCACCCAGGCTTTTTTTAAAAATTGAAAATGGGCGTGGCGCCGCCCACTTATGGACCAAGAACCATATCTCAGGAGCTACTAGTCCGATTTCAATGAAATTCGGTATATAATATTTTCTTAACACCCTGATGACATGTACGAAATATGGCTGAAATCGGTTCACAACCACGCCTTCTTCCAATATAAAGCTATTTTGAATTCCATCTGATGCCTTCTCTGTATAATACGAGTATAAACATTAGGAACCAATGATGATAGCGGAATAAAACTTTACAAAAATACGGTATTTGAAAAATATGTAAATGACGTATTATGAAATCTCGATTATCACTTTACCATGCGAGAGTATAAAATGTTCGGTGACATCCGAACTTAGCCCTTCCTTACTTGTTCTGGTTATGGTTAATGTTTGCCTTAAATTTTAAAATGCTCTACTCTTTCATATGAGCATGATGATCACGTTCCATAGCTTTAATGTCTTTTGTATAGAAATTTCGAATATTGCGTATATATAGAATATATATAGATATAAATAATCCGACCTATTCCGGAACTAATTTAGCTGATTAAGAAGAGTTCACTTAAATTGACTTCACGCGCCTGGATTAAGCTCAGTAATTGCTATAAGTATTAAAGAGTGATGAAAATTAGTTTTTTTTTAAGTTCTGAATCACTCACATGCATTCCCAAGTACAATGTACGATTATTAATAGTTTTAAGCATGGGAAGGTGTAAATTAACTTTAATGCCATATTCACCGTTGTCGAGGTGTAAAGAACCATAAATCTTCCGCAGAACCTTTCTTTCGAAAACTCGTAACTTCGGATCATCAAATTTTGTAGCAGGGAGGGAATGATGAGGGATTTGCAGAGTTTGGTTCTTTTTCGTCGAGAGAGGACTTTACTTCTCAATTGCCTACTCCGTCCGAAGTAACACCTGTTGGCAAGAGATATCCTACGTTGGATTTCCAGGCTGACATTATTGGTGGTGTTTATGCTGGTTCCTAAATAGACGAAATTATCTACGACTTCAAAGTAATGACTGTCAACAGTGATGTTTTATTCGTATATTTCGTCTTGCACTCGTTCACCACCAGACCCATTTATTTCGCTTCCTTATCCAGTCTAGAAAATTATATCAATATCATCAGCTGTGTACGCCAGCAGCTGTACACTCTTGTAGAAGATTGCACCTTCTCTATTCAGATCTGCAGCTCGAATTATTTTCTTCAGCAATAGATTGAAAAAGTCATAAGATATGGAGTCGCCTTGTCTGAAATCTCGGTTATTATTGAACGGCACGGCGAGGTCCTTCCCGATCTTCTCGGAGCTTTTAGTATTGCTCAATATCAGTTTACTCAGCCGTACTAGTTTAGCGGGGATACCAAATTCATACATAGCGGCTCGAAGGCAGCTCCTTTTCGCGCTGTCAAAAGCAGCTTTAAAACCGACTAAGAGGTGATGAGTGTCGATTCTCATTTCACGGGTCTTTTCCAAGATCTGGCGCATTGTGAATATCTGGTAAGTTGTTAATTTTCCAGGCCTAAAGCCACACTGATAAGGTCCAACCAGTTTGTTGACGATGGACTTTAATCTTTCACACAATAAGCTCGAAAGAACCTTATATGCGATGTTGAGGAGGCTTATCTCACTGTAACATAAAAATGTCAGTGGAATGCCACATCATCAAATTTCAAAATTTTGTTGAAATTGGTCGATCAGGTGCCGAGATATGTGATTTCACCCAAAAGAGAGGGGTACCACACCCATTGTCCAATTTTATCCCGGCCCTTATAAAACTGTCCAGTACCATCTCGGAGCAACGCCCATCGACGAACTCGTACTTTCTTACCAGGGCGGACTGGCAGACAGTCACCCGGATTTCAACTCGTCTCATCATCCTCTTCTTTTATATATATGTGGTATCTAGTGTAGGATAAACACGACTTTGTTACTGAACACGACTATGTTACTGAACACGACGAAGACAAAATACAACCATGGACTGAAACAGAAACTCAACGAAGCGTTAGGACGCTTGCGTTAAGTTCTTAGAAGCGTGATAACGCTAAGAGACAAGAAAATATTCATTCAACAACGGGCAGCCAAACAAACAACATGTGTATATTCTAACGTAAAATTTAAAATAATAATTTGTAATAGCTAAAGTTTATTTGAAATAAAATAAGTCAGATCCTACATAAATATAACCCTCTGTCTATCTCGATTAGTTTTAACACAACAGAAATAACAGTACTTTTTATTCCGAATTTATCCTCACTGGTTAAAAGGCATACATTTTGTAGCAGAATTTATGGCAACATTTAGAGTATGCGATAAAAAAACTAGTTTAGTGGCGTTGTGGAACCCAATCATTGTACCTAGTCTAGCAAAATGAACCTTAAAATATGTAATCGCTTTTATTTATCCGTAATAATAATCGCATGAAGATTTCTTTGATATCGGACTGACTTTCCTTTCCCCCAATTCAAAAAAGAGTCCTAGCAATCTAGAAAGCGTGAATTAATTTGAAATCTTTCAAAAATATCAAAGTGATTATCTCAGTTGACAACCAATTGCCTGCATTTTCAATAAGCTATGGGCATATATTAATTTTTTTTCACACCCACCTCCGCTACAACCTACCTACAAATCAAGCACAGCCCTTCCGACAACCATAAGTCTAGTTAACATTAATTCGATATCTCTTTCAGGCCAGACGAGTTGCTTGTTTCCCCCAGAAAAAACATAAAATACCAAAATATACCCAATAAATTACAATACACACGTCAAAAAAGTAATAAACACACACAAACACCTGCACACACATACACTTGCAGGCGCTTGCACCCTTGTTACAAGAGTCTACAACCCTCTTGCAGCTGCATTGCAAGGCCACAAAAACATAAAAAAGCCACACTAAAACTCCGAGATGCACGCATACAACTCTGCATACACCCACCGATTTAGATATCGTCAACACATTTTGCCAAAAATAGAATTAGGAAATCTTACAAATACAACAAATCAAGTTAAAAGTAGAGCCCTTGTAACGTCGGCCGAGTGTGGCTCTGTGCCGCAAGCAAAAAGTACGCGTTGTTACACATTGGCTGCAGTTGTTGTTGTGGCGGTGGCGTACAAGGCCGTTTGCTTGTTTAATTGTTGTTGTTTTTCGAGTGTCTGTTTGTTTGGAAACTGTGCGGTTTGCGTGCTTTTCCGGCTGTTTAGTGAATTTTACAAATGAAATTCGCTGCCTTCGATTTACATCAAAAACAAAAACAAGCACACAGCAACACATCCACACACTCAAATTTGGCGAGGGTGGAAATTGTTCCGAAGTTTTACGTAATTATTTTAAGCCGTTTGTACGAATTCGTTTAGTTTTTCTTCGTTTTCAAATATTCGGCATGTGTTTGCTATTTCGAGTGGGTGGCTTTTCTCTTCGAGTTTTTGTGCTCCTGAAGGGTGGTTTTGCGCTTGACAGCATCAGACGTTGAACGCTGACACCTTAAAGACGCATTAACTGTTACAAATTGCGCACATTTCGAAAAGCGAATGAATATTTTAAGCACTTTGGAAGTTGTTAAGTAAATTTTTAATTGAAAGAAGGCACTTTGAAACATTAACTTGAGTGGAGGACTTTCGAACTTTGCAGCTAATTGAAAATCGGTAGAAATATTGCTAGTCCAGTTTAATATTATATTTATGGAATTCAGACTAATTAAAATCAGTTCACCGAGGCAGAAATGTTTTCAGTAGGTAATTTCAGCTGCTCGAGAACGGCCTTTTCGTCTATATGTGACTTCCTAAAACTATGATGACAAGATTGGCAGTTCAAAATAGCTTCAAAATCAGCCCAAAAATGCAAATATTAATGTCAGTTTGACTTTACCATTTTCACGCAATGAAAGTACTGCAGTATTTTCATAGATTTTATATTTTGAGGAGAATTTAGATCGAGTTAAAAATTGATTTGCTTTCGTAACAAAGCAATTAAAAGTATAGAATTTTCGATCTGTGTTAAAAACAATATTTTTTTTTATCTATATAGGCATCAATAAACACTCAAACTTGGTAAAATCCTCTTCACTTCTGTGTAAAATTTTTAAGGGTCCATGACTTCAAAGGGGTTTGTCCACACATACTTATTTTTTCCACCAATCAGAAAAATGTTGAATTTCACGAATTAAGATTTATTCCAAAACTATAGCATCCTGCAAACAACGGGGTTTTAATGGAGACGCTACAAAAGTAGATCGATACGTACAGCAAACGATGCCACATTTTTTACGCTCTTTTGACATTTTTCTTCAGTAAGGTCATGAAAAGATGTACGATCCCACAAGGAGTCAAACTTATTAAAATTCACTACCGAAATTCGGAGTCAATGGCTTCAACTTTAGGAGCGCTACGTCCAATTTATGGTCGTCATGGTCATCCTGTCAGATCAACAATTGAGCGTCTAGTGGAAAAATTTGAATCCACAGGCAATGTATAAAATGTTCCCGTACCTGTGAGACAAAGAAGTGCCTGTAGTGTCGAGAATATTGTTGCCGCTAGCACATCAATTGAGGAAGACCCAAATCAGTCTCTCGCACGTCGTTCTCAAGCGTTGGGCGTCTTTCGCTTACATCCTTGAAAGATCAAATTGACGAAAGAACTGAAGCCGTTTGACGACTAGAATCGTCGCATGTTCTTGAATTGGGCTGAGCAACAACTTGAAAATGACCCAGAATTTCATAGAGGAATCATCTTCAGCGATGAGGGTAATTTCTGACTGAATGGTTTCGTCAATAAGCAAAATATGCGATAATGGCCAGGCAGCAATCCGCACGTACTGCATGAGTCACCATTGCAAATCAAAAGGTTCCCTTAATAACGATCGTATGCTAGAGAGATGAACAATTATTTTTTGTTATAAATATCCAGAGAGGCTCGCGTAACGAAAAATATATTAACCGGAAACTTTCAAAAAATTGCTCTATGACCTTAGGATTAAAAATAATTTATGAAATTATTAAAAACTTTGCATTATTAATTTTTCAACAAAATTTACAATGATTAAACTACATCAGATCAGATCCATGAGAACTTTGTGACTGTTGGCGGCTTTAAATTTGAAAAAAAGTGAATTAGGTTTTCTCTTTCGAAAGCAATCTTTCTCTCGATGCACCAAAATTACGCTCTATAAGTCTCCTATCATGGGCGCTGATTAGCCGAGATGAGAAAGCACTTGGAGTATTTGAGAGAACTGTTCTACCCAAGAACTTTGAGCCGTCTGCATAAGCGATGAGTATCGAAGAAAATGGAACCAAGAATTCTGTGAGCTTTTCGGCGATGTAGATATATGTAGTTAAGCACATAAAATTCCAACGAATGGGCTGGTTAGACCATGTCGTATACTTGGAAAACGATGCTCCAGCGAAAATCTTCTTCGATTTGAGGCCCATGGGTGAACAATAGAAGCAAGGGCGTATCCAATGGAAAAACCAGAGCAAAGACCTGTCTGCACTTGGTATGTCCAACCAGCGTGACCTTGCAAACTATCGAGAAAACTGACGAAGTGTTCCCGACCCAGATCGATCAACGGTTGTATTAATAAAGAAGACGATAAACTCCAGCAGAAAGAATAAGTCTATTAGTTTTTGGGATGTGAATCAAAACCAGTTATACATATGTACATGTTATCAATTTCGAAATCGATTTCAAAAGGAGTTCTCTTTAACAAGTACCGCGCTGGAGACTACAGCATCACAATAACCACAATTTTATTATATTATTTTCTAAAGGAAGCTATGGTAAACTCAAAGAAACTTATTATATGTTAAAGGTGATGGATCTTGTAATCTTAGAACTGTTCCCACAACGATCAATTAATTCCTACATCCCACACATAATGTTTCAGACGAATACTGTCAAGCGAAAGGAAACTTATTGTAAGTGCAAGAGAAATTTGAAGAGAAGAAGAAAAATATATATCGTTTTTGCTGCCGCAATTGGATGCAAGTTACTTTGCAGCTTCGCTCAAGTCAAATTCGTTAACCTTTACCATGAAAACTTCATTAAGACGAGCATGTTTCCCTTTTTAAACCCATTAGATACATACATATATTTACCTTGCCCACTTCATATTACTTCCCATTCAGTCAGCTCTCAGCGCTTCAAGTGTTTATGCAAATGAACTTTGAATGTACACAAAAGCCAAACCCCGCCGCCTGCCAACTCCCCGACCAAGTCATTGGAAATTTATTTAATGTTACACATACGAAAACGATTAAAACACTCCAATAAATATGTGAAGCTAAAAAAACACAAGAGTTAAAATAAACCCCAAAAACGGGGTCTCACAACTACCCCAACTCGCCGACAACACTCGAGATTTCCGCTAACATTTCCCCACAAAAGTGTGAGTGTGGCAGCATCAAGTGGCATAGTTGCTCGCTGTGGTTAGAGATGAACGCAGTCATTAAATGCGTCTAACGCATATTCAAGTATTGAAATACTTACGGACGTCCTGTCAAATGTTGTCGCTGCTGATGTCCTTCACATGCAGCCTCCAAACGTTGACGACTTGCCAAAGCAACGGTACAATTATGGAACCAGCGCCGCTATAGATGCTTTGTATGACAGTTAGCCAAGCGAACAGTAAGTCCAACAGTGAGCCACAGGGTTGATTTGCGCAAATAATGTAACGGTAATGCGCAATCCGTGCAGACCACGTGATGTCGCGTAGTGCTTCTCACATGTATTTACACGTATGTATATATTTGCAAATTTTCGCCAACCTGCCGCCGTCAGTCAGCAAGTTGAGCTTGAGTTCGGTGGTGGGAGTTCGTTTGTTTGTGTACAAACAATGCGGAGAGAAAGTTAAAGCGCCAGCACCATGTGGCGCCATTTAATCGGCAAACAAATTTCATTTTACCGTCGAAGGACGCGTGCACTTTTCTGCTCTGCGACTGCACTGCTCTCGCTTTGCCAGTGTGTACCCCCAGAGGTCTCGGAAGCGTTGTTAGCAGTAGCCGCCAGCGATAAAGTGCTGAATGAACGCTTTGGGGGTTGCTGGGTTTATGGAAAACATTTGTATTTGCCATTTGTTGTTGCTGGCCGTTGTTATTGTTGGAAATACATATCGTCACCTGAAATGCAAAATAACGTAACAACATTTTCGGAAATTTACAGAAGCATGAATGAAACACGAAGTAAAATGGAACGTGACTGAAAAAAAATTTAATATTGGTTAAAACTGGTTTATATCTGAGCGCAGAACCTGAAAATGTTGAACATGTGTAATATTATGAATGTAATTTGAAGTAGTGAAGCGTAATCAATGAGACACTCAATTTCGAATTTTTTGATGATATGTTATTTTGCATTTCAGGTGACGATATATACCATATAAGTATTTTCATTTATTCTGAGATACATGTTGCGCAGGACTTTGTCGTTCGACAAGCAGTGAGAATTATTGTATGGAGTTCAATGTCAAAATTTTTGTGGGTAAAACTTACATATGTATATCGAAGGATCAGTAAATTTGTTCCGAATAAAAGCAAAAGTTTACAATGACGGTAATCGAAAAGGTAAAAATGCTACAATTAAGTCATAAATCTGGAGTCTCTAAGGGTAAAACTTAAGTTCTTGGTACTAATCTTTCAAACCACTAAAGCTACCGCAAAAAGTGGAAGTTTCTCTTGATACAGTGTGAAAATGGCGAAATGGGGCAATAACCGCTCCCATCTTTTTCTTTATTGGCGTAGAGGCCGCTTACATGGTTATAGCAGTGCTTACAATGTCCAACTGGGTATTTCAAGTGGAGCCAAGTCTCCTCCACTTAGTCTTTCCAACGGAGTAGAGGTCTTCCTGTTTCTTTGCTTCCCCCGACGGGTACTGCGTCGAATACGCTCAGATCTTTTCCTCGTTCACTACCAGACCCATTTGCTTCACTTCTTATCCAGTCTGAAGAAAGCAGAAATAACGGCGCAGTTGAGGGCAATGTTATCAATATCATCGGCTTACTCCAGCAGCTGGACACTCTTATAGAATATTGCACCTTCTCATTTCATCTCTGCAGCTTGGATGATTTTCTCCAGCAATAGATTGAAGAAGTCACACGAAAGAGAGTCGCCTTGCCTGAAACCTCGTTTGGTATCGAACGGCTCAGAGAGGTCCTTCCCGATCCTGACGGAGCTTTTGGTATTGCTCAACGTCAGTTTACACAGCCGTATTAGTTTTGCGGGTTACCAAATTCAGACATCACGGCGGAGCTGCCTTTATGGTCCTTTTCGTGCTGTCGAAAGCAGCTTTGAAATCGACGAAGAGGTGGTGTGTGATTCTCTTTTCACGGGTCTTTTCCAAGATTTGGCGCATGGTGAATGGTTGTTGATTTTCCAGGTCCAAAGCCACACTGATAAGGTCCAATCAGTTTGTTGACCGAGGGCTTTAATCTTTCACACAGGACGCTCGATAAAACCCTAAATGGGATGTTTAGGAGACTTATCCCAAGGTAGTTGGCGCAGATTGAGGGGACTCCCGTTTTGTGGATTGTGCAGAGCACATTTAAATCTCAATCTTTGGACATGCTTTTGTCCGGCCATATTCTACAAAGAAGCTTATACATGCTCCTTATCAGTACTTCGCGGCCTTATTTGAATAACTCGACCGGCAATCCGTCGATTCCCGCCGGTTTGTTTGTTCTTCAGTCGGGTAATTGATATTTGACCTTCTTCTGGGTCGGACAATGGAACGTCTGCTCCATGGTCATCGAGTTCACCCTGCAGAATCCGGTTCCTCAACTCCTAGTGTTATGCTTTCATTGCGATTCAGCAGGTTGGAGAAGTGTTCCCTCCATAATTTCTTACTCTCATATAGAAGCTATATTAATTGGGAACCAATAAAGCCATGCACATTGAACCTTTCTCAAATAGTGCCTGCAATATAAATATGTGAGCTGATATACAAAAATGGTCGTGGACCTCAGTGTCTGTGGCTGATCTTTTACCGAAAATATCAGTCTATCTTTGGGATAGATTATATAGGCACAGCATAAAATAGCAAATTTAGACTTTCTGATTGACTTTACGTCATATACATATATTGGAAAGTGAAGGCCAAGTCCAAATTTAGGGAGTTTGATGACTACAAATTACGAGAGCATAAAATGCGCGGGTGCACCCTAACTTACCTCTTCCTTACTTGTTAATATTCGGTTTTAATGCAGAGATGTATTAAATTTTGAAGTTTTTATAAAATATATGATCTTTGTCATACATATATCTGTTTCAGCAACATGTTGCAAACATCATAGCAACATGCAAAGATTTTGTTGCACCATCTATCTATATATACATATTTTTATTTGTCTGCCAACTTCAACCCCGATTTTAATGTAAACTTTCAACTGAGTATTATATGCGTGTAGTTAAGTCCAAACAATGCCTGCTGATCCCAGCCAGATACTCAGAGTCGTAAAATTTTACGATCACAAAAGCTCAACGCACATTTCCGTATACACGCACACACCTACATAAGGAAGACGCTAAAGTCGAAACCATACACCACCTTAACCGTCAGCAAGAGCATTTATTCCACCTTTCACCACCCATTTTTGTACAGCGCCGACTACCGTAATGTTATCGTACCCACCCCATCAATTCTTGCAACACTCCCTTACATGTGCGTCCGTGGCATTGCACTGCCGTCTACGACGCTACCCGCACTCCGAGTGCATCCCACCGGGTGTACACCTTTCCCGCAATCGCATTTTTATGGCTACAGAGTGGCTACAGTAGCGACACGCTCACCAACACAAACACAGCGCTCTCTTCAAATCGCGTTGCAAAAGTGCTTTTACGCACTACAACAACAAAAACAAGCACAAATGCAAGAAGAAATTATCGAGGAATAACAGCAAAGGATAAGGTCTTTCATAAACACAAACATACATACAGGCTCACTTCAGTTCAGTTGCACGTGGTTAAATTACCGTGAAGCAGCTTAGGGGTGAAATGTCTCGCTCACCGTGGCATAAGCACTTTGAGCCGAGTGAGTGAATTAAATCTCGCGCTCAACCGTATGGAGATACGAATATCTTGCGATATTTGTAATTTTATATGTGCCGCTTGTTTGGATGGGTGCAGAAGCGAAGAATATCCAATGCGTATAACCTTTACAATTACTTTTAAACACACATACACATATATCTGCTTATTGGTATTAGTGTATGGGTGAATGAAATGGTCAGGATACTCTTATATGGGTATAATGACACTTGAACGAAACGTGAATAACTCACAGTGGGCACAAGTTGCTAACATATTTCATGTTGTCTACCTTAACCACTAAATCAGTTCCACTCTCTCCTGAATTCAACATAGGGAAAAGAATAAAAGAGAAATTTTGCTCATATGCATAGGGGAGAGCGAGATTACATCACAGCTATAACTAAAGTATCTTAGCATAATATTAAACTCAAGAATTAAATTCAAGAAGCACCTGGGGTACACGTCTGGAAAAGCAAATAAAATATACATATAACGCCTTAGCACAAACGATGGCAAGCAGGGGATGTGTATGTTTCAGTCGTCGATTTCTATTCTATAAAAATAAGGATCTGAGTAATATTCCATGGGGCTCTCATATGGATCCAGGCTCTAGACATAGAATCCTATGCAAGATCAATAACCACAGTACATCGACATTCTGCAATACGAATAATTAATGCCTTCCAGACTATTTCAACCGACACTGTTAAAGTATTACCCACTAAGCCAAGTCGTCCATTGACATCCAGGGAGAAGAACTTGAGTGATTATATTAGTTATCAGCGGCTAAAACAGTAACGTAAAAGACACAGGAGAAGAGCAGCAAAATTTGGCTGCAGCGGTGGCAACCCTCATCCAAAAGACGGTGGATCCACAGTTGGATACTGAACATCCAATCGTGGATAGACAGATAACATAGGGATGATTTTCATATGACACTAATTTCGTTTGCCATGGTCGTCATCAAAAGGGGGGTCTCTCATCCGAGGCAGTTGGTAATCTTTTATTGGGGGGGGCTTTTTACGTGGCGGGTCCCAAACCCAGCGCACAACCCTACGTAGGGGATGTTTCGCCTTCTCACTTTAGCTCGCTTTCGAACGGATGTTCTTAGGCTACCCAGAGGATACTTGGTCAAAGACCGGAAGTTGTGAGCTGCTTGAGCCATGTGTAAGAGAATCGTTTCTGGCCACTCTCAAGTGAATGGCGATCAGAGAACATGACTCCATCCTCCGACACTAATACTAAGAGAAATTGATTCTTTAGAAACTAGCTTACTATTTTCTACTGATTCCTCCATGACATTAGTCCGAAATGTCCGACATGAGTGAACATTTATTCTTTTATTGCCCTAGGTTTTTAAATACCATACAATGGAAAAGTTAAAACTACACTCGGCAGTAGTTTTACGAATGAAAGCTTGACGACAGTAATACGTCGGTCCACTCTGAATTGGAAAGCTATCAACTAAACGAATAACCGTCAGTTCGCACAATAAAAGAGCCTTAAAATATCTACTCACATGAAGTAATACTTAACCGGTTGCTCCGTGGGAGAGTCTTGAGGAGGGAATAAGTTAGGTTTAGCGAATTACAGTTCCCCAATCCGATTTTCTATTACTTTTCCTATTACAAAAAACCTAGAGAAAGGCGAAAAATAGTTGCATAAGATTTTTCAGATTGATTTCGGTCATTGTTAATGCGAATAATGCTTCTAGGTTGGTAGTCCTTGACGGGCTAATCCACAAACTTTCCAGTTAATCTCAAATTTTGCGACTAAAACGGGCAACCGACCCACAGTGCCAATCGAAAGACAAATGTGCCAAACGAGACGCCTGAGAATGCGTTCAATACAGACACCGTTGATGTGAGCCAAAAAAACGCAACATAATTTCTACAATATGCGAATGTTGTACAACAAGAATAACAACAACCACAAAGCGGTACGTAAAGGCAACAGTGAATGAACCCCCAAAAAATCAGACGGAAAAACATTAAATTTCGAACCCTTATTTTACACATTAAAAAACAAACACACATAAACTGGCACACACTAATATACATTTGTGTATGTATGTGTGTATGTATATGTAAATATCTATATGTGTATACAATTGCAATAAATGACACAGACAAAGGAACAGCAAGCCAACACTCGGCGCCAGGACTAACCACGGACAATGAACGCGCGTCGTGCCGCTTGGCTGGCCGCTCGCCGCTGGGTGGGGTTGGCGGCAGTGTGGCATGCCACTTCGTCAGCACGTCAACATACACATACATACATATATATAAACTTGCATTTGCCGTGTCATTTACGTGCCGAGCGCGACCGGCAATGTACCCTCTCGCAGTCGGTCGCCTGCCAATGTGTTTGTATAGGTGTTTTCGTGTGTGTGGCACTGCAGTCCATCAGCCGTGAGTCGTGCTTTGCTTTGCTTTTGCTCTTGCTTTCCTGCGTTCAGTTTTCTTGCTGAGCAGGCAAAACAAACGCCATGAAAATTTCCTCTGATTAGATACAATTCAATTGTAAACGCGCGCGAGCGAGCGAGTGTGCAGCAAGACTCACAGGATACAAGCCGGTACCGCTGCGTTGTGCGTGCGTGCGTCATTTACGTTCGCGTTTATCGAATGAATGTGTTGTTTGTGTACATTTTGGTGAAAATAAGAAGAAGAAAAATGGAAATTTTATAATAATTTTTAATCAAAATTGAAAGTGAACATAGTGCTACTGTGCAAAAAAAGCAAATTTAAATCGCCTTTGTGTAAAAATCGGTGAAAATAATCATGTGAAACGTGCCACAAGCAGCTTCGCAGTTTCTGTTATTGTTGCTAATAGCCCAGAGCGCAGCTTCTTTGTTTACCAGTGCTTTTGTGTCAGTGAGTGAGAGTCTTCTTCTTGCTTCTTTTCTCAAGTGCTGTGTATTTGTTTTTATTAGTTTATTTATGTGCGTGTGTGTGCCGCTCTGCGTCATTTTGTACGCGCAAGCTTCCTGTCAAACAAATGTCAAAATTTTAAAGGTTTTTGTTATTATCATAAATTTTCTTGCAATAATCACCAGCGCGAAACACCATGGATGAGCAGGATGACAATTTGAATATAGCCACTGGCAACGCGGCGAACAATAGCCATAACAACAACAATGGCGATGAGTCAGATGAGGAAGTTATCGAGGGTATGGAATTGCTGGAGGGCAACTATCAGGTGCTGCGTCAGTGGGTGCCACCCGCACCGAATTATTGGGATGCACCACCCAAGGCGATCATCAAATCGGCGGAAGTGAGGTGAGCGATAAGGAAGCATGGCGTATAGTATGAAAAAATCAAAAGGGAAATGAAAAACGAAGTTGGCAGGACAAAGAAATTAAGGTGGTATTAAGTAATTTACTTAATGGAGTAGACCAGCAATAGTTCAACAGCTTGCCGATTATATGTACATATGTACATATATGCATCTTGATATTAATTCGCTGTACTCTTTTCGATGTTTCATGTTTTTGTAGGAGTTTTCGGATTAAACTTTGTTATTTGCACTAAAATCTTTGAGCTAATTAAACTATCTGAACTTTTTTTACAATCAATACCGTTGCTTTTAGTTGATTCAATTCTATACCAGAACCTTTCTTATCTATGAGGTTGATATGTATATTTTTAGACTCAAAATATGTTAAGGCAAAACGATTTACATACATATACATATCTTCCAAAAAAGTCAAATGAAAAACGATGCTATATAGGCCCATTTAGCCGCATTGCTTTCCCACGCAAACTTTCTTGAGGATATCTCCTCAAATGAAAAAGTTTTCCAGTTTCAGTTTGTATGGCAACTAAAGGATGATCCAAGTGGAGGTACTTTTTTCAATAACTTTTAGCAAATATAACAATCGTAGCTGAGAGTGTATAAGTATGCAGACCGGTCGTTTCGGTGCCCTTCGCAGCAACTCTTACTGAAGAACGATTCAAGAGCTTAAATGGAAAGCCATTTTATATATGGGCTCTTGTTCCAAGAAACAAGCCAAGTTTTATTATCTCGGTCGGTTTCGAAGAGCTAAAAGATTCAAGAGCTGCCATTTTATATAGAAAAAAAGGTCATTATCTCGGCGGTTTCAAAAAGACGGTACCATATCCCACACATCGCATCAATCAATGGATTTATTGAGAGGTCGCTTCCGTGAGCAGATAATTTCACATTTTGGGCCAGTCGATTGGCCACCAAGAGCCTGTGTTATTACACCTTTAGACTTTTGGATATATGAAGCCTAAAGTTTAGGAGGATAATCAAAAAATAAACGCCAAAGATTGTTCAGATTCTGACTAAATCGACAGAATCTATAATCGTCTTATGCCAGTTATAATTGGTTATCATTGTGGTTTCAAAGCTTTCACAGTACTAAATGTTTTCCTTTGAAAGCTCCTTTATGCGAGTTGTTAATGTTTTCATATCTTCCGTCTTCGCCGTATTTTCCACCAAAGAGCCGTTACTTCGTGGCGTCAGGCGCATGCGCACTCATCCCATGCCTGTAACTCAATAAACGACTGATTATGCAGTGACATTTAAAACAAAATGCTTACTCCTTTTCAAGGTTGTGGAATCTCTATAAATCGCTGGTTGAAAAATTGGCAATATTAGTGCAATTTCTTTACTTTGTTTACATAAAGTCATAATATAAATTTTATTTCCTAAAAAAATAACAACTAATAAAAATTAATGTTGCTTTTCTTTCCTTTTCCAGGTAAGATACTCGAATATGTATAAACATAACCAGACCATACAGGGAACGAACAAGGCTTGCTTCGAAACTGTAAGATCTCTTTCGTAAAAAATTGTTTTAAATACCTATTGTTATCGGTAATAATATGAGTTCCAAGGAACTGCCAAATACTCGCTCTAAAGCGTTTCCTAATATTAAGGGCATAAGGTTCAAGATAATAAACCACTTAATTTATCAAAAAAATTTTGAAAGAATGAAGAAAATGTCATGTTCTTAACCAACAGTTATATTTAAGTGATCGTTTTAATGAACAATTAATTTTGAATTAAAATTTCCCTACGAATAACTTTTGACTTTCTGAAGAAAAAATATTATTTCATATTTATTTAATATTATAATATTTAATGTGCAAAAAATGTGTTAGTTTTTAATATAGCTTTACAGAACAATTTCTTGAGATTACAGCTTAGAAAATAACATATATCAAATTTCGTGAATATATCTTGTCAAAAAAGGAGGATATTTGCTATAGTTAACCGATCTGAACAATTTCAAGAGACAAATATATGTGATCTCAAAAAAGTTGTCCCAAAACCCTCTCTGCAATACATATATCTTTTAAGCAGTTGTAAGGTAATTTAACCGATCTGAAAACTGGTTCTTAAAATATATTTGCCAAACTGAACTATACCAAATTTCGTGAATATAGTAATGAAAGTTTTGCATATAAGAAATTTCATTTTGTTAACCACCATTTAAATTTAAGAGGTCAATATTTTAACCAACAATTAGTTTTCTGGTTAAAATATGGGTGTTCGACAAACTTAATATACGTAACGTATTTTAATATATGTAGCTTTACAGTTGCAGCGTTACCGTAATAAAAGGAGGATATTTGCAAGAGACAAAGTATGTGATCTCAAATAAGGTACCCAAAACCCTCTCTGCAACACTTTTAAGCACGTAAGGTAATTTCCAAAACTGGTTCTTAAAATATTTTTGCCAAACTGAACTAAGTAATGCTATAAGAAATTTCATTTTGTTAACCACCATTTAAATTTAAGAGGACAATATTTTAACCAACAATTAGTTTTCTGGTTAAAATATGTCGAAACGTAAAGTGTATGAGTAACAAACACAGCTTTTACCTTTTCCGAAATAATACTTTATGTATTGACAATTATTCAAAATCATTTACATAAGCCTCGGCTACTATGATTTTCAGTGTCTTCAGCCAATTTTGGTATTTTCCTTTCTCTATGATGTGGGATAGTTTCAACGTCAGATGTAAATAAATCCCTGACTCGTCAACAGTAATGATATTTTTGAGCGACTCTTTTGCGACCTTTAGTCGTCGTCAGTTTTATACAAGATCCAGGTCTTTTGGTACGGATCTAACATTGATACGCTTGAAACTCAAAACATTGTCCAAAATACATATGTTGAGTGAATTCATGCGAGATGTTGACCTCTCTATCTCCGTGTGTTGATGATTTTCAGATGTTCATGGAGGACTCGCGTGAAGCAAGATTTTGATAAGTTCACGACATTCACTGCATGCTCTGTGCCAGTCAATTACTTGTGCTCGTAATAAAACAGATTTCTTAAAAGACTTATGTAAAATATTCAACAAAAGAATACAAAGTTTCAAACAAACTCGTTGATTATTTTTTTTTTCATCGCCAGACAAGCCTTTCGCTTCGTAAACAAACACCTACCAAACACACATTAATTGACATCCTACTATCAGAAAAAAATTAAGACTTTGTCCATAATTAAAAATTATTTATTTATTCATCAAAATTTATATCGTAGCCCTTAAAGTAATCCCCTTGGCCCCAACACACTTGTCCTAACGTTTTTCCGATCCTCGCAAAAGTTGTTAAGGTCAATTTCTTGGATAACCTTCAATGCCCGTAGCGATTCACGCTTAGTGTCTTCAATTGGCTCAAAACGGTTTGCCCATAGGAGCGGTCGTTTGAGTTTAATGAATAGCCAGAAGTCACATTGAGATAGATTACGCGAATACGGTGATTGTGGCCCAAAATTAGTTGAAAATATGGTGAAAAATCACGAAGATTCAATGCAGTATGCGACGGTGCATTATCGTGGTAAGAAAAACCAAGAGTTGTCTCCCATAATTCTAACCTCTTTTTACGAACAGCTTCCCACAAACGACACATAACACTCAAATAGTATTCCTTGTTGACAGGAAGGAATTCATATTGCACCACACTTTGATAGTCGAAGAAAACTGTCAACATAACCTTTATCTTTGACCTGCTTTGACGTGGTTTTTTGCCACGATAGTCGGCCCGCTGAGCGTCTGTTTCTGTGTCGTAAGCATAGATCCAAGACTCATCGCCAGTAATGATACGTTCCATAATATCTTAATAGTCGGACGTTAACTCCACGCTGTTTTTCGAAAAAATTAGTGATTTTTGAACCAATCCTGCTTTAATTTCATAGGCTTAAATTATCTTTCAAAATGATTTTCACTGATCCTTCCGATATTCCAACGATGCCAGTAAGGTTTCTGACTGTTAATTGGTTGATGACCGTTCTGAACGTGGTTCATCGTCAGGGTGTTCTCGAGCTCCTTGAATAATTTGTACCAATCAAAAACACTTGCTCTCGACAAACACCGAAGGCATTTTCCAACATTCGGAATTTTTCAGCACCAGATATTTGATTCCGTACACTCTATTTAATGGAACTTCTTTGTTAAATAATTTCACTCATCGTAAATATTGCCGAGTTCAATTTATGTACTTCAAAAAGACAAGCATATACTACTAAACACTAATGATTATTTTGATGTGACATTTGGCACAGATGTCACTGACAGCCATACCAACCTAGAAAAAAATATTTCGACGAGTGGGTTTTTGGGCGAAATTTAAATTAAAGAGTCTTACTGTTTTTTGCCTATGCTAGTTTAAAGATCAAACTTCACACGAACAATATTGAAAAATAAAGTTTGAATTTTGCATACTGTGATGAGGACTTCGACAAAAAACTTGGTTTGACGAATTCATCTTCCTCAAATATCCTGGTACAACGTTTTGTCATTATTCTTATCTCCCTCTGTGGTAATACACATATGTACTTCGAAAGTTCATATACACATTTTGTTTGTAGATATTAGTAGTACTCGTACCTTCAATATTATCGAATAACCTACTAATATTTACGTCTATGCTTATAATTGACTTTAATGCCGATTTCTTAAGAAAAAATTTCTCACTAATAAGCATTCATAAGCCCATTATCGCGAATCTTATGTAGAAAAGTGATTATGTAAAATGGACGGAATAACCCTTCCTTTTAAGTAGATTTATGCATATAAACAGTTGGTTCTACACTTTTGGGCACACTTAAAAGCAAAACACGCCGAACTTGGCTTAAATACTTAACTGCTCACATTTACCATAAATGCGTATTTATTTGAGTATGGCTTAATATGTAACTTTTCCACACACTCAGCGACAAAATTTTATTGCATAACAGCTTTTGATTAGCGACGAGTGACAGTTGCATTCGCAATGACTTCCATATTTTTACACGTCACCACAAATGAGATCAAAGAATTTCCACTCATCAAATGCAGTTAATTTTACAACACATTTGGAAAATCGCGAGTCAAGTCGAGTCGAGTAAAGCGACGACGAGCTGCTTTGGGCAAATGCAACAGCAATAACAACAGCAAGGAGCAAAGCGATCAATTCGTGCGTGTATTTATGTATGTGTGTTAGTGTTGTTGAGTGTGTGTGCTGCAATAAATCAGCGTTTGGGGTTATTCCGCGCTGAGCAGTTAAACTATTACAATTGATTGCCGGTAAACGAGCAGTTGAATGTTGTCATTGCAGCAATGAAATCGCAATGAAAATTTATATGTACATACGAGGGTGATCTGATTAGTACTTAGCCTACACGGAAACAAAAAAATTTTTAGAAATATCAAAATAATTTAGTTAGCGATGTTTCAGTTTCTTGGTGATTCAAAATTTGACCCGGAACTTGACATTTTCAAGTCTGGAAAGCAAAAAAGTCACATAAAGTCAAGGGCGGTATAGATGAACCAGTATATTGTAGGCTAATTCCTGGCCATTCAGCTGCTTAACCTTTGGATGTAAGTCGTACTTTGTGAATTCCAGAAAATGGCAGCAAGCATATGTCCGACTTATAGAACACCCTTCATCTTCTTCGGAGCAGGTGAAGTCTAGTCCTACTCCTAGTAAGAGATGTAATAAATGCTGGTCAACATCTTCCTGACCGGTAGAAGAGTCTTCGTCTTCTTCGGAGCAGGTAAAGTATTGTGACTTTTTGCCCTATCCCAAGAAACGGTGGTCAATACTGTCCCGACCGATAGAAGAGTCTGCACCTTTTTCAGAGTATGTTCGGAGAGTGAAGTCTGACGTTTCAACTGCCTCAAATACTGCTGTGAATTGGTCTCATGCATTTTCTCATACCAAATTTGAATATGATCCATACGGTTTTTTGAATCACGAACTTTTGTCAGATTATACCATGTAGTAGTAATTTTCAGAAAATTCACGCACGTTTGCTTCCACACGTAGACAAAACAAGGCTGCGATTTCGATTTGACTGAAATTTTACCAGTAGCTGACCTCGAGAATAGAAAGGGTTGTCTATTTCAAGGTTCTCAATTTTTTTAAAGAATGAAGACTGTTTCTTATCAATCGAAAGACAATTCTTTGGAATTTATATTTTGATGATTATCTCTTTCAAATGTTAACCGCGGCTACGTCTGATATGGTCCATCCGTTAAGTCCAATTTTCGATGACTCGTTCTAGAATTTCGACTGATAACTGGCGACTGACACGTGTGATGTTTTGCTCTAAGGCCTGAATCGAATCGAAATTGTCCGCATAGACTTCAGACTTTACGTACCCCCACAGGAAAAAGTTTAACGGTGTGATATCACACGATCTTAGTGGCTAATCGACCGGAGCAAATCGTGAAATTATTTGCTCACCAAAGTGTTCTCTTAAACACACGAAACGTTGTTGTTTCTGGATTAAATGTTATCTCTTGGATCTCTTTAGGTTGCTTTTCCAGACCAAATGAGACAAGTTTGCTTATTTACATACCCATTGAGCCGGAAATGTGGCCTCATCGCTGAACAAATAAAATTCGGCCTATTCGGTCGAACATTATTCAATAATGAATGCTGGGTCTCAAGTTGGGTGATGGTGTTGCGAATAGTACGCTCAGGAGGCCGATTATATTGACCTTAAACTGATCGAAGCACGAAAAACGTATTCTTTACAGAACGTAATTTTTGGTAATAAAGTTGAACGTTGTTCATTCGTAAATATTTCCATAGCAAAATGTCCCGTGGAGTCTGGCAAAAAATAGTTATTAGAAAAAGTACCTTTTCTTGGATCACGCGTTACCAAAGGATAGAAAATTTCTCTTGCAATAATAGCGTAATCCTGTGGTGAGCCTAAGCACTTATCGCACCGCCCTTGTATATACCTTTGTAACTTCATATAGCTGTATTATTCTCGCTAAAGCCGCGCTGAGTAGAAAAAATTGCAAAAATGTGCAAACATCATAAATAATTAGTCGGCTGAAGAGCCGGCAGTTGTCAAGCTGCCGCAAGCTTTATTTGTAGGCTGTTAATATGTATATATGTTTGCCGCTATTGTTGTTATTATTGTGGCAGCTTTAATTATACACACAAACGTACACATACACATATGGTGAGAAGCCATATTTGCGCGCGTAATGAATTCACTTTTGTTGCAAGTGCAGCAAACCAGACTTTAATGAATGTCCAAATGCGGTTGCTGCCACCGTTGCGGCGGCTGCTAAACAATGCAGCAACAAGTCGATAGGTATGTACGTCCAGTACATTAATTGTTGCAACTATAGGGAAGAATGCAACAGTCGGCAGGATAATGTTGCAGCGTGACCATGGGCGGATATGCGGCTAGCTGATTAAAAACAAAAGTTAGCGAAAGCAAAGAATTAACGCTAATTACATACATTCACACATATTATCACCAAACTTACACATACAAAGCATTCATATGTATGTACCTATGTCACATGCACACTTCCTTAGATAAGTGGGAATAAGAGCAAGCATATATTTACTTCGTTGCAAAAGAGAATTCGTATGTATATACATACATACAACTTGTTGCAGCGCCTGTGGCATGAACAAAAGCTGCAACAACGCAAGTGCTTGCCTTTTTTCAATTTTCATCTTCCTGTTTCATTCTTATCTCTTTTTTGTTATTGCTATGCATTTCCCTTTGCGTTATCAACACTTTTGCCCCTTATTCATAGTACTTATGGACTTAATGCAAAAGAAACAAGCCAAATAAGGCACTGCTAAGCTAGGGTTAGTAATTATCGATTGTAGAGATCTTATATGATTAAAAGACCCATCGTTTGTGGAAGATTTATATAAACTTTAATAGTAGAAACAAAACAAATATTTCATAAGTGATCTTCGATTTGCCATTTCTATGGTCGCTATTTTTGTGCGATAAGAAGAAAAAAACATTGCTCCACCAAAGAAAGGAAGAAAATGGGAGCAAACCAATTTGTAGTATGGTTTGCTCCCATTTTATTATTAGCGAAAACCTGTTTATTTGTAATACGAGGAACTCTCCTACATTCATGACTGCAGCCCGGGAGGAGGTTTTTGATTTCACGCTGACCTCGAATGAAATAGCCCCATTGATCTGAAACTGGAGGGTCCTTGACGAGAGCTGCTTCTCTCTCTGCCTAGTCGGAGAATGTCCGCCCAGAAAGTCTTTTAGAAATCACAGGAATACAAACTGGTAAATGTGCCGCAAGACGCTCCGACAAACTCTTCCACGCGTATAAAGCACCGAAGGTATGGGTGCCAGGCCACAGCGAAATCGCTGTCGCAAAAGCCTTTTAGCCCAAGATCGATCGCAAGAGATCTTGTGATCTTTGTGCCCTCAGTAAGGTTAGCTTCTCCCTAGTTGTCCCTTAACAGGTCATTGCCTTATTGGCGTCCATGCTGTAAAGCTGGGAAATCTGCAGAAGCTCTATGGAAGAAGATGAGCTGGAAACAACTCAACATTTCCTTCTTGACTGTCCCACGTTTGGTATGTCAAGACTTAAAAACTTGAGAGCGCATACCTATTCAAATTTGTATTGTGTAATAAGCGTTTTGCTAATTTATAAGCTCGAACACAGGAGTTCTTTTCCATGGCTTCACAAAGGACTACTTACAGCAGTCCACGTGCGATCTCTCTAGATCAACCATCTAACCTAACCTAACCTAACCATTAACCTAACATTCCTAGATTTGTTTCCAGTATTAAAAATTAAACATAAAATTATAAAGATTAGTGATTACTAATTTTCAAAATATTATCCGTCTGATTTTCGAACCAATTTTCGAAGCGCTTCGGTATCTCGAGTTATACAATTGCCGATAGGCGCAAAATTTCTTATGGTCAAAAATTGTCCTTCAGTATCGCTGTCTTCGATTGACCATTTCCCAGCTCGCTTCTACTCTCTTTTTAAAAATTAAATGGCATGGTAAAGCCACCAAAAAAAAATCGAGTTGACTTCGTAAAATAAAATATGGGAATACCTCATTAAAGTGGCACAACTGCTATCTTAAAAACGACCAAGTTTTGGTTTTTTGTCTATTTTTTAAGCTTTGAAGAAGTATGCCGAATATGTGTGTGTGTTTTTTTTTTTTTTGTTAAAGAATTGCCCTAACCAAGGTCTACGAAGCCCTACTCCTTATCAATATATAAGGGGCTGCTCCGCAAGAAAGAAGGAGTAGACAGAGAGGTATTGGCAACAACTCCAAGACATGCGTCATGCCAAGTTGCTAACCTCAGGAGGTTTAGAGGTTTAAATATTTAATCAAACTCCCTAGTGACAAACTCATGTAACTTGTAGCATTTTGCACTGGCCATTGTAAGCTGAAGAAGCACTTATATGACATAGGCCTAGCTTCTTGCCCAATTTGCCGGTTCTGCGATAGGGAGCCTGAAATTCCAGAACATCTACTAATTGACTGCATGGCAGTTTGCAGACGCAACATTACAGCCCTTGGATCCATGTTTCCGAATAGGAAATACCCCGGCTCATCCATCACCATGCAGTATATTGGAATTTATCGATATGCTGGGGCTAAGTGGGTCGTTGTGACTTAGGAGAGGACCCAATAGATCTAAGGTCGCGTTGCAATCCTCATATATTTACTTTATCTGTTATCAGATTACATGCTTTATAATTTTCCGTCTTGTAATAATATTTTTTCAATATACCCGTATCCTAGACTCAGTTAAAATAGGTTTTGAAGAGCTTTCTGTATAATTTAGCCAGCCCGCTTTTGGGTCCCATCTTGAGCGCCTTTTATACAGCTATACTATACATTATTTATGTGGCACGTGTTGTTGTACGAACAACAAATATTACCATATCTACGTATATATAGACACCTGGACCCGTGCAAATGTGTCGGCGCATAAGAGTTGTCAACGCGGCTGTCAAGTGCGACGGGCGGCTGTCAAATGCGTTCAGCTGCAACATTGTTTAAAACAGGGTTGTATTTATATTGCGAGTTGTTGCTGTGCTTTCCTTAGTACAAGTAGTTTTTTCTACTTTTATAGTTTCGCATGTTATAGCTTTTATTGTGTTCTTTTTATTGCCACTCACTTACTCTTCACCGTTGCACTCTATGCTTTCAAAGACATCGCTTACCATTTCAAATTCAACATTTACGAGTCAAGAATTCTTGCTCGCAAAAACAAAACGAAAGTATAATTTTAGTGCTTTCATAAAAATGCATATATTTCACTTTACACGGTGGTCGTGGCTCTCAGTGAGATACTTTCATGCAAATGCCTTACGCAGGATGTAACAAGTTATAAAGAGTGTAAAGAGAAAAACAAGAGCACGAAAATCAGTAAAAAAAATAAACTCATATTATTTTACAAGAAGACTATGGAATTATTATATACACTGATTATTGTTCATATGTATTTAACTTGGGCCTTATACTATACGGCTCCTAGGCCCTTCATTACGATCTCTTACGATATTGTTGGGGAAGCCTAACAGGAGTCTTATATACGATAGATACTTCAAAGTGACAGCATTTATCTTAAGACATCTAAAGCACTCAGGAAATTATGAGAGAATTCAAATTATCATTAACTAAGGCGTATGATAGGAATTTATAGACGTTAGGAGGGCCACATCTGTAAAAGTATGTAGCAATATTTATAGTTTTTTAATGCATGGGAAAAAGTATAACAATATAAAAGTATATTGTTCATATATTGGAAGAAAGGAACTAAACGGTAGGAAGGAGTAATCGAATTGTTCCAGATGATCTTCGCAGTCATCAAGAGGTATTTAGACTGTCCGCTTATGTCCTCTGTAATCTTCAACCTAACTTAATTTCATTTTAATCAGTTGTAGTCTTCATTTCAAACTTATGGTTCTACAGTCGTCTATAATCTTATGTACCTGCCAAAGCATACTGATCTATGGATTATACTATAGCATATTTGAAGAAACCTCATATTACCCTACCACCATGAGAAAGGATTGAGATAAACATCCTATTGAGAATCAATAATGTAAAATTTATCTTTGTATGAAGGGTTTCAACTGAACTTGAAAGAAGGCTTGGAGTAAATATCATCATATACATACCTCGAATATATGTATGTAATTTCCTTTCGTACTTTGTGGATCACTAGGTACTATTGAACTACTTCTCAAAAGATGGTATACATAACTAAACCTAATAAGCACTAGAGGGAGGCTAAATATGACTTAAGTACTATTAATAGGGCCCAAAGTAATTTAGTTTCAATTAAACTAACACCTAATCTATGTGTAATCGAAAGGAACCTCGGATTTGCCGAGCATTGTAACATAATTTAATCTAACCTTAAAACCATCTAAAATCTTTTCGAGTCCAAGTCATCTTCTTCTCATTCACTGCTGCAAATACTTCGTAGTTTAGTGTAGTAGCAACAACAACAAAAATACAATTGTCTCGTCATATTCAGTGAAGTGCAAAGACGATTCAATTTCGAGCACAAACTTTGTAGCACCTGAGCCAGACCAGCAAGAAAAAATAGCTTAACCCATCTGCTAGAGATTTCTCTTATTTTTTTTTTTTTGTCATTTTTGTTTTATTTTCAACTTTTTATTGACATTTCTGTATTTTTGTTTGCCACTTTGTTGTCGTTGTCTGTCAACTGTCATGAATTTCTTACATTTTATCACTTTTTGCCGTTAGCTGCATTTTTTAGTATGCGCATTACACCAAATTGCTGTGTTTTCAACACGTCGCACACTTGAGATGCTCTCTTACCACGTTTTACACGCAGCGATATCACGATTTGCCGATTTTCGCGCATTTTCGCATCCAATTGCAACTGTCACATGCAGTTTCGCTCGTAAATATATCGAATGCGGTGGTTTTACTCGAATGCAACTGCAAGTACATGAATTTTTCAGTTTCAGATTTGAAATTGCTCGCGGTAACTGCAGTGAATGCGACGAAATGTTAGCGCGCAAATGCTCCGTTTTTGATCGACTGTAATAAAAATCATAATTGACAGCTGCGAGATGGTGTGTACTTGTTGCTGGTGTTGTTATTTACTGCATTGTTTCTTGCCTTTTTGTGTTTCTTATATAGTAGTTCATTGACCTCGAGGATGCAACCTGATTACTTGAGATTGATCACAGTATCCGACAGATAAGAGGAATGCCTTCTATTAGAGGTCTTGAGAGTAAGATAACTTCAAACCTCTAAGTATATTTCGTCCTTGAAAAATTCTCTCATAAAACCTTACATCAGTTCAGGTATGATCTTTATATTATAGAATCCTTCGTGAGTAGGCTGACATCCTGTGCAAAAATCAAAGCTTATTTTCTCCACCTTCAATATTTTTCAAAGCTCAAAAATATATTATATAAACATAACACCAATCGTATGCTGTTATGAACCTAATACACTAATATATTCGTTTATAGAGGACTTTTGGTTTTTTAGTTGTCTACTCAAATTGCCTAAATACACTTAAAGTTTGATTTAATGGGAGAAATTCGAATAAAGATGCAACAGTGATCCACTCAATGTTACAAATCTCTAAATTTTGAGAAGTGAGTTTTAAAAATCGGCAAAGGTTCCTTGTTTTTGTATATTAAATTACCATTTCTTTTTTATCACAAATTCTTTTAAATCCTTCAATCGTAAGCTCTTGTTGTGTAAAATTTTAATTTTTTTCTGAAGGTTTAATATACTTGTATATATAACAACTCACAGCACTCTCCAATCTCCTTTTGAAATGTTATCTCGGTAAATGTTCAGCAGAGCGGCTTTTCCGAAAACGTGCACCAATTTTCACGGGAAACGTCTTAAAATACTCGTTTTTAGTTCTACTTTACGAATATGTTAGGCGCGTGATTTTAAAAACAATATTTTCTTTGTTTTAATAGAAAAACATCGTATTTCCCGAAATCAAAAATTCCCTTTTGCACTTTACACGTCTTTAGATGTTAAAAATATACTTATTTTCTATCAATTATATACACGTAATTATTGATGCTGTTTAGTAAATTAACAAGAGAAATTGGTTTTTATGTTATTTTTATAAAAATATGAAAAACTTCACGATCACTTCACTTCAACAAAAATGGCAAGGTATGTTCGAAATTATGGCATCACTGCTGTAAACTCGAATGGGTTCATGAACTGATCGTTTTCGAATTATCGATACTCTCGATATTCGAGACTGAACGAGAATTGATAAAAATGAGAAATACATAATAGAAAAATTTATAATTCATTATTATTGCAGAAAGAAGAAGAGCGCTCAAAAAAAAAATAACCCTGGTCGGTCCAACACCCCGGCGTTCATAATTCTTCTGTGTCCAACTTCTTCTTCTTTCTGCAATAATAATGAATTATAAATTTTTCTATTATGTACATATTTCTCATTTTTATCAATTCTCGTTCAGTCTCGAATATTGAGAATATCGATATTTTAATTTCTTTTTATTTTTCCAATTATTATTATTTTTCTATTATGTGTCTCTCATTTTTATCAATTCTTGTTTTTTCTCGAATATCGAGAGTATCGATATTTCGAAACCGATCGCTGCTTGTATCACTAGTACCCAATTGAAACTCGAATAGTGATGCCATTTATAGCGTAAATATCGTGCAAAATCATAATATTTCTTTTTGTTTTTATTACAAAAAAACATAAAAATAGATAACGCGCCATATATATTCGTGAATCGGAATTAAAAGCGAATTTTTTAAGACATTGCTCGTGAAAATTGGTGCACGTTTTCGGAAAAGCCGCTCTGCTGAACATTTACTATTATCTCTTAATAGTTTCTTTCTATAAAATGACAGTAGTTAGCGGATCTTAAATTAATCTCCTTTAATTTTGATTGTGCCTTTGATAACTCCAACATTTGGGAAACAAAACACAAGTTTCGATATTTTATTGTCGTCATTTTCATTTTCATCTTTATCTATTTACAGTTTTGAAGTATGACATATAATTGACATATTCTTCAGTGTATAATTCCAGCACTTTAAAATTAAAATAAAAACTAATTAAGATCTCTTGAAAAAGATTTGCATCAAGTAGACATTAACAGAGCGCAAGACATAGACATAGATATAAACATAAACGAAGGCATAGACACGGACATGGCCAAAGTCGTAGTCATAGGCATAGAAAAAATCCGGCAGTGTAATATGCGTGCCTTGAGGAAATTTTGAAGAATGTGTACGAAATATACCAAAATAAAAGCAAAGTGGTTTCCTCAAACTAATCGAAGATTATAAATTAAAAAGTTACAATATTTTTACTAGCATATTTCTCTTGCATAGCCCTTTAAAAATAAAACTAAGGATGTTGAAAGAATTGTAAAACCAGCTAGTTTTCTTCATATTTCCTAAATTTGAAAGCTGGAGAAGTTTGCATGGACCACCTTCGAGAAAAATTTAAAAATGTCGAGGTCATCTTAATATGGTAAAGGGTTATTACATGGGCATACAGGTTAAAGAAATATATTTTTTGATGGCCTTATTAAATTCTACAACACCTCTAGAATCTGAATTTTCAAGTTGATCCGAGTAATAGTTTCGGAGATACAGCCTTGAGAACTTGTGTCCTCGACGCTAGTTAGATCAAGTGCGCCGTTGTTAAACGCGTTTTTCTCGAAACTATTTCTTTGAAGTCGGTTGGCAAGAATTCTCTAGAACTACTCAAGCGATCTTCATGAAATTTTACACAGATCTTTTAGACACAGTTGTTAAAGACTTATACGAAGGATTTTCTTTTTTCGATTACAACTATTTGAAAAAAAATGTCACGACCTTTTCAATGAATCTGTTTTTTTGTAAAAATGTCTGCCAAAAATCCAACTTTCAGGTATTTTCTTTCGTTCAAGTTCTAAGTTAAATTTTAACTAAAATACGTATTTTTTCACTTTAGATGATCCTGTAAGTAGTTATCCTACCAACGCGGGCGCATCTTTTTTCCGAGGAGTCACCGGAAATGGCAGAAAATATTTTTTTCAAAACGAATTTTTTCGTTAACAGAGTGTGTTTGTAGCAATAAAAAACTCTAAAAAAAATTTCATTTTTTATATGAAAGAAAAAATTGTTGAAAAAGGAATACGTTGGTTTCCTTAACACAGTATAAGCTGGAAAAAGTATAGCATATTTTAAATTATTCTCTTTATCTTCAAAATCCATTTTAAGAATGTTATATCGCAAATGATTGCTTGAGTTGTGTTAAAAGCTTTCCAGTTTATTTAAGATCCTTGAAACGTTTTTGTTGTCGCTTCTGTTATTTCGTGCTGAAAATTTCTGTAGTATTAGGTCTCTGCTTTCACTTTCAATAGGTCATAGCACAAAATATTTCCTGCAGGGTAGCTTTCAACTCAAACTGCAATCCGCTATCATTGCTTGTATTTATGATTTAGTGGCTGTCTACAAATATTATCTAACAGTTTTATGTTCAGCCAGCGCTTAAAGTCGTTTTAAACATATGTAGTTGTGTCTAAACAAGTTTTTACGTTTACAACGGTATTTGATTGCACATCTATATTGACTGGCTTTGTGACAGCGCGATGTCAAAATTAAGTTGGTAGATTATGCTATCAACAGATATTATCGCGCAGATCTTTAATTACTCATATATGCATAACACTCTTGCAATAGATTTGGTGTTCGAAAGCTGATGCTTGAATAGAAAACAGAAACATTGAAAAAATACAAAAAACCAAAACGAAAAATCAAAAATTATAATAAAGAAGAAAAACGTTAATTTTGGCTAGCACCGAGACTAAAACACCCCTCACATGTGTACTTTTGATAGCATAAAAGAGTAAAAAAAAGTATCATTATCTTTATTTTAATCGTTCAGTTTGTATGGTAGAGTTACCCGATCTCAACAATTTTTTCGGTAATTTTACTGCTACTTTGGGCAATAATCTTCGCCAAATGTTGTGAAGATTTATCGTCAAATAGAGACCTTTTCCACACAAGGACTTGAGTTCAATCTGTCAGTTTGCATGGCAGCTATACGTCTTAGTACTGCGATATAGCCGATTCAGAAAAATTAGGAGCCTCTTGACTAGAGGACATGTGCAAAATTTCAGGTCGATATCTCAAAAACTGAGAGACTAATCCGCGTATATACAAAAAGGCAGGCGGAAATCGACTCAACTCATCACGCTGATCATTTTATACATATGTACATACTTTTGGGTATTCGACGTTTCCTCGTTTTACAAACATCATGGCCAACTAAGTGTATATTTCTTAATTTTGTATATGTGTACTGCACTTGTTGCGCAAAAAGCAGTCAGCAATTAAACGTCAAGCGCCAAAATGATAAACCAAATAACGGTGATTGCAACTACTGAATTATAGCGGCGCATAAAAGCACTCGACGGCACATACACATATATATGAGTACATATGTAATGCGTGTATGTTTGCCTAGCACACCTAAATTTGCAGCAAGTGCATAAAATGGCAACACGTTGCTGCAATTTCGTTTAATTAATTTTTGCCAGCAAATTTTACACTTCTGCACTCCGTTGCAGTTCACTCGAAATGGTTATGCTGGTGATATAATAAAATACTCGACCAAATGACCATATAAAAGTGAATATATTGATGAGAGTACATACATATACAAACATAAATATACATACATAACAAGTCCATGAATTTGTTGATTTTATATTTTAATACAAAAATCGACTTACATTGTTATATTTGTGACCATGTATGTGTACATGTTGTTCGTGTTTATATGTGTTGCAGCATTATTAACTTCTTGCAACATATTGCATTTTTATAATTTTGCCAAAAATGACTTGGCTTCTTTAGTTTTGACATTATTAGTCATTAGCAGTGTTGTGTTTTATGTTTTATAATTGCCTTCTTATGATTTATTTCGTTTTAAAGAAAAACACGTTTTCTTGACAAAAGTTATACTACATTATTATACAAAATAGCTGGCTATTTGAATAGATCGGCCGGCAATCCATCGGCCTCAGCAGCTTTGTTGTTTCTCAGACGGATAATTGCTATTCGACCTTTTTCTTGGTCGGGCAATGGTACGTCCGCTCCATCGTCATAGGTTAGAAAATCGGGTTCAGAATCTTCTGCTGTTATGCTTTCACTGCCTTTTAGCAGGCTGGAGAAGTGTTCCCTGCATAATTTTAGTATGCTCTGGGCATCAGTCATTAGATCACCTCTGGGGGTTTTACAAGAGTATGATCCAGTCTTGAAACTTTCTGTTAATCACCGCATCTTTTCGTAGAATTTTCGAGCATCAGCCCTGTCGACCAGCTTGTGAAGCTCTTCATACTCACGCATTTCGACCTCTCTCTTTTTCCGTCTGCAAATGCGTCTCGCTTCCCTCTTCAACTCTCGGCATCTATCTCATCCCGCACGTGTTGTGGTCGATTGCAACGTTGCGAGCTAAGTAATCTGTTTTTCTCCACTGCGGCATGACACTCCTCATCGTACTAGCTGTTCTTTTGCATTTTCCGAAAACCAATGGTTTCGGTTGCAGCTGTACGTAAGGAGCTTGAAATGCCGTACCACAATTCCCTTATACCGAGTTGCTAATGAGTGCTCTCAGAGAGCAGGAGTGCAAGTCGAATAGAAAATCGTTCGGCTTTCTGTTGTGATTGCAGCTTCTCGACGTCCTTGAGTTTGTCTTGAGTTTGCTGGCATGCGTTTTTTGCTGCACATAGGCATAGGGTGCATATCTTGGTTGCAACAAGATAGTGGTCCGAGTCGATGTTAGGACCTCGGAGCGTACGCACGTCAAAAACACTGGAGACATCTTCCAACTATCACAACATGATCGATCTGCTTGGTGGCTTTTTTTATCCGGAGACAGCAAGGCAGCTTGATGAATTTTTCTATACTGGAATCTAGTACTACAGATAACCATATTTCGGGCCCCGGCGAAGTCGATCGGCGTCAACCCATTTGGCGATTTTTCATCATGGAAGCTGAATTTATCAACCGTTGCGTCAAAGACACATTTTTGACATCGTGGTGGGGGCAGCTGTCAAAGGTATACTCCAAGCGCTCATAGAAGGCATCTCTGGTCACAAAAGACGTTCTCTTCCGTCGGAGCGTGGGCACAACTTAACTTTGATTCGGATTGTCCACCGGGGTGAATAACAGGACTCGGCGACGGAGTCTTCCACCACGAATTCCACACCGAATTTGCGCTCCTTTACATAGCCATGGAGTAAATGCCGCAGGGACCTACTCGTCTCAGTTCTTGTCCCGACCATCGCACTTCTTAAATCGCAATCCATAATGCATTTGCCGTGGTCGTAATCAAAAGGGAGGTATATCGTCCAAGATTGTTATTTCCTTTTCATTCGGGACATTTTTTACGTGGTGGATCCCAAACCCAGCGCACAACTGGGGAGGGATGGTTCACCTTCTCACTTTAACTCGCCTGCAAACAGATGTTTTTTGTCTATCTAAAAGATACTTGGTCTAAGACCGGAAGTTTTTAGGTTTACCCACAATAAAACAAGTGTATAGTTACCTTTACCAACTTTGTATCCGAAGATGTTTTCTTCCTACATGCAGCACCGGTATAAATTCAGTTTTTTACTTGAAAAGGTCTGGGATACCTGTCATTACTTCTTGTTTCGTGACTAATGATTTCAATTGTACATGAGAGAAGTGTTTCTTAAATACCACTATAATGAGCCAATATAAGCATTCCAACACTTAATCCAAAATGCCATATACTTCTTATAAGCCTCGACTGAAATGGCCTTCAGTCCATGGTTTTTTCGGTTTCGGCTCATTTTTGCAGTGGTATTTGCTAGATTGTTTTCCTAGTCGACGCCGTGTTTCAAAAGATTTAAGTCTTTTGGTACTAATTCCAAAACATTAACCACAATGTGTTAAATCGATCCATAACAGATGCCAAGTTCCTCGGCTATATCTCCCTTGCCTTTGCTATTGAAATACTTGTGTTCGTGATATGTTCACAAAATTTGAAAAAAGAAATTGTTCAGATTAAGTTGCCATAGCATATACCTGTCGCACAAACTGACCGATCAAAGTTCTTGTGAAGGGTATTATAGCTTCGGTCAATTAAAAACTAAGATATTTTTATAATACTTTTTTTTATAATATAACTTTTTTGTACTGAACCAAAAACATACCTGTGAATAAAAGTTTTTTCACATTCCAATTTTGGCGACAGAATTTTTTTTTTAAAAACTTCTAACAAAATAAATTACCACACATATTTCACTCAATGCAAATCAACGAGCAAATTTGAATTGTTTGACAGAAACACGTCAACACAACATCAAAGTGAGCAAATGCCATTTACGCGTTGTGGCAATCGAAACACGGTGAACCCACTGCCAAAAAACCGCAAAATATTACACAAACAAGCCATCAACAACATTCATAACTCAGCGGGCGCAATGTGGCCTTTGAAGAAATTACGATGACTTGTCACACAATGCCCAACAAAGTGAAGTCAAAGATCCCACGCACCAAATGCCGCAACAAATTTTCACATGAGACACACACACGCACACACCTACTACTTTCCTACACATTATTTGTTTTTGTTGCTGGTAATAACCCCGTTATTGGCGAATTAACGCATAATGGAGCGATTGGGTACCGCTGCCTAGTGGTGGCGTAGGCCATTGTATGTAGAGGGTCCGAGGGTAAATAAAATGTACGCAATATTGACGAAATAACTTCGAAAGTGGGCGGCAAGTAATGCAGGCTTACATATAGAGAGTGCTC
This sequence comes from Bactrocera neohumeralis, assembly GCF_024586455.1. Classification (NCBI taxonomy): domain Eukaryota; kingdom Metazoa; phylum Arthropoda; class Insecta; order Diptera; family Tephritidae; genus Bactrocera; species Bactrocera neohumeralis. Next base: position 44,419,090 of record NC_065921.1, read on the forward strand.
CAAAAACGCTTGATTATGCAAATAATTTAATTTACCACTTTGATGCACGAAATCAAATGGAGTGGCTTGAGTGGGCGCTTATAAGTATATATGAACTTACTGTGTAAACAAGTAAAAAGTAAGAGCATAGAGCTAAACAATGAAACTCCTAAAATATAAAAATATTATATTTCATTCGAAATTTGGTAAAAAAGCCATAGAAGTTGACTATGTATATCCTGAAATTATTTATAAAATATATAAGTTGTATAAGATACTGGAATATTTAACGAAGAATATTAACGAATATGAAGATCTATCATTGGTGAGAACTTATTGAAGTGCTCAGAGTCAGCGCGATAATATCGTCTATTCAAATCGGCTTCCCGGTGTAGTCTCACGATCATTGTATAAGTAGTAATCATATCAAGATCAATGTAACCTAGCCTATAAAAGATTGTAGCCTAAGTGAACTTTTAATATATGGTCCAACCTGGAAGACATAGAGGACCGCATATTAAAGGTTTACTTAGGCCACAATTTTATTTAATTCCTATTTAAAATTAATGAAGCCAAAAGTGATTAAGATATAAAAATACTAAGCCTAAGTCATTCTCGCTTTATTATTCTCAATTCAAAACGGATAAATAATTCCTTCTCATCGTTGTACAAGAAACTTTGCCACTGCAGGTTAAATATTTTCTCTGACACTTCCTTGTGAAGGAGTACTAGGCTATTTTTTGTTGTTGTTTTTTTATAGTAGGGGGAAGTATCGAAAGACGGAGTGCGGAACTTTAACCTCCCACTCCCAACTCATGACTCTATCACGGAAACTCCACGAATTACAGGGACAGGACATTTAAGTGCGGACAGGCGGACGCTTAATCTGTTGAAAAAGTCTCAGTTTTGTCATTATTCGCTTCGCTAACAGCTTTCCATTTCTCAGTCAGTGTCTTTAAATTATCGACTGTAAAACCTAGCACCAAGTGTGGTTTTTAGTTTTCCCCTTGTACTTAAAAAGCGAGGGCAATAAAAGAACATGCCCACAGTCTTCAATGCTCTCTGAACACGACGGCCCGTTTGGGCTAATGTCATTGTGGAATCTGTAAAGGTAGCTTCTAAAGCATCCATTTCTGTTGTCTGTCTATCCACGAGTGGATGTCCGGTATAAGTCTATGGCTCCTGCACTGATAGCTGATATAATCGCTTGAGTCCCTGGATGTCGATAGGCGGCGTACTGGAATTCATTGCTTTTGCTATTAAAAATCGACGGCTGGGACGCACGCAGCCTCTATTAGTTGTCATTCTCAATAGAGCAATATAAATATTGTTTGCTTTACCGGAATTATATGCCAGGTGATCCTTAAATTTTACTTTGGAATCCATTATTACTCTCAGATACTTCAGCTGCGGCTGAGAAGTAATCTCGAACTCCCGTATAATAATGGATGTTTTCTTAAATTTTTAGGCGAAGAAAAAATAAAACTCATATAATTTAATGTAATGACCAAGAATTATAAACATGAGGGTTCGCTATTATGTTTTAAAAATGATTTTGGGCAAGAGATCGTTGCGGCTTCCAGCCAAAGCATTTTGCACAGGTTCACGATCAGCAAAATTGGATTCATTAAATTGTTTGCTTTGTCAGCTGTATTCCATGTAGCAAGGTCTTCTTGGTACCACAGCTGGTCCAACTTTAGCGTTGAACTGCTTAATCGAAAAAACCGAAACAACGATATCAGCATCTTCCAATTCGGGCACGAAGAAGCCGCTAATAATTTCTGTGTAGCGTATTCCACTACAACATTATGATTGGCTTCATTTTTGAATAAAAACCAGTACCAGGACCAGTAATTCCCATTCCTCAAATAGCATACCAAAAAATGACTTTTTGACGTTGTAGCGTCGTCTCAACAATAGCTTCTAGATTTATTATAATCAGCCTACATGCAAGAATTATGTTTACTAACGCACGTGTTACAGACAGTTTTAACAAGTGAGAGGCATTCGTTAGTGAACAAGCAAACGGAGCAGGCGCAAGCAGGCGTATAAGAATTATTTAATTTTTTTTCAATATAAGTATTTTGGTATTCGTTCAATAATACTTTTAAAATAAACTTTTTATTCGTTTGATAATAACTTGAAATAAACAATTTGGACATTCTTGACATCTCAGAAGTGGGATTCCAAAATCCTCGAATTATACGAATTTGTGGAAAAGAATACGTTTTGGGAAATAATTTTGCAAACGATGAGAGCGCCGGCGTAACTATCGAACAAACGAAGAAGAGAGGAAGGAATTATTTGAAACGGCAGAGAGAAATTATCAAATTTAACGAGTACTGCAAGCACTTCAATGCCAACGAGAAACGTAAATTTTCAACGGGCAAAGAGTGAACGTAACTAACGTAAAAAAAGTTTCAACAAATAAAAGGGAACAACACGAGTACAACGAGTAATCGAAGAACAACGTTTGAGAGTTTTAAAAAAAAAAAACTGTAGACAGAATTGTCAGCAGCATATTATTAAATTTTTGGAAGTCGACGAATAAAGTTCAAACAGCACGGAAACGACGGCAATGTCGGCAAGTGAAATGTCTGCTATGCAGAAACAAATGGACGAGATGCTTGAATTAGATGGCGACGATGGAGACGACGAATCGTCCTTGCAGGACGAAAGGTCAGGAGAGGCCGAGCTGTCACAGTCATTTTTAACAAGTGAGAGGCATTCGTAAGTGAACAAGCAAACTGAGCAGTCGCAAACAGGCGTATAAAAATTATATAATTTCTTTTCAATATATTTTGGTATTCGTTCAATAATAATTTTAAAATAAAATTTGTATTCGTTTGATAATAACTTGAAATAAACAATTTGGACATTCTTGACACACGCATTAAACCAGAAGTTTATCGCAGAACAAAATTTTCTTGTGAAAATCGAGATCGGTGGCGATCTCATTTTGGACCCCTTTATAGAACATGCGACGCTCTTGATTATCGTTCTGCTACAATTCTTGCACGAGTTGGATTTTGTAAGCCCGAAAACCGATATCCTTCCGTAATATAATCCATAAATTGGAAGGGCACAGTTCCCACTAACGCGGGCCCCAGCTCCATTAGGATATTATTATTGTTGTTTTAACGGCAGAAAACATTTCTGAAGTGATTTCAAAAAATAGTGCCGAGTGTCAATCCTTGGGCGGATAATAATGCGGGTCCTTCCAGTTACTTAGACCCACCTGTCGCGGGAACAGACCAATAGGGTCACAGCGTCTCTGATAAGTAAATTAAATAGATTCGCACAAACGACTCATAATACTCAATATTATTCCTTGTTGACAGTTTGGCCGATCGAAAGGAATTCGAACTGCACAACACCTTGATAATCGAAGAAAACTTTCAACATAACCTTGGTTTTGACTTGCTTTGACGTGATTTTGGCTCACCTTTGCCACGATATTCGGCCGATACCGGGTCATAAATGGATCCAAGACTCATCGCTAGTAATAATATGTTTCATGATATCCTGGTAGTCGGAAAGCATTGTTTCACACACGTTAACGCGACGTTGTTTTTCGAATCGTCGATTCTCAAGCACCAATTCCTTTATTTTATTGTCGTGTTGATCATCAGTTCATATTCATGGTCATCCTGACAAACAATTATCGCCAAAGGTCTTTTACAACATTCCGAATGTTTCACCAATTTAACTTCTTTCGACGAACGCCAATCGCCGAGTGCACATTATGTATTTCAGAAAGACAAGCCTAGACTAAAATCTAATGATTATTTTGATGTGACATTTGGCACAGATGTCACCGACGGTCCAACATAGAAAAAAATTATTTCGACGAACGAATTTTCGCGCGAAATTTAAATTTAAAAGTTTTACTATTTTCTGCCCACAATATCTGTTGTATAATATCCCGACATTTAAGTAAATAATTCACTAATTACGAGTCTGATTTATTTCTGCGTTCGTTTCTGTTACCAGAAGAAGACCATGATATATAGATTACGCATTCCAGTGCCATGAATACCGCGATAAAGTCAATGCGATGGAATTTTTGCGTACAAAATTGAGCTCAAGGGCAATGAATCAAGTTGAATAAAAAAGTGCTGATATGCGGTTATTAAAAAGAATGTTAATAAAAAATAATGTAATTTTGGTTGTATTTTATATTTTTAATGAATCACAAAATGTATTTTTTTTTCGAAAATAAATTCGGTCGAGTACAATATATAATAAAATGCTACAAATCACTTCGAATAATAGTTTAAACTTTTTTTCAACCATAAAAATATTTCACAAAATATTCATGGTGTTTTTATTACATATCGACTGCGCCTCTGCAGGAACCATTTACGCGAGCCCACAATTGACCGTTAACAAACCAGGTTGTATCCACGGCATACTCACCAATAGGGAAAGGCAATTTCACCAAATCGCTGCTGAGACGAAATTTGTCCAATATCAAATCGTGCTGAAAAAAATTAGTATATTCGAGAACAAAGTTTTAATTAATAATTGGTTTTAATTAATAAATAAAGTTAAAGAAATATTTAAAATATTAATTAGTGAAAAAAAAAAAAATTGTATATAAGAAAAATTAAGTAAAAAAAATATTTGAAATAAAAAAAATTTAAATAAAAAAACCCAATTTAAAATCATTATTTCTGAAAATGCATTTAAAATGTTATATATTATATTTTGAATGATAGTAATACCAGTTTTAAAAGAGTTTTGTTGACTATATATATTTTTTATATATTTTTTCTGATGTTTTTTTTTATCACTTACATCATACGGACAGGTGTGATTAAGATTACTGTACTCTTTCATTATCTTGTAGAAGAATTCGGCCACAGGATTCGCTCGCGGATTTTTCATAAATTTGCAACCGTCAAAGTGGACTTTGTACAGGAAAGGTTTCCAACCATTGGCACGCTTTAGCAGGCGAATAGAGACCTTAAAAAAATATAATTAATATTAAAGTAAAATATTTTAAAATATACATACATATGTATGTACAAGTATATTATAATTTATAATTTTTAATAATTTTTTTTATAATTTAAGACAAAAGAAATTAAATTCAAGAAATCGGATTTTTTATATTTCTAAAAAGAGTTAACAGTTCAAAATGTTTCTGTCTGCTACTCACATTTGCTTCCCGGCCAACCTCTTTCAGATGCGCATGCACTTTCATGTAACTGTCCTCACCACGCACCGCCTTCAAGAAGCATGATTTGAAGACTATCTTTGACTTGTCGTAAGAGTGACACTTTACATTGGAAAATTTGCAAAACGAGTCGCAAAGCTATAAGTCAAATAGATGAGCACATTCTTACATAAAGTTTAATATAAATAATTCTTCAATATGTTTAGAGCATAATGTCAGTTCCAAACCCACCGCATGATCTATCAATAACACCAAGGAAACTATAAAACAAAAATAAAACTTGGCTGCGGATAAAATAGCTAAAACTTTCATTTTCTATTAAAAACAATTTTTATTAATTTCCAGTGAGAAAAAATTATAATTATTTATTTTTTCCACTAGTTGCTTGCGCCTTTTTCGATTGCAAATTTACAAATGACTTTTCGCTTACTGTTCCCAAAGTCTAATTATCTGAAAATTTTCACGCACTTAATGTTTTTTTAATTACTTTATAGTGAATTTAAACGATTTTCATAAATATTTTTGTCTGTCCAGGTATATTGTTTTTCCATCAGACCTAAATTTGTTATATTCTAATTTAATAATTGCTTTTGGTTGACACGCTGTCGTTAGCCAGATCAATTAGCACTGTTTTCTGATTAACGCAAGTGCAGAAATGAAATACACTTCAAAATTTATAAGTACAGTGAATCCTTTGTAAAATTAATTCCAATTTTAAAATTTTAAGAAACAACTGCAAACGAGCTGAATGCGCCTTTTGAAAGCTTCTATCAAAAATGACGAAATACATATATACAGTGAAAATCCACATAACCGGACACCCGCAGTGTTTGTGTCCGGATATGGGAGCTTTCCTCATATAGGGGCGTGGCAAAAACGTGTGTTTAAATTTTACTCTTAAAAAAGCTGCTACTCAGAACTATATTTCTACTAAAGTAATAAATGCGAGACAATATCAGGCAGGAATGAATGAATGGCAATTATCGCATTAATTTCCGCTGAGCCGAAGCAGACGGTATCAACGCAAGTCAGTTTGTTTGCTGTGATCAATTTGCGTATTATCTTAAACGAAAACCGTCCATAGGTCAATAAGAATTTAAAAAGAATGGGAACTACAAATTATGCACAATTTTCTTTAAATGTTTTATAAATTCTTGTCCGTTTATCAGAGATAGTTTGAACGAAAAATTACTTAAATAATGTCCGCGTCCGGTCATTGGAACCTTTTCAGGTGCGATTATAGGAATTGGTTTTGTATGAAAATATTAAAAAGACGTTGCGTTGTTCGTGAAATTTATCTGGCTATTGGAGGTATCCGGTTATGGAAAGTGCCCGGTTATGGGAGGTTTTCAATTATAAGAACTTTTCGTAATGGTATTTGGAATTTCTCCGTTCTTCTAAATTATATAATTGGGTAAATTTTAGAAATCATGGATCGAAAAAAAAAATTGTTCAATCCTCTAACAATTTTTTTTTGCGAATATTTGGATCACAGTGGTACCAAGTTTTAAAAATATACAATCGAAGTGCTTATTTACAACCATTGTTGGATAATACTCCAGAGGATTATCGGTGGTATTTTCTTAAGGGGTTTGGGGTAGTCAGAATTTTCAAAAAATTTAATTTTTTTTGCATTTTCGTTAAGTGTAATATCTTAAAAATATTCTCTGAAAATTTCACGTTGATCCGATAATTAGTTTTTGAGTTATTCGACAAATAACAAAGAGAGCTCGGGCACTTCAAAGCGCTCTGGTGAAACTTTAAACGCCTTTTTCTCGAAACTATGTTTTTTGAACTGTTGACAACTGTAACTGGAAAACCGCTCAGTAGATTTTAATGAAATTTATACAGCTTTTAGAATATAAACTCGGGCCTGATCGAAGGATTTTTTTTTTTTTCAAAAATTTCGATTTTTTAAAACCAATTAACTGCGGATTTTTTCCCAAAAATTTAGACAAAAATTTCCGCCACCTAAAAAACACTCTAATGAAAAAGTAACAACAGCATCGGATGAGAGACCCCCCTTTTGATGACGACCATGGCAGACGAAATAAGGACTACGAATTGAGGGCATGCACCTGGAATGTCCGGTCCTTTAATTGGGAAGGTGCCGCTGCCCAGCTGGTTGATGTCCTCGTAAAAATAAAGGCTGACATCACCGCCGTCCAAGAAATGCGATGGACGGGACAAGGACAGAGACGAGTAGGTCCTTGTGGCATTTACTACAGTGGCCATATAAAGGAACGCAAGTTTGGTGTTGGATTCGTGGTGGGAGAGAGACTCCGTCGCCGAGTACTATCATTCACTGCGGTGAATGAAGGTCTAGCCACAATCCGCATCAAAGCGAGGTTCTTCAACATATCGCTGATTTGCGCCCACGCCCCGACGGAAGAGAAGGACGATGTGACCAAAGATGCCTTTTATGAGTGCTTGGAGCGCACTTATGAGGGCTGTCCCCGCCACGATGTCAAAATCGTGCTTGGCGATTTTAACGCCAGGGTGGGCAAAGAAGGTATCTTTAGCACTACGGTCGGTAAATTCAACCTCCACGACGAAACATCCCCAAATGGGTTGAGGCTGATCGACTTCGCCGGAGCCCGAAATATGGTTATCTGTAGTACTAGATTCCAGCATAAGAAGATTCATCAAGCTGTCTCCGAATCGAAAAACTACCAACCAGATCGATCATGTTGTGATACACGGAAGACACGTCTCCAGTGTTTTAGATGTGCGTGCGCTCCGAGGTCCTAACATCGACTAAGACACTATCTTGTTGCAGCTAAGGTTCGTACCCACCTCTGTCCAGCAAAAAACGCATGTCAGCAAACTCAAGGAAGGTTCGACGTCGAGAAGCTGCAATCACAACAGACAGCCGAACGATTTTCTACTCGGCTTGCACTGCTGCTCTCGGAGAGCACTCGTCAACAACTCGGTATAAGGGAACTGTGTGACGGCATTTCAAACTCCTTACGTACAGCTGCAACCGAAACCATTGGTTTTCGGAAAGTGCAAAAGAACACCTGGTACGACGAGGAGTGCCGCGCCGCAGCGGAGAGAAAACAGGCTGCCTACCTCGCAACGTTACGATCGACCACAACACGTGCGGGATGGGATAGATACCGATAGATTATGGAGGGAACACTTCTCCAGCCTGCTGAATGGCAATGAACGCACAATACCAGGAGAAGGCGAACCCGATTCCCCAATCGATGGCGATGGAGCAGACGTTCCATTACCCGACAATGAAGAAGTTCGAATAGCAATTTCCCGCCTGAAGAACAACAAAGCGGCAGAGGCCGATGGATTGCCGGCCGAGCTATTCAAACACGGCCGCGAAGAACTGATAAGGAGCATGCATCAGCTTCTTTGTAAAATATGGTCGGACGAAAGCATGCCCAACGATTGGAATTTAAGTGTGCTATGCCCAATCCATAAAAAAGGAGACCCCACAATCTGCGCCAACTACCGTGGGATTAGCCTGCTCAACATCGCATATAAGGTTCTAACGAGCGTATTGTGTGAAAGATTAAAGCCCACCGTCAACAAACTGATTGGACCTTAACAGTGTGGCTTTAGACCTGGAAAATCAACAACCGACCAGATATTCACCATGCGCCAAATCTTGGAAAAGACCCGTGAAAGGAGAATCGACACACACTACCTCTTCGTCGATTTCAAAGCTGCTTTCGACAGCACGAAAAGGAGCTGCCTTTAAGCCGCGATGTCTGAATTTGGTATCCCCGCAAAACTAATACGGCTGTGTAAACTGACGTTGAGCAACACGAAAAGCTCCGTCAGGATCGGGAAGGACCTATCCGAGCCGTTCGATACCAAACGAGGTTTCAGACAAGGCGACTCCCTATGGTGCGACTTTTTCAACCTGCTTCTGGAGAAAATAGTTCGAGCTGCAGAACTAAATAGAGAAGGTACCATCTTCTATAAGAGTGTACAGCTGCTGGCGTATGCCGATGATATTGATATCATCGGCCTCAACACCCGCGCCGTTAGTTCTGCTTTCTCCAGGCTGGACAAGGAAGCACAGAAAATGGGTCTGGCAGTGAACGAGGGCAAAACGAAATATCTCCTGTCATCAAACAAACAGTCGTCGCACTCGCGACTTGGCTCTCACGTCACTGTTGACAGTCATAACTTTTAAGTTGTAAATAATTTCGTCTATCTTGGAACCAGCGTAAACACCACCAACAATGTCAGCCTAGAAATCCAACGCAGAATAACCCTTGCCAACAGATGCTACTTCGGACTGAGTAGGCAATTGAGAAGCAAAGTCCTCTCTCGACAAACAAAAACAAAACTCTATAAGTCACTCATAATTCCCGTCCTGCTATATGGTGCAGAGGCTTGGACGATGTCAACAACGGATCAGTCGACGTTGCGAGTTTTCGAGAGAAAAGTTCTGCGAAAGATTTGTGGTCCTTTACGCGTTGGTCACGGCAAATATCGTATTCGATGAGATGTACGAGATATACGACGACATCGACATAGTTCAGCGAATTAAAAGACAGCGGCTACACTGGCTAGGTCATGTTGTCCGGATGGACGAAAACACTCCAGCTCTGAAAGTATTCGACGCAGTACCCGCCAGGGGGAAGCAGAGGAAGAGGAAAACCTCCACTCCGTTGGAAGGACCAAGTGGAGAAGGACCTGGCTTCGCTTGGAATATCCAATTGGCCGTAGCGAAAAGAAGAAACGACTGGCGCGCGGTTGTTAACTCGGTTATAATTGCGTAAGCAATGTCTCCGCCAATTAAGAAGAAGAAGAGGGTCGACACAAACAACTATAACTTTGGAAATTAAATTTTTTTTTTGAAATTTTCGTGACTTCAAGTCAACACATTCTATAATAATGCCATATTACAACTTTTGTAAAATAATACGATTTAATAGCAAAAAAAATACTGAAAATTCTCATTTTTTCGTGCCTCTGACTACCCCTAACTCCTTAAGTTAATAATTCTACGAGTGAATCCACTCAGTTTCTCCACTGATCATTTTGTTATTTTGTATTATGGATTTTTTGTAGTCCAGTTCGTTTAATATTATTATTTCAATTTCCGTCCATTGAAGATATGTAATTCAACCCCTAAATTTCATCAAATATTAGATTAGACTATTCTGCGAGTCTTGATCGATATATACTACTATGAATGTGAAATTCAATGAATCCCAAAATTAACGAAAGATTGTAATTAAATAAAAAACACAGTTTTTAGTCTTTGCTGTAGAGAGTTTCTTGAAATTTGCAATTCTTATCCACGACAACGAATTGAGGTTCCTCGCCGCCAACCTTTCATTATGTTTGATTAACTGTTTAATAATGAAGATACGTTGTTCTATCGTGTAACGCTAAATTTTTAGTAAGCCAAAACTGTCAGCTGTCTATTTGTTGTTTTTCGGGTTGTCAATACTTTACTATAAAAATGGAGACAAATTTAAATCTTACGTTTTTAGTTGGACACCGAAGCTATACTATTGGACTTACGACCTTACAAAAGCTGTTGTGCAGCTTTCAGTAGTCAAGCCCACTTTATGCTTTTTGTGATGTAGTGTGGACTAATGGATTTTTAATTTTTCCAACGGATGTGGAAAAAATAACTAAAAACCATTTTTTCTTCATTTACAAAGTTGTAATTGTTTTAAGGCGTTGCATGGGTTTCCTTGAGTAAAAAACAACCTTTTTTCAAAAATGTTTTTTTTTCATATAAAAAAATAAAAATTTTACTAGAAATTTTTATTGTTAGAAGCATACACTATTAGCAAAGTAATTCGGAATTTTTGAAAAAAAAAATATTTCAAACTCCACAAATAAATACGTATTTTAGTTACAACCTTATCTTAGAACTTGGACAAAAGAAAAAAACTGAAAATTGGATTTTTGGCAGCCATTTTTACAAAATAAATGAAAATTTCTGTAAAAATTTCCCGACATTTTTTTTTTTCAAAAAATTGTAATCGCAAAAAAAATCTTTCGTTCAAGAATTTCATCTCAAAGACCCGTGTAAAATTTCACGAGGATCGGTTGTTTTCTTGCGAAACTTTTTTTTTGTGTTCTTGGAGGCAAAATATTGGAAAAGCTTTTCTTATTTCGACTTAATATGAAAAATTTTGTAGGTATGAATTTTCTTCAAAATTTTGACTTTAGAAAAAATCATCTTAAAACATTTGTTTATATGAAGAAACTTTTTCGCACGAAAAAAAATTTAATGTAAATGTCTTTACACAAAATGAAAATTGTACTGATTTTTACAGAATCTATATCAACTGCTTCCCCCTCTAGATTGATTTAAAAGTTCATTAAGCATACAAGTACCTTTATTAATATTGTTTCCTTCTAAGTATTTTTTCTTCTTCTCTTAATTAAAAGTTCGAAGAAAGGAGAAAAAGTCACATCCTAGTATTAATGCCAATATGTATATTTTAGGATTGAGAAACAGTTGAAATTGCATACTCAATTATCATTTATGCGGCTAAAAAAATACAAAACTCATTAAAACTTTAATCAGTAAAATTAAAAAGGGGTAGACATAAAGAAACTCTACATTCTAATAAGAATATTCATAACTGTCGAAGCCAGGTTTTGAGAAAGATGTCATATAATCAAGCTTTTACAAACATTTTTATGTTTGTATATATGAGCTCACATATACATATGTATATCTACATTATATTCTTTAATAATTGCAACCTCTCATAAATATTTGTTATTCCCTCTAAAAGCTTCATCTATAAGCATATTTTTTAATCAGAGCACAATCCCCCGATTTCGCTGAATTCTCACACTTCTTTCAACAATTACAATTACACAAAAGTAAGTTTTCCTCTCCATTCTTTGTTTATTAAAATGTTGCTAAAACGGCTGATGTCACAATCATCGCATCATTTAACCCCCACGCATTGCGTTGAACACGTTCATCATCTTTTTCATTGTAAAAAAAAATATATATATAACAATAAAAAATACAAAACGCTACCAACACCATTGCCATAAACATTTACACACAACATCATCATCAACACTAAACAACCAAACGGCAACCAACCAATTCCCAATACCAATCACGCCACCGGTAAGGCAACAGATAGTCAGCCCAGTCAGCCCAGTCACCAGCAGCAGCGAAAACATTACCATCAGCGTTGTCGTCAGTAACATCAGCATAACCATCAAACTTAAAAATCAACCCCAATTGCTGCTGATGGAGAGAAAAAACAAGAAGGAAGAAAAAATTTACTTTTTTTCTACGCACGCATGCGATTACTGTTGAGACTGTTGTTGCGGTATGCCGTTTATGTTGTTGTTGTTGTTTAGTAATCATAGCGTTCTGTTTAATTAAAAATTTTATACGGCGCACAATTCAGCTATCGTAACGGCACTTTTGAATACACACTTACCCAAGTATATGTGTTTATGTTTTATATGTACGTGCATATGTGTGAATATCTATCTATGTACATATATAGTAAATACATATGTACATATGCAAGCGTTTCTCTTTCAAATATACTTACTTATCTCCATTAATTATTGACGTACTTTGTTGTACTTTCAAGTTCTCATTTTAAAGCCTTGTTTAAGGATTAAAATAAGATTTCGTGCTTTCCAAGGAATATGGCTTTATACTTGAGCATCTTCTAACAAATTTCTAGAAAGCTATTTACTCAAAAATGCGACTTCTGTTGCTAAAAATTGGTGGAAATGTCAATAAAGTTGCTCATGATATATGTAGATCACATCACACATACATACATATACAGAGATATCTCTTGCATTAAATCCAACTATAAAGCTTTCTTCAGGGGCAACACGCACTTATCCAACCGCAGCACTTGAAGTCATGCTGGAGCTCACACCGCTGCTAACGACAGCAGTGGGTTTCGGCAAAGGGGAAGTAATATCGTCTCAACAAATAAAGGCCATAGGGGAAGACACATCTCCGGCTCTTCATTCAAGGGCAGCGTTTTGAAAAGGGTTAACTTTAGAAAGAAGTCCAGAGTTACTCTCGGCAGTGAGGCGGAGTGGAACGATTCTGCGCTCGACATACTACTGAGGGGCCGCACTATCCAGTGATACACTGGCGGCTCGAAAACACCGGAAGGCATTGGAGCAGGCATTGCGAGATCGCATACCAAACTATCCACATCAATGGAACGTTTTCTGAGCACCTTTCAAGAGAAGTCTTTGCTATAAGTCAGAGTGCAGTGTCCACCGCAACTATCGCAAGCAGCACGAGCTAAGAGCATTCTTGTTGCTTTTACGTTTCTTATTATGACAAAAGAACAAGGTTCCAGCACAGTGAGCGGCGAATCGAAGACGACTATTATCAATTTTCTTCTTTATTTGATCAGAATATCAAATCAGCATATTGGACTGTTATTTTATTAGAGAACTTAAGGGGTTTGGTGGGTTTTAAAGGTACAAAAAAAAGATATTTTTACGATTTTAATGTAAACAATCATATATTTCAAAAATATAATTTGGCATATCAAAGGTACATACTTGAACAATGCCACCTGAATGTTGAAAATTCAGCCGTTGAGACCTCATCTCCCTGATTGTCTCACAAAAAAGAGATCTCGCCGTGGACAGCATAACTTATTATTGGCTTAAAAAAATAGTTGTGATGAAAAAAAAATCCTTCGTTCTATATCTGGAACATTTTTTTTTAATATATGTATGTATGTGTACGCAACTCGAACTAAATGGGTCCATGACTTTTCGATAAATCATGTCCATCGATTTCAAAAATGGACTTTTGAGAAAAACGCATTTAAAGTTTTAACGCTACACCGACGTGGTCTGATGAGTGGAACTTCCAAAAGGTCTATCTTTTACAATTTTACTCGGTTCGATTTAAATTTTCGGAGAATATTTTAAACACATTGTACTATTCAATAAAAAAAAATCAATTTTTTGAAATTTTCAAATCCACCTAACCCCTTAATACTACATCTAAACAGTCTTGGGATACAGTCAAAATCAATAATTTTTGCAAGAAGATACAGTGAAAACCGTAACTGGTTTCTGGTGCATTATATCATTCTCATGACTTAGATCTATAATCAAAGGATTTTAAAATCTTGAAGTACAAATCTAAGTACTCATGAGCGGGCTATGAAATCAATGAGATGGTCCGACACATCATATTATCAAATAGAGTACTGGATCATAACATTTGTATTTAAGATTGTTTCAGTGCAATCTCGTATCAGACTCTTAATTTTTACGGTTTCTTCAGCTATCATCCTCTTATCATACCCAAATTAAGCATCGATTACATATGTAAATCCACCAAATGGATTTGCTACCTTACATGAAGCACACATATTTAATTTGTATTTATATGTACATATATAGTTACTGCAGAAATTGATATTATTTTCACCTTAAATAATGTTTAAAACACAACTGTTGCTTGATTTACCTTCAAATTTGTCCATATGGACACTAAATGCCTATCTAGTAAAGTTTCAAACCAATCATCATTGCATCTATTACAATTTGTAGACTTGCTCATCTCACAATTAGAGCATAAACAATGTTATTAGCAGCCACTGTTGTGTATTGCGCCTGCGCATATGCAATGCTGAATATTTGAGAACGTAGAAAGAGGAAATGGTAGCAGAGGCAGAAAATGTGCTGTTATTTCCGAATGTTAACAGTTGGCGGCATATTTTTGTGCACCTCTCGTCAGTTGAATATCACATGTAGGGTATGCACGTTGCTGTTGCTGTTGATCATTTTATTATTTTTTCAGTTTCGTATTTATTTATTAACTGAATTTGGTAAAATTGCTTAAAATACTTATATGAAATAAAGGTTATGACTATACTTAGATTGAAAGCATGTATACATTTTTTGAAGTTAAAAAATAGTAGTTGAGTATGTATGGGTTATAAGTGAATCAGAGCTTAAAATAGCTGCTAGGCCGTGGCTGTGAGAAAAGAAGTGCATATTCTAAGGAGTCGGTGATTTATTTTATTTCTTGTGTTTCTTATAAACCCAAAATAATAATATTAATATTAATCCATAATAATTATA
This sequence comes from Bactrocera neohumeralis, assembly GCF_024586455.1. Classification (NCBI taxonomy): domain Eukaryota; kingdom Metazoa; phylum Arthropoda; class Insecta; order Diptera; family Tephritidae; genus Bactrocera; species Bactrocera neohumeralis. The sequence continues at coordinate 44,434,304 of NC_065921.1, forward strand.
ATAAAAGTATTTAGTTTGATAAAAGACTAAACAAATAAATTGGTTCATAACATTTCCTATTTCTAAATGTATGTGAAAATTTAACTCTCTGACTACACCTTCAATATATTCAGAGAGGACAAATGGGTCAAAATAAAAGCTGTCTTCGATTTGCCAAGCAAAGCACTCTGCTTGAAAGATGTTGCTAAAACATAACATTGGTATGGAGAGTTTGGTATGAGGTCCCGCAATGCTCCAATTCCTTCCAGTGTTTTCGAGCCGTCAGTGTATCACTGGATAATGCTGCCCCTTAGTAGTATGTCAAGCGTGGAATCGTTCCACTCCGCCTTACTGCCGAGAGTAATTCTCAACTTCTTTGTAAAGTTAACCCTCTTCATAACGCTGCCCTTGAACGAAGAGCCGGAGGTGTGTCTTCCCCTATGGCCTTTGTTTGTTGAGACGATATTATCTTTCCTTTGCCGAAACCCTCTGCTGCCATTAGTAGCATGGTATGTATCGCTAGCTGTTTGATCACTAGATGCAGCGGTGTGAGCTTCAGCATGACTTCAAGTGCTGCAGTTGGGCAAGTGCGCATTGCCCCTGAAGCACAAACACAGACGAGACTTTGCAGCTTCGATAGTTGAAGGCCTACCGAAGACTGCGTTGTCTTCGATGCCCAAGTAATCGCTCCATAAGTAAGAATACAGCCATCTTATGATACCAGGCTTGTAGCTCCAGAATCTGCCGGCTAGGAGTCTGCATATCATAAGTGCCTTGGTGTCTGTAGACAGTGTTAAATCCACATGTCTACTCCACCGTAAGGTTGAGTCCAATGTGAGGCCGAGAAATTTCGCCTCTTTAGAGAACTCCACCTCCTTGCCACCGAGTGTTAGGGGCCTCTTCGCTTTGTAAAAGGGACAACGGTTGTTTTTGACGGGCTCAGCTATGTAACTCTAACGGAACTTCTACGATCATTATACCATTTTTTAAATTTTTGTAAGAAAAATTAAAACATTAAAGTATCGAAATTGAGTAATTCGACGATCAGAATTGATGTGAATACGCAAAATCGGCTTCACCCTAACAAAATCAAGTAAAAATTGAAAAAAAAAAAACAAATTATTCTAATATCAAAACATCCAGTTATATTACCTTACTCTTCCACCACTAACCAATTCCTCGTAAAATTTTCTCCATAAAGTGTCCTTACTTTCATTAAACTATACAGTTACTCCTCAATGACCATTTCTGAAGCAATTTAGGACCTCATTATTGATTTCGTATTATGCCAATTCGCCCAAAAAGCAATTCAACCCTTATTAAAATAGAGAAAAATCTAAATAAAAAAGCATTAAAAACTACTACTACAGCAACCGCACCTGTGTCGGCAACAACAAAAGGAAATTCTTTGAAAACGTAGGAGAAATAGACAAGCCAAAAATGAAAGTGAAGCAAAAAGCCGCACAACTAACTAGCCAACGACCAGCACGAACCACCATTTAGCCGCACTTCAATAGCACACTCTTCGCCAAAAGGGGCGAACTAAGCGCAGGAAAATAGGTAAATTGTCCATTCCGGCAGGGAAATAAAATTTTATGAGATCACTTTAGCGACACGAATGCCGTTGGGCGCTTGTTTGCTTGCTAGTTCCGACTATTCGCGCCAAAATTTTTCCTTTTGCTAAAAGCGTATTTTTCATGGCCTTTATTGCCGTTTTCGCCTTTAACTACTTTCTTTATTATTTTCCTTTTTTGCAGTGCATAGTTTTCGTCCATTTCGAATTTTATATTTCCCTAGCATTGATTTGATGACACTATTGAATGACTGAGTAAATAGTTGACGGTGCGGTTGACTGACTTTTGGCATGCTTGACTGAACGGCGCTATTTGCTCAGCTTGACTTTTGCCAGCGGAGGCGCCCCAAATGTGTGGCACACATTTTCTTACTTGATGGTTGTGAAAAGGTGTTTCGTGCTTCTATGTGTGTGTGTGAGTGCGTTTGTGTTGCTGTGTTGAAACAAATGTGTTGGTAAACGAGCCCATAATGTTCGCAATTAGCCAAATTGATTTTCTGATAAATTGAAATTGCAGTTGCGGCACTTTTGCGGCTAATGAAAATTGATTCGAAGTTGTTGGTGGAGCTTTGGGCATTGTAGTTCACCATTCGAATCATATATGATAGAATTTTGTTGCATTATATGTGTATACTCGTAGTATGTATTTATAAGAATTTTGGTTAGAAAATATTGTGAGCCACTAATGCGACAATGTATGAATCTGGTTTCTAGTCTCCAAAAACGTGCAAATTCTCTAGAATAACTATGAATTAGGGTTATATAAAGCACTTTTTTTTATTTTATAGAAGTTAGCCAATTTTTGACTACAATGGTCAAAATCGGGTCCTTATCACTCCTGAAAAATGGCAGTAATTAAAAAAGTTATGAGTTACAAATTGAACTACAAAGGTTTTATTCAGTACAGAGAATCATAGTAAGGGTCTGAAATTTTTTGAAAAGTGGGCATAGTCCCGCCTTCTATTAAGTTTAATTTACAAGTTTTTCAAACTTATAGCCAAACTAAGAGAAAACAGAATATGAATGAAATTGAACGATAACCACGCCTACTTCTTATATGTGAAAAACAAAAAGTGTGACATAATGGCTTGTCAAAAAAGTCTTGCGGTATTTTTATTGAATTTTTTTTTTTATTGAAATTGAAATGAATTTTTGATGACTCATGCCCAGCTCTTGACCGATACTACGGCTGCTACTATGCTGGTCTCTTTCGACCAATTCAGCGATTTTATCGCAATTTTCGACGACAGGCCTTCCGGAGCGTGGCGCATCTTCGACCACCACTACACCAGAACGAAAACGTTGAAACCATCGTTGTGCGGTGGAAATGGAAACTGTATCGGGTCCATAAACTGTACAAATTTTATTGGCGGCTTGAGATGCATTTTTGCCTTTATCGTAGTAGTACTGTAAAATATGCCGTATTTTCTCTTTATTTTGCTCCATGTTTGCGACGCTATAACTCACGAACGACTTAAAAGAAACGACAATCAATCAAACACGGGTTAGCGCGTAAAATGAGCTTTCCAAAAAAGTATAGCATGACCCAATGCGACGAATAAAACTAGAACTACGCGCTTTCAGCGCCAACTAGCGAAAATACCGCAAGACTTTTTTGACAACCTAATATATCAAAAGCATTCAATTTAACCGAAATTTCCTACCTCATGAACTATTCGATCAAAATGAACATAATTTGGTGTGTAATAATGGGTAATCCAAATAGAGGTAGTTTTTTCAATGGCCATTTTTTGACAGATCACGCCATTCATTATTGAATAATATTCTACCGAATAGACCACGTCCAGCACTCAATTAAGAAGATATAGCAGCCGTAGCTGAGAATGTACACGAAGGCCGTGAAGAGTCAATTCGACGCCGTTTGCAGCAACTCAGACTGACATATGGAACAACTTGGTGCATTTTTCGTCGAGATCTTAAATTGATTGAAAGCGTACAAATTACAGCTTCTGCAAGAAATGAAGCCCATTTCTAGCTCAATGGGTTGTAAAGAAGCAAAATTGCGCATTTAGAATGATAAGCAACCTTAAGAGATTTAAGAGCTGCCATTTAAATCAGAAAATTCAACGGTTTGGTGTGGTTTGGGGGCCGGAGGAATCATCAGTTCATATTTCTTTTAAAATGATACCGATGAGAACGTAAGCATGAAAGGCGACCGTTATTGCGCCATGATGAAGCTTGTGATCTCGTCGACATTTCGTTTTAATAAGACGGCGCCACTTCCAACATATCGATTCAACATCGCTTCAATTAATGGAATTATTGAAAATACCACTTCAATGAGCAGATAATTTCACATTTTGTGCCGGTCGGATATGTAAAGTCCAAATTCTATGCAAACAATCTCGCTTCGATTCCAGCCTTAGAGCAAAACATCACCGTCGTCATTCACCAGTTACCAGTCGAAATGCTCGAACGAGTCATCGAAAATATTTTAGGTAACGATGTGTATGTAGAGGTTTTAAGTACTCGGATATATTGTGTATCTAGCCAATAACCAAAATAAAAGCAGCAGTCGCAATAATGAAAGGCGAAGTGTTTTGTGCTCTTACCACAACAGGATCACATTTGTACGTACTAAGGGCCTCTGGGTTATATACGAGTACAAATATGTATAAAAGACTGACGGAAAAAGAGTTTTAAAATATAGACAAGAGTATAATATGTTAATTGATAAAAGCGTAACTTCTCTTAAAAAAATGAAGCTACATTTCATGATAATAAACGACTGATCAAAGAAGAGCCGTATATCGAGTATTATATATATATATATGAACTTAATGAAACCCAATATCAAACCATTTGGATGCGTTCATTGTTAAGGCTATATTAAATATTTTTGGATCATTTTGGATTATTTATCTGTGTTTTTTTATGGCTTCAAGACATCAACGAAAGCTATATACTCGGAAATAATTGTTGACGTGGATGGACTTTTTTAATTCAGTTTGTTCATAGTGGAATATGTGTATTTGGTTTATTCTAAAATGTAATTCTTTGTGATTAGTATTCTTTAAGAATGAGGCTATCCTTTTTTCAGAGCTTTCTTTTTCGACAGCTGTTACTTGATTTATACTCAGTTTGGTTTGCCATTTTATAAAGAATAGACTTATTCTGGAACAACGTTTGCAAATCGTCAAATTTATTATTGGTTCGATTAATGCTTGGTATCATGGGCTGCATCCAATATTCAGTCCACTTTAAAGTAAACCACGTTTACTCTAGTGAATAATGCGCATCTCCAGAGACGCCGCATGGTGCGAACTGAAGACGCTATTGCTGCTGTGGAACAGAGTAACAAGAAGACAACAATTGTAAGTGTGTCCATCCACTTTATGGAAGATTTTGCTTAAGAATCTTGGTTTGCGACCTCAAAAAATCCAGCTAATGCTAGAATTGAAGCCGAACGATCATCAAGCACATCACACGTTCCGTGAGAGTTGGCCAAAATGAGATGGCCACCCATCAGGATTTTCACAAGAAAATTTTGTTCACGATGAAGTTCATTTTTTGTAAGAATAGGTACGTTAGTAGACAACATTTTTGGATTTGGAGTAATGGCAATCCACAAAATTTTTTTGAGACACCGTTTCATGCTCAAAAAGTTTGGAGTCCTCTATGGGCAGAGGAAATCATTGGTACATATTGAAGTCGGGGATAATGTTGCAGTGAATGGTGAACGCTATAGAGCCATAATTAATAACTTCTTCGTACCAGAATTCGAGGATGTTGATGTGGACGACCTTTGGTTCCAATAAGACGGAACTACATACCGTACAGCCAATGAAAAAATCAATTTACATGCGATTTAATATCGCTGAACTATTTTTTGAAGGGTTATGTGAAGGGCGTTAGTACTCAACTACGGCAACAATCGCTTCAAGTCAGCCGCGGCGGTCACTTCTCTTATAATAATAATAATAAAATACCATAACAATAAATTATATGCGTTTTATTTCCCTTTGATTCCCCCATGTCTAAAAAATACCTTGGTATAGTAGGCGGAGCAAAATGGAAAACCTTGTCTCTACCACTTATCCTTGGCAACATGTTGCACGTGGGCATAAAAAAATATTGTTCAATTACTTTATATACACTGTAAAATATTCATGGAAAACTTTGCTCTATAAATATGAAATATTTTGTATACGCATATCGCTAATATGTTTTAATCGTTTTCTTTCATTGCAGGTGAGTTCGAAAAGCCATTTTATACTCGCATAGTCATTCATTATCTAAAATTTTCACAAATGGTAAGTCACATAAATCTAAATGACGATTTCTCGCAGATAAAACGAAGATACCCGCTATAATAAACAACGCGTATAGCTTCAAGTAAAAAATAGCGTCTTAATTACCAACTACATAGACACATTACCACAAGTACACACATACATAGATACACATGCACATGTAAAAAGTGCCGGCATGGCAGCCCCGGCTACATTAGCGGCAATAACCGCCAAGCCTTGTCGCCAAAGCTGCGCCTGCAGATTGACCTTGAACTTCCAAAACGCTGCCAGTGGGCACAACTTACACGAGCAGCTATTCGTACACAAACAAACACGCATTCATATGTGCTACATATGGACGTTCGCTAATAGCGTTAGCAGCTTTGGAGATTAGCGCGCTGCCACATCTTTGACACTCGGCTGCGCACTTTTTGTTGCTTTAGTTGCCATTTGTAATGTTGCAGGTGCAGCCACAGACGCATTAGCTGTCACCCGTGTGAGCGCTGTCTGCTATTTATTTGCTTTATGCTTTCGCTTTTCGCATGGTCCACAGCCGCTAAGCTTTATTTGCTTTTTGACCGCGTTTATCATTGCTCAGCTAAGCAGACAGGCTGTGTCCATGCGTATACATATGTACATGTGTGTGTACAGGTAAATATGAAAAGTCTTACTTGGCCCAAGTATGCGTCGCAAAGACACAGACTTTAGTTATGGTCCATTTGTTGTTGGTTCATTTGCATGGAACTGCCTGTGTTGCATTGGTGTGTGCTGAAAAAGATGATTGATTGCCCATTAATGTGGTCGCTGAGGCGGTGGAAATGCACAACGGCGTGTCTACAATAAATATTCTTTTATTGTCTCTGCTCTTATCTAGGTATTTGTGTTTATATGTTGACTATTTTTATTGGTTGGTAAGACTTTTTTTTAATTTTTTATAGTGAGAAAATCGTTTTTCTTTTGAAGAACTAAATAATTATGCTTATTTTTCTTCTAATTCTGTGTTTATGATTTCTGATATAGTGTTCTAAATACTTTTGCTGAAACGTATTTGTTACTAGGGTCATCTCTTGAGAAAGAAAAAACATTAACTTTGGTTGCACCGAGTTCCTCGTCTGGAATGGGTGATTTGACTCCAAGTACGCCATTTACTGGGAGGGAGTCGGTGAAAGTGTTTATGGCATGTTTGAAGTTAGTTGCGACCGAAGTCTGGTTGGTGTATTGACTTATGTCGTCGACGTAGTTAAGGAAGGACCCTTTGATGTTCCTAGGAGGCAGTTTCGGACTGCTGGGATGTTTTTGTAGAAACCGCTTGTAGAGGAGTTCGTTATGTTCCATAAGTGGGTGCATATGGGCCTCCCTGTGTAGATGTCGAAGACATCAAGATGCAACCCGTTATAGTCGGGAGTGCAGTGTTCTGGCATGCTTGAAACTTCCTCCTCTGCGTTTCGCTGCATCCAGGCGACCATACTGGTGAAGCGTATTTAAGAACCGGCCAGCCGATTGCCTTGTATGTTGCCAACTACATTTCTTTGTATTTTCCTATGTACTGCCGGAGCGACAAGAGGATTTTGTTCCGGCTCTGTACTTTGGCAATAACACACAGGCTGTCAATATTAAGATTAAATCTACACTTCTTCGCAGTTTTTAGCAGGGGAAAGTGTTAGACTCCGTGCAGCGAGGAAACCGGAAAGGTCGGAGAAATAGCAGCTTACGTTTGAGCATATGTCATCGATTTCATTGCCCGAGGCATTATCGTGCAATCATCAGCGTACGAGGTGGTAGAAATTCCTTCTGGTGATTGAGGGAGAAATCTGAAATTTTTGGAAAACTATATTTTAAACTCGGCCATTGCGATGCCATTTCCGTTGACCCCTCGGATAAAAGATTCACTAGGAAAAAAAATGAAATTGGATTTTTGGCAAACATTAAAAAAAATTAAATTTTAAGTAAAAATTTCGCGACATTTTTTTTTTTCAAATTGTTGTAATTGAAAAAAAAATCCTTGTCCAAGTCTTTAAGAATTGTATCTCTAAGACCTATGTAAAATATCCTGAAGATCGGTTGAGTAGTTCTCGAGAAATCTCGCCAACCGACTTCAAAAACATAGTTTCGAGAAAAACGCGTTTAAAGACGGCGCACTTTGCCTAGCTAGCTTCGAGCGAACAAGTTCTCAAGGCTGTATCTCCGAAACTATTACTCAGACTAACTTGAAAATATAAATATTAGAGAAGTCTTGTAGAATTTATTAAGGCAATAAAAAATTAGATTTTTGAAACCCGTAAACCAATGTTACCCATTAATTTAATAATGCATTCAAGACAGTCGATTATCACCAACGAGATACAGATTGCTAAAGCCATCTATTAGAAAAATAGGGGAGTTCTTTTAACAAGACCTCATATTTTCATTTTTGTAATTACATTACAGAAGAATTACATTTTTTTATTGTCAACAAATCAACTACATTTATTGATTTTAACATAAATTTTACACACACTTGTTATAGAATCGACCGAATGACCTTAAGTGGTTTCAGAGAAAAATCTATGAAAAGAATTGCTCTACCTACTAATGTCATCTTTTTAGAACATACTTAAGAGTCACGAGTAGTAAAGTCTGGTTAATAAGGCTGCTATGCCTTGACTCTTTCGTGTTTATAGTACTTTATAAAAGTGCCCATATACCTATGACAAAGGGACTTTATAAAAAGTTCACACCAGGCGTGCCCTTGATCTCTTCCAAAATAGATGACATTGGGTGTAACTTGAAACGTATGACAAAAGAGAACACGATTAAAATGTACATTTTTTTATACTCGTATATTTAATTTGGCACTAATTTATTGACAAGTTTTCTACCTAAGACAGAATCGCTCTAAGTTTTTCCAGCAAAGTTACTTAATTCAAACTAAACAGTCAATATAATAACCAGAATTGTTCATATGAATGTGGTCTCTTGGGTCAATGACCGTAGACATGTGCTCTTGTTTGCTGCTCCTTATGTAAATATAACGGATAATGAATTCTGACAACTTTGCACTTTCTAACCACAGCCAATAGACTCCATAGATGAACATAAGAGGGTGTTCGGTGTTCGACCGCCAACATTTACAACCATTAGTGATCATTAAAAACTATACTCCCATTTGCCCACTGGAGCAATAACAAAATTCTCATATTTGAAATAAAAAAAATATGTTCAACAACAACAGCAAATATCATCGATAAATCATTGCGGCCTGAAAATGGCAACAGATCTTATAGCCGAACACTAAATGGGCAACTACTGCGGAACCCTATTAGAAGAGAGAGAGGAGGGCAAAACGGCGAAAGATGCAACGCAATTACTTAATTACAAAGTGTAGGTACACGCGTAACATCAAGCGGCAACTAAACACGGCATTTACAAGCCGAGCTCAAGATGCTCACTCACATACACAAACGCCTCCGTTGAGCTCAAGAGCAAAGTGGGCACTCTGTGGACTATTTTTAACTAATGGTCTTTGTTATTCTTTGGTGCCAGCTCGAAAGACCCACCAGCCGAAGTCGTAGCGGCAAGCTAACAAATCGCTTTCAATCATAATTTCCAGAAAATTACAACAGTTCATGAATGTAATCAGCAAAATAGACGAAAAAGCGTAGAAACTATAGACAATGGAAAAAGTCAACACACATACAAGTACCTGAGCCACTTGAGAGATTAAAGCAGATCATAGTGATCAAGCTGATCGCTGTGTTAAAGTCCAGCCGATCATGCGGTTTGACTGCAACAAGTTGGCAAGCTCGCACAGTTCGTTCGACTATGAAACTCGGTTTCCGAAAGAAATGCGAAAATGAAACGGAAATTAAACTCGTGCAAGAAAGCGCCAAACTTGACTAAACGCCGTTGAAGTAACCAAAGAAAAGCAAGCAGAGAGCAAGTGAGTGAGTCAGTGCTCTGGCAAGATCAACGGCTCCACTCTGCTTTGCTTAACTCGACTGCGTTGTTTCGGCTCCCATTCACCGGCTCAGCGTGAGTTGGCTTCAGTTTGAGTAAAAACGTGCCGGCGTGCGGTAACACCTGTCGGTTTGTGTCGCTAACGCGTTGTTATACAAAACCTTGATATATTCTGTTACCGGTTAAAGTGTCTTATCGCGCGTTTCAGTGGTGGCCCATAGCGGCTTTTGATTGAGCTTCGGTTCCACAATGCCAACAAGTTGAATGTTTGCTCAAGCATCACTACAAAAGACGATTTGTTATTGAAAATATAAAATCAAAGTGGAAATAAAAAACAATAAGAAATAGCCGGTGGGTTTCAAAGGCCTGAGTGTAAGCATAAAAAAATTAAACCAAAAAAATATTTTTTATAAAAAAAATTAAATAAAAAAATATTTTTTAAGTTGCGTGTCGAATTTTTAAGTGCTTTATTTTAATAATGTGTGGAGAAAAAAAGATACCTTCAAAATCTGAATTGTATCAATTGCCATGAAACTACAAATTGATTTCGTGAGCAAGCAAAAATGAAATTATAATTAAATTTTTTTTCAAACAACAAAAAAATACGTGATGACAAGAATTTATATACTCAAAAATGTGAATAAAGCTTAATCATGCTTTAAATTATATAAATTAAATTAGTAAATTATATACGAGATGGATTTTTAAGTTTTTAAAATTATTAAAGTCGTTTTCAAAATAGTCCTTATTCGATATTATACACTCATGCCAGCGCTTCATCCAATCACCGTATCACTGCTCAAACATGATTTTTTGGGATAGCCTTTGGCTTCTGCAGCGATTTTCATCTATGCCTTTGAACCGACAACCCTTTAAAGTTCTCTTTATTTTTAAAATTGGAAAAGATTACGCGGAGCCATGTCTGGCAAATATGGAGCTGAAGTCTGGGACATCGTTACAGTTTTGCCAAAGAATTCACGAGGAAATTCTTTAATCCATTCTTTTAAAACGCGTCTAACTTTAGTTAACAAAGTAATCAATGAACAGAAACTGTTATTGCAGAAATTTGTATCGTACTTCAGGGGGATGTGCTTCAAGATAATAAAAAAAATTGACAGTTGAACTCCAAACTCGCGAAATTTTAAATTCCCATGTTGATAAAGAAGATATATCATTGCAAATTTGGCACTGTCACCAAGAAAGCTTTTTCTAATAGCAAATCGCGCTTTGGCAGGAAATGAAGAACTTTGGAGACGATTTACAGATCTTTATACCATTCGTGATGCTTATAATCTGTACTGAAAACAATAACTTAACCTTTGTTTACTTTTATACAATTTTGTAACTCTTATACGCTCGTAAAAAAATAATTCTGTTTCTTTTTTTCTCTTGGAGAACTTCATTCATACATAATTGATAAATAGCCTATGTTTAACCATCTGCACCTAAGATTTCCTGCTGACAAATTTGGCTAATATTTTTATTCAGAATATCTTGAAAATTACACTAATTTCATGCTTCTGCTCCTAAAGGCAACCTTCGGGTTAGAGAATGTGTAACGTCTTTTTTTCACCAGCCTTTTCTACACTTCATCAGCTGGTAAAAATATAGCTTTCACAACTGGACTTTTCAATGTGGAACCTTCTCCACCTTCCCAAACTAACATTACAAACTACTTCAGTTACAGAAGTATACATTTGGGCGGCTCGTCTATTCTAGTCGTTGTGCTTTATTTGCTGAACTACCATATGTAGACGTCCTTATGGTTCACTCACATAGAACTTTCCTAGTTTTGCTTGATAATTCATACATTAACAACGAGACGAAAAAAGCTCCGGGAAGCAAAAGTTCTATGTGAATCATATATATTTTGATTTTATGCGACATTCCCTGAAGCTAATGAATTAAAGTTCCAAAATCGACCACAGAATTTTTATTCCCGGAACTCCAAGACCAGACCATTTGGATGTTTTTAAAATATGTATTATAATTACTTTGCCATTCTGAAAGGTTCGATAGCAAACTCGACTCGTTTATAAAGTGTCAAACTTTTCGTCATAAGAGGACTTAAGTTATACAAACGCTGCTCAAAGCACTATTTCTTACTATTGGTACACAAAAGCTTTAAGATATGCAAATCTGTAACTACCTCTTTAGTGTTGGACATGCCAAGTGTGCTGTCTTAATCTCATTCATTATAAAAATCCAAAGTCTTTGTGCTCTTTTTAGGCTAATGATATCTTTGAAGCATCACTCACCATTTTTTTGATTATTTTGCAACAATAAATTAGCCCGTTCACCAAAAGCTTTCTAAGTTAATCTTAACTACAACATAATAATATTAAATACATTAAACGGTTTTCATGTAAACATATCTATATTTCCGTGTTTGCGGTACTTTCTTTGTGATAAAATTACCTCTATAAACTCAAATGCCGATAGAAAGGCAATATTTGTGCAAATCCATATCCGTTACTATATTTGGCAAGCAAAAATTTTTACTTACTAGCTTCCCAAGACCATCGACAATCCAAAAAACCGAAAAGCATTCGAATGTGCCGTGTTCCAGGCATATTTATCAGTTACTAGTATAAAGCATGAGTGCTATAAAATAATTTCTAGAACAACACGCATTGAGCGTGCTACTTTTACTTTTGAGCAAGAGAATAACAATAATTACAGTTAATTTAAGTAGTATGGGTTAAAAAATTTATGTGATACTTACTGCAGAAAAAATGGAATTTCGATGAAAAAATTGGAACCGTGCGCAGATGAACAATAAAAATGTGAAAAAGAAAAGACACTGCTTAATAGTCAATCAAAGTGTGAAAAACTTAATATATATTAATAAAAAGGTAAAAATATTTAAAAATCCCAAAGCAAAAGAATTTTGCAAAATAGTTATGTGAAAAATATAGTAATTTTAGAAATAAAATGATAAATAAAATTAAAATAAAAAAATTTGCAAAATAAAAAAATGGCGTAACAGAAGAAAAATAAAAAAAATTATATAGACAAACGTAAGCAACAAGAAGTAGCTGAAAAATATTGGTTTTTGAATTTTAATGCTAATTCGAAACTGCGTTTTGTTTCATCAAATGATAAAATATAAAAAAATAAAAGTTGTAAATTAGTAATAGAGCCTAATAAATTTTTTTTATTAAAAATATGAAATGATTTTTTATTTAACTATTTTTTTCATATTTAAATAATTCAAATTGATTTTTTGGAAAAGTAGTATAAATAAATTTGTAATTTGAAATTTCTTTTTAAATAATAAAATTAATAAATTCAGAACAAAAACAAGAAAAATTAAAAATAAATTTTTGGTCACATTATGTTATTCAAAACTATTAACATGTTTTTTTAATTAATTAATTGTTCTTTTTTAATAATTAAACAATTCAAATACAATTTTTAGAAAATTTGTGAATTTTTATTAGTTTATGTTTTGAAAAAATTGTTAAGAAAAAGGTAAAATTTTTAAATTCAAAGGAAAGCAAGTGGAAGAAAAAAAATTGTTTGGTAAATTTTTTTTTAAATAATTTTTTTTTTATATTAGTAATTTAAATACATTTTTGTACTGAAAAAAAAATAAAACTAGTAAATTCAGAAGAAGACAAACTAAAATAAAAAAATATTTGGTAAAACTTAAAAAAAAAAACTTAAGCCCATTTTCTCATTTGTTTGCTTGCATTTTATTTTTATATTTAAAATATTCAAAAATTTTTTTATAAAAGTAATAATTTAATTGATTTGTTTTTTTAGAAATTAAAAAAAAATAGTATAAAGTTAATAAAATACGTAAAACCTTTTTTAATTGAAATTGTTTTCTTTGTGTAAGTTTAAATAATTTCTTTGAACAGTTTACATTTTGAAAATTTTTTAAAAGAATTGTCAATTTAGAAAAAAGTAAAAAAAAATACTTGGCCAAATCCTTTTAAATTAAAAAATATGAAAAATAATTTTTATTTAATTATAACATTTTTTTGGTTATTTAAATAATACAATATAAATTTTTAGAAAAATTGTCAACGAAATTACTTTTCCTTAAAAAAAACCAAAAATAACAATTTCTTGTTCTGAGTAAAATAAAGAAAATAAAAAAAGTTATATATCAGCATTATAAATAATTAAATTTTTATATATATATAAATTTATATAATTTTTAAAACTAAAAAAGATAAAAAAAATATTATCTAAAAAAATAAAATAATTGAAATATTATTAAAATGCTGCAACAAAATTTCAAAAATTTATAAATATTTTTGGTTATATATTTTCGTTACACAGCCAAGAATTAATACAATTTTAATTTTAATTTTCCAACCCAAATTCAGAAAAAAATTAAAATCTTATAAATAATATGAAATACGCTGGACGCAACTTCGCAAAACTTGATAAAAATATGTGTGCAAAATTTTTTACAACACCAAAAATGTGCAACGAAAATTACAACATAAGCAGTAACTTGTGATTTTCATGCTACAACAGCAGCAACAAGAGTAAACAAACCACAAATAAATAAAATCAAATCTCCGCAGAAATTCTTCGACAACAACTTCGTCTTCGTATTAAATGCAAGGGATTAAAATGATTCCAGCATATAAAAGGCGTAATAACAACTGAGCCGAACAGCAACGCCAACAATAACAACAACGACAACACGGAAATATTAAAGAGTGTGATTGTAACGCGCCAAAAAGCAGTCGATACAACGCGACATAGAACAACAAAAGCAAAAACAACAATAGACAGCGCATCGCTTCTGCAGCAGTTTGTGGCAGGCACATTGTTGCTGTTTGCTGTCGTTGGCTTGCCGCTGCAGACAAGCTGCATGCATTCCTCATTTTGGCAAAGTGTTAAAGGTGCGTGTACCAAAGTGTTGTTGTGCAACACAACTGCAACTCTATATATATATATATTTGTGTATATTTACCGTGAATTGTTGTCACATTATCAAGCATTCGCTGTTAGCGCATCGACGAGCAGCGAGCGTTTTCTGATTTCGATCGCGCGCGCCACAAAACGTTTGCTTCAATTGAATTCCACACGCACACAGAGGGATAACTTACACATTACACGCGTGTGTGTGTGTCTTTACGCAGCGCAACAAAGCAGTGAAAAATTATGCAAACGAAAATTGTTGTAAATAAAATTATAGCGAAGAAAAAATAAAATCAAAAGAAAATTATGCATAAAGTGTCTGTCGTCGCGCAGCTCAGCTTGTTGTGACTTTAGGCGTAGCCTGCGAGCGTGCGACCCAGTGGTCGCTGCCACCAAATGCCTTCATTTGGTATTCTATGTGTCAACGACGCACATTCACAATTTCTGTAATTTTTTATGGGCTTTTAATTTTTTCGCCGTTTGTTTCTTATTTGTTGTGATTATTTGTTCGATCTCCTCTTTCTCCTCTACCCATTTGGCATCAAAATGCACGCGGTGTCGTCATTTATATGAGCCTTGACGCGCTTACAATTGAATATTTTTCAGTGGGTTATTTCTTTATATTGTCGCTTTGTTCAGCCTTTGATATCAAATAGCATGTGTCCATACATATATGTTTAGATATAAATATTGTGTGTTCGCTGATGTGGTTTGTTTTGTGTCTATTAGCTATCTTGATGAATACGCGCAGGTACATGACCCTGTAGGAAATTTTGAAAATTTTTTCATTTATATGTTTCTCAATTTTCGAAAATAAGTTTTAATTTCGCGGCATTCATATGCAATAAATTTGAAGTGATATTATAGCAATTGGATTTTTAGTACTTGAGTGCAACTATACAGCCGGATTATCAGTTAATAAATACTTTAAGAATTTTTCAAATTTATCAAAAAAAATCTTTAAAAAATTTTGTGTGGAATCAATTTTTAAAGCGTGTCATATATGCTTTTTGATTAAGGCAAAATTAATCTCAACATTTTTTTTTATATATGTAGATAACCTGCTGGCCGCTTAAAAATTATATCTAATATGAAGTGTATATGAATATCAAAATTCTACTTCTGGGCTAAAATTATTTTTTCGAGTTATTTATTATATACAAGCTTGGAGAAAATCGTTATCTTCTTGCAAATGTAATAGTGGAGCGCCGTAAGGCATAAAAATAGTAAAATCTCAATGAATCCGTATAACAAGTGTTTGACTGCATTATTAAAACATCAAATAAAAAAGTTAAAAAAACAAAATTGGCCGATCTCGATTACAACAATTTACTGAAAAATGAGAGGCGAAAGGGAAAAAAATGTTTACAGTAAAGTTTTTAATTTTATATGTAATGAATTATGTTTGCAAAGTAACTTTAATGTTAATTTATTAGATTTTTGCAAAAAATAATGATTTACAACAAAAATGTATCATTAACTATACACATTATTGTTCATTATTGTCGTCGTCGATCTCTTTGAGGTAGACTGTAGGTAAAGGATTAGTACGGCTTTCACCATTGCATTTTAAACAAGCTGCAGTGCAGTTTAATCCACTTTTTCTGCACCCACAAGATCCAGGGAAGACATTATTAGTTTTGAATTTGAGATACATCCAGAGAATCTTTAATTTTGAGAAAACTGTGGGGGTTAAATTTGGTTCTTGCTCCGAAATTTTGATTTGAAGTTTTTTCAATCCTTTACCAGCAGAAGCAGGATATATTTGAAGGGGTATATGACCATGTTTTTTTTTTTCATTGGTACTGATTTTTACTAGGCGGGTCCCAAACCCAGCGCACAACCCTTTGTAGGGGATGTTTCGCCTTCTCACATTAGCTCGCCTTCGAACGGATGTTCTTAGGCTACCCAGAGGATACTTGGTCAAAGACCGGAAGTAGTGAGCTGCTTGAGCCATGTGTAAAAGAATCGTTTCTGGCAACTCTCAAGTGAATGGCGATCAGAGAACTTTCCTCACTTGCGTGAACTTCTACACATGACTCCATCTTCCAGCTCTGAAAGTATTCGACGCAATACCCGCCGGGGGAAGCAGAGGAAGAGAAAGACCTCCACTCCGTTGGAAGGACCAAGTGGAGAAGGACCTGGTTTCGCTTGGAATATCCAATTGGCGCCACGTAGCAAAAAGAAGAAACAACTGGCGCGCTCGACTATAATCGCGTAAGCGGTGTCTACGCCAATTAAGAAGAAGAAGGTATGACCATGTGCAAAAATGGTTGTCTCTGTTGGAATCTTATCTAAACGTTTAATTGGTTCTCTGATTTGTATTCCATCGCTCGGAGTTACGATTTCAATCGAACCTACATTATGGAAAGTATTTTTGCCATCCAGTGTGTTGACGTTCAAATCTGCGTTATCATGCACAAATTGTACAAAAGTACCTGATTTTATTTTCACAGGATTTGTGAAGGCTGCAGAAGATTCATAGATTATTGCTTCTTTGTATGATCCGTAAAAGCCTAAAGCGTTACATATTTCTATTATTTTTTTGGAGCCAAATTTTCTATGAAGTGTAACAGCTAAAGCCACATGCAGTGGTGATACAAATGAACGAGGCCTTACTGCAGATATAATCGCTTGAGCTATTGAGGTGCATTTCGTTTCATAATGATTCATAAACTCTGGTTTACCTTTTTTGTCATTTAGAATTATTTTTGATAAAAAAAATTATAGAGATTTTGGTATTGTTTCATGAACGTTGTTAAACATTTTATCACTAGCCGGATACATTTTATTATCATAAACCTGCGTCCGGATGTGTACTCGTAAAATTTCACCAGCAGCTTTCAAAATACGGTATTCTTCTTCTGCACTATCTTTTGACCTCTAACTGTACCAGTTATCGGACAATATTTCGTATTGTTGTTTTTTAAAACATATTATTGTATTGGATCCAAATTTACTGGAGAATACAATATTATCCTCATAATGATTCTTTAACCTCACTTTTATTGTTTTATCGTCAAGAATATGGTCAATTGTTACAATACTTTTTAATTCTGCCAGTGAAAAGTTATCGTTTTCTTCAATATATTTAAAAATCTGCTCCATTGCTGCATCTACTTGTATTGTGACTGAATGAGTTTTTTTCTCTCTCTGGGTCTATTTTACAGTATTTTTTAAACGCATATAACAATCCGCGTGACACTTAGCTTCCTCAGCTACTAAATCTAACACGCCTACAATTCTTTTATGGATATTGCGACAATATTCACGTCTCTCTTCACTTATCAAATTTAGTATCGTTTTCTTGAAATCAGAAGTAGTTACGTAGCTGATTTGTAGTCTTGACGATTTGGATTTTCTTTTTTCCTTCATTTCATCCGCTTCTTTTTCACATAAAAGGCAGCTATTTTTCCAATCAAAATCAATTGAAGTAGCCGCTGGGGTGGTGTTTTTTTTAATAAGAATCAATACACCGTTTACTGATATATTTTTGTCTGTATACTGAATGCATGTAGACAAATTCGCGAGTATTTAAATACTGAGAAAGTCCATCCGCTCTTTCCGCAGAAGCACCTTTCAGTGTTGATATTCCTCTAGTGACTTTTATAATATCTCCTAGTTCAGAGATTAATTCAGAACTACATCCGATTTTGTCACAAATGAGGCAATCATTACTTATATTATCACTATTCGATGGGTGACCCATTTTTTTACGAGGCTGTAACAACAAATATTACTAATATTAATAACTAACCTTCATATCATAATGAATGATTTATATTATTAAATTTTACTATTACATTCTAAGTTTCAAAATCAATCTATTATAAAATATATGATTGAGTATTCACTATTGTTTTGAAATGCATGTAATATAAATAAAAACAAATACATACTTTCTATCTATGCCACTATTTTCAATCTTTGTAAAACTCAGTAATGTTCAGTTATTAATTTTTATCACGCTCACTGCGCAATAATATATATATTAATTGTAAATAAACAATAATTAGAATTTTTTTTTTTTGGAGCCAACAACAACAGCTACGTATTAAGCCTATCACGTTACCACGTGTACTATTCTGTTAGGGCCCCCATTAACAACACTCACTGGCTAAATCGACTCAGCTCAACATACTGATCATTTATATATACATATACTTTATAGGGTCTGCTACGCTTCTTTCTGGGTGTTACAAACTTCGTGGCAAACTTAATATACCTTGTTCAAGGTATAAAAATTTTTTTGAGTTTTATTAAGATTATGCGGCCTTAAAAGACCATGTCCTCGCCGCCATGATTTGTACACTTTTGGTTGTCTGAAAACTGAAACAGTGATGGATTCTTGATTACTATCTCACTAAAAATAAAATCATAAAATGGCAGCTACTCAAATATAATGGTCGATTTTTTCACTACTTTTCAAATTTGTCGAATTTTTTAAAATATTGCAAATTTTAATTTTAATTCTTTTTTTGCTTCGTGTGATAGAGAGATATTTAAATAATACTCATGCCGTGTTTCAAGAAAGTCGGCCGATAGGAAGTTGATAAATTATTGGCGTTTAATGTTGTAGACATCGGCTAAACCGGTCCACTTGTATATAATTGGGAAAAATTTTAATTTTGAAAAATTTCTTAACGGAGATATTTTTAGTATGGATATTTTTTTGAATTGTTAAATAAATGTGTAGGATCTAATGCTATTCATTGTTGCGTACTTTTGGCATGACTGAGATTGAGTAAAGTTTCATAGAATTAGTCACCGGTATATATCAATATTGTTAAAAGATTTTAGGCGATGTTCTCCCTTTCGTTGTTGCACATAATAGCATCAAGTTTTCTGCTCTCATAAATCTATCCACAAATAGTTTGAAATATAGAATTTTTTTATCAGGCAGCTATTATACTGGTTAACAAATTGTTAGCTTTATTTTTGTCACATGAAAACTCTTATAAAATTTTGTACTAGGGCCCCTAAGTAATAATACATGAGTGAAAAAATTTACACGTCGTAATTTTCGTGAATATTTCACTTCAGGAAGATCTCTTTTAAGTCTTCAACAATCATCTGCAAGCATTTTTGCGTTTATTTTGCTTTAATATTTAGCTGTCACAAAACGATTTGGACTGATAGAAACAAAAAAATTATTTGTTATTAATCAGAGCACACCAATATAAACAGAAGACATCAACAAGTTTGCCAGTGTTATGGCCATGAGGTCTAATTACTTCGAAACAATTGTAACAAGTATAATAAATAATAATTTTATTGTCACGAAAAATAAAAACCATTATTAGTAATCAACTTTTAAAATTATCTCGAGCTAGTTTTTATTTTACGAAAAAAAAATCCCTACAGTTAATCCTTTTGAACTTGCTTTTGACATAATTTAAAGTTATGCTTCCCAAGACACTGTTTGGTGTTTAACAAGTAAATAGTGCTTAGGCGTCAAAGCGGAGCAATAATTTTTGATGTGGTTTCAGTTTATTAAATGTATATTTGCATATACAAGTAAACTAAAGACTTCTCTATTGTATATAAATGGTGCATAAATATATGTATAAGATAAAACAAAAAAAAACATTGAAAATAATACAGCTCGGCTTACTTGCCAAGTGATTGCAAGGCCACCTTTGAGATATGTATGTGTATTCTGCAATTATTTTACTTATGAGCGTAAAAATTTTACATTTCATATTATTACTTCGAAATAATATATTTTGAAGGGCATACATACATATATTAATTAGTAAACGAATATAATTTTTACTTAAAATTAGAAACTTTAAACTTTTTTTGAAAAATTTTAAGAAAATTCATTAAAGTTTCTTGAATATATAATCATTTTTTAAATTTAGTGACATTTTTACAAAATCTTTTCATATTTGGCATACTTTATATGATATATTTTAATATATTTTTTTTAATTCAAATATTTGCAATAGCGTGCAAAATATGCTTTTTCTGAATCGATACAATCACTTTTTAAATTATTTTAATTTTCAACACACGGAGTAAACAAGCACTCTGCTATATGAAGTTTGTGAATAAAAAAAACATAGGGAGTTAAATTGAAACAATGACTAAGTGTCTATGAATACCTATTGCCTTTTTTGCGACTTCAGAGCAAGAATATAGACCATGGGCATGCTTCATTCATGATGTAACAAGAGTTAAGCCACTATCTTATAAATATTTAGAGTATATCTAGTCTTCATCATTATTTCAATGCACAATTTTTTTATGTTTCATTGTTATCGTATTATCGTACTTAAAGAGGGTGAATACTCCTTTTAAGTGATTTCTCTCCCAAAATAAAAACAAATTATGTATATTGGAAACTCAAACTTTAAACCAGAATTCTTTCCATAAAATATGGCCAGATTCGCTTTTTGCTTCGTGAACAAAATCATTTTTAAAATGTAAACAATAAGCAAAGTCTTGAATATCATAAAACTCCTAAAAACTCCTATAAAAGTTTTTTTTCTGATTTTTTCAGCCACTCAACAAAACTCTGGAATCCTTTTTATGTTCAACCTGGCACTACAAATTATAACAAAATTTTGCTTTCCAAATAACAAAACTCCTCATATTTTAAAACGCAACTTCATTAACCTACTATTTTACGATTTTTAATTACTCTTTACACTTTCAATCTGCCAATAGATTAGCAATCACACCCACCAAGTTTGTGTCTTAAGTCTTTTGTCTCAATGCCGTCTGGTTGCATTTGGGTGTGGGAAGCGCTTAATTTTCAAGTAATCTGCGCCAATGTCTGGCTTATGGTGACATATTCTGATACGGAAATTTACAAAACAAAACCAAAACGTGCTAAAAGCTAAAGCCAAAGCAATGGCAATAAAAACCGCAACAAATTATAGACATGAGAAAATGAGATTACATTTACAAAAGCAGTAACTGTAAAGAACAATACGCGCCGTTATGATGTCATGTGGTGCAAAATGCATTAAACATAGTAATCTCAAAGATTTTTTATATCGTTTTATTTTTTAAAAGCATTTAAATTGCATTTGCAGACAACATAATAAATGTTTCAAGGCATTTCATTAAAAAAAATATATAAAAAAATGTTGGACAAATTATTGCTAATTTGTTTTTACTTGATAAAAATTTAAACCAGCCAGCGTCAAATTGTAATTAAACACCTGTTGCCTGCAATTGCGATAACGCGCACGCAATCCTCTTAAACAGCACTGAAAACGCACGCCCGAACTAAAACTGAAATTAAAATTGCAGAGTTGAAAAAAATATAAAAAAATACAAAAATATTAATAGCATGTCGGCAAAAATTTGGAAAATCACTTAAACATGTTTACAAATTGTCGCTTATATCTCTATAAACCTTGCACGCATATAAATTGCACATGTTTATAGCAGTATTAATTTATCAAACGAGACTTGCGCGCGTTGGTGGCGAATTGCTTAGCCATGGTCGCTTGTGTGCAGCTCACTTTCACGCTGCCACACGCACTCTCATAAGCGTTTATTCATATTTCGCGCTCGTTTTGCGCAAAAATTTTTCGAGTGAAAAGCTTAATTTGTCAACTGGTTTTTTCAAGCCTTTAATTTATCGCTCAGCATAACCAATCGCTTAATTTACTAATTTCCAGTTGATAAAATGTGCACGCTTCAAAAGCAACAACAACAGCAACAAACAGTGCATTTAATTGCTACGATTTAACGCTTAAATGCAGCTTAAGCTTTGATTACTTGTACGACGGGTGGTGGTAATTCCAGTAGCTAAAGCTGATGTGTGTAACTGCAGGCGATATTAATCACTTAACTGTATGTGCATGGCTAAGAGGAAAAAAGTGATTTAATATTTTTAACCACCATAAACCTTCAATTAAAGTTATTTTAGGGGGAAATTTTAGTTTCCCCTTCATTGCAGCGAGTTATCAAATGCACATAAGCTATATAGTAATATAGATAACAAAGAGCTTGATAAGCGGACAGGGGCAATGCTCGAAAATTCTACGAAAAAATGCGGCGGCTTATAGAAGATTTCAAGACCGGAGCATACATAAATTATGGAGGGAACACTTTTCCAACCTACTGAATGGCAGAGAACGTACAACGCCAGGAGAAGGCGAGTTTGGCTTTCGTTTGTCGAGAGTAGACTTTACTTCTCAATTGCCTACTTAGTCCGAAGTAGTGCCTGATGACAAAATTATTCTGCGTTGGATTTCGAGGCTGACGTAGTTGTTGGTGTTAATGCTGGTTCCAAGACAGACGAAATTATCTACGACTTCAACGTTATGATAGTCAACAGTGATTTGCGAACCCAGTCGCGATTGCGATGACTGTTTGTTTGATGACAGGAGATATTTCGTCTTGTTCTCGTTCACAACCAGGCCTATACGCTTCGTTCCTTATCTTTTCTGGAGAAAGGAGAACCAACTAGACATCGCGGCATAGGCGCAGCTCCTCTCAGCGAAGAGATGGTGTGAGTCGATCCTCTTTTCACGGGTCTTTTCCAAGATTTGGCGCATGGTGAATCTGGTCAGTTTTTTATTTTCCAGCCCTCCACTTTAATCTTTCACACTATACGCTCGAGGTACTACCTTATATGCGATGTTGAGGAAGATTATCCCACGGTAGTTGGTGCAGATCGTGGGGTCTCCCTTTTTGTAGATTGGATTTGAAATCCAATCATGGGGCATGCTTTCGTCCGATCATAAAGAAGCTGATGCATGCTCCAATCAGATCTTCGCCGCCGTATTTAAATAACTCGGCCGGCAATACATCGGCTCCCGGCGCTTTGTTGTTATTCGAATTTTTCATGGTGTGGCAATGGAACGTCCGCTGCACTTTAAGAATTGGGGAATCTGGTGTTTTGTTTTCACCACCATTCTGCAGGCGGGAGAAGTGTTCCCTCCATAATTTAGGTATGATTTGGGGGCTCTACAGAGTATGCTCCGGTCTTGAAATTTTCTCTTAGTCGCCAAATATTTTCGTAGAACTTTCGAGCATTACCCCTGTCGACCGGCTTGTCAAGATCTTTCTCTCTATTTTGTGTTTGCAAATGCGTCTCGCTTCCCTCTTCAACTCTCGGTACCTATCCCATCCCGCACGTCTTGTGGTCGATCGTAACTGCGAGGTAGGCAGCCTGTTTTTTTCCGCTGCGACTCCTCATCGTACCAGCTGTTCTTATAAATTTTCCGAAAACCAATGGTTTCGTTTGCAGCTGTACGTAAAGAGCTTGAAATGCCGTCCCCAAATTCCCTTATACCGAGTTGCTGACGAGTGCTCTCAGGAGTGCAAGTCGTGTAGATAAACGCTAAGTTGTTTGTTGTGATTGCAGCTTCTCGACGTGTGTCGAACCTTCCTTATCTTTGTTGACTTGCGTTTTGTGCTGCACAAAAGCGGGTGCGTATCTTGGCTGCAACAATAATGGTCCGAGTCGATGTTAGGAACTCGGAGTGTACGCACGTCTAAAACATTGGAGACGTGTCTTCCGTCTATCACAACATGATCGATCTGGTTGATGGCTTTTCGATCCGGAGACAGCTAGGTAGCTTGATTAATTTTCCTATTTCCGGGAGTCAAGAGCTGCTTGAGTCATATATAAAAGAATCGTTTGCGAGATCTGAGAACTTTCCTTACTTGTGTGAACTTCTACACATGACTATATCCTCCAATCTTATAATGTCTGAGACAAGTCTATTAAGAAGACACTCTAAAAATTTCGGGTAAGTCCGTCTAGTGGCACCTCAGAAATCGTTTCAGGAAAACTGCGTTTAAATTCAAAATACCTATATCACCGAAAATAATTTGGATTTTTATAAATTCTCCTGTAGACATATTCTTGTTTAGTTAGTTTCAAATGCAATAAATAATTAATCATAATGAGTTAATCTGGAAAATATGAAAAAGAGGATTGGAATGGAAATTTTCAAATTGAATTTCTATGTTTTCAAAATATGTCCTCTAATAAGAAATAAATGACATTGTAAGCAAAGTATAATAAGTGATCCGCACGGCTAGGATTTTTATCATATTGATAATAAAATAAGGCAATTGAAGAAGAAAAAATAAACAACATTTATGAAACGTCTATCTATCGAAATTTTTCTGCAGCCCATCAACTCAATAACATCACTTCGCAATAAATTCCTCAACTTTCAATATTTTTTCAAGCTACATCCCTCGATATTCACCACCATATCGGTGCGTAAACTTTCTTGTGCGCCAAGTGAGAGTGCGAAATATTTTGTCGTTTGCGCTAAATCAATAACCGGCAAACCAGTTGGCGTAAAAGGCAATCAGTTGCCGCCGTCTGCGTCTTGCACCACCCTCCTTGCCCACAACTGCCAATTGCAATTAAAAAGCCTGCGAGCAAAGCAACTAACTGGAACCGAAGCTATTGTTGTTGTTATTGTATTAGCCGCTGCCTTGATCGCTTCAGTTGCTACCGCTGCCATTAGCTGCCACTATTGCTAGCTAGTATTTTTTAATTAAATTTCTCATTTCAAGTGTGTGTGTGTGCTTGCCACATTGGCCGTCCGCTGACTGATAGAGTTGTTGTTTTATTTATAGCAATGGCGTTCGCTCTGCCACGCTATTTTGTTGTTATGCAGCGCTATATTCAAACGATGAGGTGGCAATTTTTTGCTTTTTTCCACTCTCTTTTTTTCTTTTTTAAGCAAAACCAGGTTAATTACGCGCTTTTAGCAAAAGCAAATCAAATCATAGCGGCACCAAAAGCGCTTGCTGCCGCATCTCACACCGCAGCTGTGAAGTATTTATGCCGCATTTGTAGCGGGAAAATGCAACAAGCAGGGCAACTTCAGCAACAACAACAGTGATAGCGTTGACTTACAGAAATGTGGCGGCCTTAGTGTTGGCGTGGCTCTTTCACTTGCAGCCGCTGGCGCTGAACAAATTTTGTGCACACACGCATACATGTGTAATATATCTATATTTACATAAATAAATCGTCGAGCAAGCGCGCATTGTGGCTGCTTTTGATAAAATTACACCAGTTTTTGATTTCACCTATTTTTTTCGGTGCCACTACAGTTCACTAGACGAAAACTGCTGTTGCTTCTTTACGTTGCAGCTTCGTAGGAAGTTATTGCAGTAGCATAAGTGTAGTGGTGCTCTTACCTAAGAGTATTCAACAGTTTGTTGCGAAAGCGGAAAATTAATGAATATAATGACAATGGCATTTTCTTGTGCACTTATATGTGCAGTTGATTTTTCTTTCCTTTTAATTGGTTAACTTATACATATGCCATATGCATGTATATAAATATAAATTTCCATTTATTAATTTTAAAAATTTATAAATATTCTATAAATTTGGGATATTCTAATGCTAGATATCAAAGAACGATAAACACAATGGTGTGAATCTCTTTTTTCTAAGTTACCAACTGAATTTTAGCTTCTTGGCTAAGTTGATTACTCTTAGCTTTAGACTTCGGACGAAATTCGTTTTGGAATGATCTACGACCTCCATTTAATTCACCATATAATCGATAAACACTCGTCCTTGATGCAGCTTCATCGCCATAAATTAAATTATGTTCATCGATTAACGGTTGTAGATTTAATCCACGTTGTGAAATATAATGCCGCAAAAATTTTCGCAATTTAATTCCATTTTTTTGGCCGAGATGAATGTTTTAAGTTAGTGTATACAGAAAATAGCGCTCGAATCTCAAAATGTTCTGCGTATGTGTGACATCAAACTTTGCAAAATGACTTACTAGATTTTAGCCCTAGTGTTGTCAAATTCCGTAATATGTTGAAGTCATTCACAGTACTTTTATATGGGCTTTTTGCACAAATCGTATCTTTCACAGCTTACGTAATATTAAGCTGAGTCTTCCTTTAGAAGATCTTGCAACTCTATCACAATGTGTATAAACTTTAATCTCACCAAACATTCTACGGAAACCTTTCTTTCATAACTAACCTTTGGCACATGTGTATATTTAATGCTTTTATTAGTTTTACTTTCGTCGGTAGTTGGGAACTCGACGTCAAAATTTGCAGGCAAAAAATAGTAAGACGTTTTAATTTAATTTCCGCGCGAAAATCTATTTGTTGATATTTTTTCTAGGTTGATATGTTGGTGACATCTGTGATCAATAGTCAGAGATATTACTGGCAACGTGGGAATATATGAAGGATCAGTGAAAACCATTTGAGATCATTTGACCTAAGAAAAGTGAAAGCACGACTGGTTCCATAATTACTCAATTTTTTCGAAATAACAGCGTCGAGGTCTGTAAAACAATACTTTTCGCCTACCAAGATAGCACGGAATGTATTATTACTGGCGATGAGCCTTGGATATATGCTTACGACCCGGAAATAGACGACCAATCGACCCAATATTGTAGTAAAGTTGAGCCGAAGCCGAAAAACTACGGAAAACTAGGTAAAAAATTGATTAACTTGAGGTTATGTTGACAGTTTTCTTCGATTATCGAGATGTGGTGCACTCCAAATTCCTTTCGACCATTAAAAATGGCAACAAGAAATACTATTTGAGTCTTATGCGTCTTTTGCGCCAAGCTTTTCGGGAAAAGGAGCCAAAATTATGGGTCGACAACTCTTAGTTTTTGATCCACGATAATGCACCGTCGTATACTGCACTGATTCTTTGTAAGTTTTTCACCAAATATTTCAACCAATATTGTGCTGGAATCACTATATTCACTCGATTTGGCTCCGTGTGATTTCTGGCTATTTAGCAAACTCAAACGACCGCCCTGGCGAAATCGCTTTAAGTCAATTGCAGACATTAGATGCGAATCGCCATGCGCATTGAAGCTATTCTGACTTTAACAACGGTTGCGAGGATTGGCAAAAACGTTGGAACAAGTGTATTGGGGCCTAGGGAGATTACTTTGAATATGGCGACATAGGTTTGATTAATAAGTTAAGAATTTAAAAATTATGTTTAAAGCCTTACTATTGTTTGCTCATTGGTATACTGAATTGAGAGATTTGATTTTCAACCACAATTACACTATCGCTTCGATTAATTTTATCTAGTTTATCCTTAATACTTGTATGGCAGAGGAAGCCGTGTATAAGATTTCGCTTATTATTTTATTCTTTTACTTTGAGCTAAGTTCGCTGTGATTCCTCGAGGAGCTAAATATACGATCTAGTTACTTTCGTTTTCAACAAGCCAATACTGATTTTGAATAAGTTGAACTGTATACCAGTCTGAACGGGTGGCTACCCGTCTGCTAATGATATTTCATACACTTATTGCACTAAACAAAGTTTCAGAAAAAAACACACTTTTATATATTTATACAAAATAGTCTTCTATTTTTTGTAAAATTAATAAACATTATTTACCGCTTCGTTTTGACTGAGACTATCTACTTTGTGTTATATTCCTTATGTCAAAACAAAAAAATTAAAGTGTTGTCAGAATTAGGAAAACATAAAAGTGAGAAAAATAAATCCAAGTAGGCATTTAAACTGCACTCATAAGTTTAATATCCTTTTCACCATGATATTTCGTTTATAAAATACAACTTTTTTTGGGTAAATATACTATAGTGGCAAATAAGCAATATGAAGAACAATTTCTTCTCAGTTTTGAAGACTATTAAATTGCATACATTATATTTTCAAAAAAATATTCGAATAAATTATATATACTACATATATATATACATATATCCATTTCGAAAAATATTTGAGCTATATAATACATGTTTAACACCGAAACATATTTCATTCGAAAGATTTATATATGTTTTTCCTATAACCCAACTTCTAAATCCGGCCATATAACGTACTTACTTTTAGTATATTTTGTGTTTATTTGTGTTAAATCCGAATTCAAACAAATGCCAGCCTAATGAGAACTGTCAATGGAATGAAAAACAATTTGTTTGCACTCATATAAATGGAATGTAGCGAATGCCTTCCTTGTGTATGCTTTATTAGTTACAAGTGTATTTTAATGAATTCAGCCGCGTTTGTCGCTTAAGTCTTTAGTATTTTGTTTTCGTTTTACATTTTTGTGCGCAACAAAACCTGTTATGTATGTACATATGTACATGTATATAGTATATGTGAGCGAGGCATAGCAGAATTCCTACAGTCAATTTTGCGCCGAACACGGCATTCCTAGCGAGCGATTGCCACTAATTGGTGTTGGCCGGCAGAAAAACGTAATAGAGCAGCGGCTAAAAAGTACTTGTGTAAGCAGCAGCAATGAGGAAAGCAGCTGCCATGGGCTTCTGTAGTTACTATGGATGACCAGCGCACTTAGTAGGAAAAAATTTACATTTTAATTATCTTATCAGTTTGACTAATTTATTGGGCAAGCGCTTGTGAGTGTTTCGTGAGGCATACCACAACATGCAAGTGGCAAACACATATCTAATAAAAGTACTTGAAATACATAGAGCTGCTAATGGTAATGGCTGCATGCTAATGCATAGTTTTGAGCAAAAAAATTATAAAATGTACGAAATATAATTTTATATATAATTTAATTATGTTAATTTTTTATTAATTTAATAAATTTAATTATTATACTCATCTTCGCACATTTTTTAATAATTTGACTCCACTTGTAACACTGTAAGTTGTGATTCGTACCATTTACAACTGCTTCAGACTTCTGTTTTGCTCACACATTCACACACATACTCACATGTAAACATGAAAAAAGAAGAATCAAATATTTAGTCAATCGTTAAGCGACTAATTGCTGACTTAAATGGCTATTCACACCTTGTCGACGCATTTCGCCCCAGTCTCGAGTCAACTGTTAATTGCTGCTGCATAATCCGTCAAAACACTGACACCGTTACATATATGTGTACTTACATATGTTCATATATGTGTGTGGTCTAAATGTTTGCCGCATTTGCTCTTAGTCTTATTGTTGTTACTGTTGCAACTATGTTTGTGGGTCAATAACCGTTTATGTTACTGTTATGGCATATATTTGCAGTTGGCTTTTGTTTCTGCTGCTGTCATTTCAACGACACTGTGCTGCATGTGAAAATCTGCCGCGCAGGCGCATCTTCGTGTCTGCCGTTTTCTTTTGTTCTCAAAGCTCTTGTTGGTGTACTTGGTATGAGTGGGTAAAATGTGCGTTTTAGTTGTGACCTAAATTCGGTAGCAATTTCCCAAAGTGAAATGCTGAATTAAGGTGGTTGCATAGATAGTGATAACATTTCATCACAAAATAAAAAAAAAATAATATAAAAATTAAAAAACTTTTAAAAATTAAAAAAAACGTAATATGAAATATAAAAAATTAAAAAAAATTGAAAAATTATACAAATTAAAAAAAATTATAATACAAAATACCAAAAGAAATAAAAAAATATTAAAAATTAAAAAACTTTTAAATTTTGAAGTTTTTTTGAAAAATTAAAAAACAAAACATAAAATTAAAAAAATGTGAAAATTATAAAAGTAATAACTTAAAATACAAAAAAAAACAAAAACAATTTCAAAATTAACAAAATTGAGATTTTGAAATTTATTAAAAAAATTTTACAGACAATTAAAAAAATTAAAAATATATTTAGATACATAAAAAACAACAATTTTGTTAATGTGATAATAGTAACGTAAATGATAAAATACAAACATTTCAATAAAATATATAAAAATTAAAAAATAATAATAAAAAATACAAAAAAATAAAAAATTAAAATCTTAAAAAAGAGTTTAAAAATTAAAAATAATAAAATTATGAAATTTTGTTTAAGTTCTTCACAGAAAAGTAAAATAATTTAAAATATATGTATACAAATAATAAAAACAACAGTGTTTTAATAATAATAGTAACATAAATGGTTTAAGTAAACAATAAAATTGGAGCCTAATCTGTAGCATAGATCTCTAGAAGATTGTGGCATTATTGTTATCAATTTAAAATAAATAAAAATAAAAATAATGTGTGGAAATTAGTGTGAAAGTAGTCTTATTTTCACATTATTTTTCAAGAATGAAATCAAAAAAAGCTTTTCGAAAAAATCTACAATCCACTTCCTTGTCCGCTATATTTGTAGGCAAAAAAAAACACTTGTTTATACAAAAAATTTAACTTTCTTTAAAAACCTATATCCCTTAGGTTTGTTTAAATTACCCTTGTGACCGCTGATTATATATCTATATTATAATACTTTCTTAATTTTTTTACTAGATATTTCTTCTATTCGCGCTATTTACCAATTTCGGCAGATTGAAGATGGCTTATTATAGGTTTTTTTCAAAGATTAAAAATTTATGAGAAGTGTTAATAAAATAAGGGGAATATACATTTTTGGAAATTAATATTTATTCATTCGTTTACATTAATGTTGTCGAATTCAAAAGAGTTCCCATTCCATATTATACACTTAGGATAACGCTTCTTCTAATCTTTCAAACTCTTCTCGAACTCCATTTATGGGATTGCCTTTAGCAATGTATTACAGCGAAACGCTTTTAATTTCATCGAGGTTTATAAAACGACGGCGGTTGAAGAGTCTCTAAATTTTTGAAAACAGGATAAAATCACACCGAGCCATGTTTAGCTAATAGAGGCAGGGGCATCGTTACAGTATTTTTTTTTGGCGAAGAATTTGAGAATAAGCAACCAAGTGTGAGCAGGTGCAGTATCGTGGTGCAAAAGCCGTTAATTGCTTTTTCCACGCATGTTTTTTTCCAGATTGTTTCATGCAAACGGCACTGAACTTGTAGGTTGATCGTTTGATCATGAGACAAGAATTCATGGCGCAGCAGGCCATTAAAGTCGACTACCACAGTTAGCATAATCTTCATTTTCGAACGCACTTGGCGATCATTTTTCGGTCTTGGTTAGCCGTCTTGCTTTCACAGTTACGATTGAACTTTAGCTGCAACGTCCAATCAGTAAATCCATATTTCGTCACCTATTTGAA
The DNA here is from genome assembly GCF_024586455.1 of Bactrocera neohumeralis. Classification (NCBI taxonomy): domain Eukaryota; kingdom Metazoa; phylum Arthropoda; class Insecta; order Diptera; family Tephritidae; genus Bactrocera; species Bactrocera neohumeralis. Next base: position 44,465,848 of record NC_065921.1, read on the forward strand.
TACCTTTTAGAAATTCTGCATCGTCGTTAACTTTATTTAGGGATTCTTGAGCAACTTCCATTCACCTCGTTTTTTATTCAAAATTCAAAGATTTTGGAACAAATTCGCTATCCGCAATTCATATCCAAAATATTCGAAACATTTATTTACCTGAGACAAACGATATGCAAATATCATCAGCGACTTTTCTGATTATGATTTCATCGGTTACTGATGTGCTGGGGAGTCTGGCGTGCTTGTCATCTTCATCTTGGCCATCTAAGAATCTTTGAAGAACATTGTTAACATTTCACACGGCTACACACATAAACATCTATAGCCCAGTGTCATTCCAGGAATGCAAGAAACAAATTTATTTTTATTAGCGTCACAGGTCGCATAATTGCATATGAATTTATTACCCGTTTTAGCACATGCCATTATATTAATTTCACTGCGGTCTCTATACATTTCTTTAAAAAATAATTCACACATTCCTCCTCCATTTTAATGCATTTTCAATAAAACTGCCATAATATAAGCTATTTTAAAGCCAGCACACAGCTGGCAAATCATTTAACACTTCAGGCATGCGATGTGCCCACCAAAAGACTTAAGATACAAACTCGCGTCGGAGTAAAAATTCTTAGACTTTTATTGTTGTCTAAAAGCAATATATTAGCTACAGAAAACACGTGTTAGTATATTTTATTGCAAGCTATAAGATTTAAGTTGTGTTTAATGGCAATACAAAGCAATAATAATAAATTTTTATGAACTAGAAATTTTTAATTAAAATAGTGAAGTTGATTTTTGATATATCTAGAATTTAGTTTTATTTTTCTTCTTTCTACGTAAAATGATTTTTTAATTCCTTTAGTTGGAAAATTGAAATACAACATGTATCGAACAGATTTAAGAGGAAAAATTTACTTCTGTCTGAATTTCACTGTACTGCAGACTAGTACTTTCCGTCGGAGACCCTTTAAAATTTATACATAAATGATCAACGTGACGGACTAAATCGATTTAGCCAAGTCCGTCTCTGTGTCCGTCTGTATATATGCAAACTAGTCTCTCAGTGTTCGAGAGAAGCTGCTCATATGTCCAACTATACCATATATGTAATTGCCATACAAGCAGAACGATGAGAATCATGTGCTAAGAAAATTGTTCATTTCCTTTAATCAGTGTTCTTGTCTATACAGCGATTTGGTTTTGATAGTGGTGTTGCCGTCTTCAGAAAATTTTCTCTTTATAAGTCGGATTATAAATATTAATCCTTTTTACAGTTTTTGATGCAAATATTATTTAGCGTTAAATATAGTCCGATGGCAACACGATGAAGACTATGGTACTATATTTAAAAATAAAACATTAGAGTAGGGTGGCAACCTCTTTCTAATTTATATTGTAGCTCAACTCTCTGAAACTATTAAAATATTTGTACATACATAGCGTTATCTATATATGTTTTTCAACAAATTTAAATGAAATAAGGTGGCAACTCCAAAAAAATTGTTTCGATCACAAAAAAATAGCAAGCAGTGTTGTGCAAGTATTTCAATTAGTAAATTATTGTTTTCAACAATTTTTAAATGAAATTATGTGGCAACTCCATCAAAACTACTAAAATATTATATTCTGTAAAACATTTTCTTGGCTGCGCTCATTCTTTTTTGAACCAAATCTTATAATATTTGCAATTTTTCAATTACATTTTTGTGGCAACCTCTACTTAGGCTTTCTTCGCCTGTTCGCTCAAACTGAAAAGTTTTCAATGCATCAAAAACCGGCAGTTTGTTGGCGGTGAAAAGTATTTTTCATTGTTATATATATAAATATGTTTTGAAATTTCTGAAAAAATCGAAATTAAAATAATTTTTTATAATGCATTTATTATGACAATGACATATTTTCGAAAGTTCAAAGTTGTTCAAATTTAATGAAAATAAAATTTTAGTTATGAATTAAATATTAACGCAAAAACGTTGACCTTTAATATTCATATTATTTAAAAGCCCACGCTAGCTCATTCATAAAAGGTTTTATCAAATTTCTCACATTAATTAAGATAAAATTTACCAACGGTTAAGTGCTTATACATATGTATATATATACAAGTATGTATATATATATTCGTGGCACTAATCATATAAATCCACGTGAACTGAAAAATATATGACTTTTATGCGCTCAACTAATGAATTTAATCCAACTTTTGGCATTTTAATTAGTTGGCTGTAGTTTTGAAGAAGAGGTGAGCTTATTTTTTGGGAAATTAATTTGCATACAGTGTACCGTTAATAACTCAAAAGAGACCCTAATGGAAAAATAAAAGAAACAACTCCTCAATAGACAAAGAAAAAAAGACAAATAAAGATAAAATTGTGACAGGCGACAGACTGAAGTTGTTGCTAAAGAAAGCGACTATAAAACAAAAGAGAACAAAACTATTTGTGTTCCACGCTTTGTTGGCGCTGTGAACTTATCTTCTGAATGTGTCTTGAGGATGACAGCGAGCGCCGAGACCGCTGCTGTCCCTTCTGTTAACTCACTAACTAGCTGACTGACTGACCGGCACAGCACTTTGAGTAAATGTTGCTGGCGAATACATATTATTTATTTATGTAATGCAAGAATAAGAGTAGCGAACTGCGGCTAATTTTTTTACGCAGCCTCATTAAAATATACACACATACATGTTTACATATATACACACATAAATATATACATGTGGCCTTTGTCTCACCTGAATACGCTTAACTGCGCCGCTCATTTGCACTAATTTGACAGATGTACTGGCATTTATGACATTTGCTCACATAAGTGTAAGGGTATGTGTGCACATACACATATATGTGTGCGTGTGTCCCTCTGTGTTTTGTTTTATGATTTATTAACAACGCATTTTGCAAACTAGCCAAAGCGAGCAGCACCGAACAAAACAAAGCTGTGTTATAATACGTAAACGCAAATTGTTGTTGTTGTTGTTCGTCGCTGTGGCAAGCAAACAACAAATGTTAGCTAATTTCATTGTGTAAGCGCTTGTGTGCTGTCTTTAGCGCCCATTGTTGGCAGCCAAGTAAGCGTGAAAAGCTCGGGAGACCTACTTAAATGCCCTGGTATTGCTACTGATTCTCTAAGTTAACGCTTTTTACTGTTGAAAAAATAATAACAACGCAACTTTTGACGCTCGAAATGTGCGCTTGCTTAACCGCTGCTTAATAAAGGCTAATTTGGCGATGACTAGGGTAATTTTTATGGTCGGCATTAATCGTTTAGTTGCAAGATAAAACGCTAATTGTATAATTACGGAGGGAAAATGTCTAATAAATGGGTTAACATCATGTTGAAACACCATAGCGTTATTTTCTCGGAAGTTATGGATTTTGAATTACTTAGATTATTACTATGATATTAGATAGATGGATTAAAGGCTGCAAGTAAAAATTTTAATTAATTGCTATAATATTAAGACAATCGAATATTTTGATCAAGCTTACGATTTACAATCTTAAATAAGGTTTTTACAAGTATTGCAAAAACTCTTTCAGGCCACATATGGTCAATATTTAAGTAAACAACCTAAATTGTGAATTTTTTGATATGTGTTCAGTTTCAAATGTTTCAATGCGTAGATCTACGTTATACATATCTCTCTTCTATTGCGATCGGAAAAAGTCCAAGTCTCCGGGCTATCATAGTAAAACATCTTTTTTTTGTCAAAATGTCTTGTTTTTTTTCAGCAAAGTTCTCTTCATGAGTGATATACTCATTAAAGCGATCCTCAAAATTTTCTATACCATTTTTTATAGTTGATGGTCTTTCTTTTTTCAAGGTAGTCAATAAAAATTATTCCATGCGCATCTCAAAATATAGACGCCATAACCTTGCCAGTTGCATTTTCCACGCTGAGGAGCGATTGGACTTCAGAGTGAAATAATGGAGCTATATTTCAACCATTGTCATATCTCGATGCAAAAACTCGGGTTTATTACGCTTGATCATCTCCAAACACCGCTGCGAATCATCAACTCGTCGTTGTTGTTGGTCAAACGTGAGCTCGCGCGGCACCAACTTTGCACAGGCATTTCTCATACACAAATAATCTTGAATTGTATAATGTACCAGTTCAGTTGATATCTTTAGAGTGCTTGTCCCCGCGAAAAATTTAACTTCGCAGTCATTCAAAATTATTTTGTGAACCTTTTTGACGTTTTCGTCGGTAGTAACCTCTTTTGGGCGTCCACTATGTTCACCGTCTTCGGTGCTCATTTCAGCACGTCAAACCACCAATCCTTGATGGTTTATTTTCCTGAAGCAGCGTTCGGATAGTCGTCATCAACTTTTTGCCAACTGTATTTTTTCCCTTCAACTGTAAAAACTTTTTTTCTTTCCTGCGATAAAACTTGTGCTAGTACGCAGCTCTCAAGAAATCTAGTATTTTTAATACTTTTTTTCAGTAAAATGTGAATATGGCACCTCAAGAAGAAACATCAAATCAACTTTTTATTCAAAATCCTAAATTAGTTGAAATCATTATTATGAAGTATATTTTTTCATCAACAACATTTCTTAAATCTCAATGAAAAATATGTTATCAACACACAATGTCTCCTTTTTAATGATCATTCACAATGCGTAACCAGCTGTCAAATTACTTGAGAAATAATGTATTTTTTTTCTTGAGCAATTACTTGCGAGCTGCATACCAACCTTAAAAACCAATATTTTATCAACACGCAATGTTCCTTTTTATGAATTTTTTTCAGAATATCAAAAGTTGCTTCCCTCACAATGATATAATTCCCAACCTAATGATCCGGCAGCTGTCAGATGTATAGGCGCGTGTGTATTTGAGAGTAAGGACTAACATAAAATCGTATGGATTTAATTCAGGAACCGCTATCTATGCTTCATTCCGGGGACTTTTCAATTGAATTTTAAGATTGGCTTAATATCTGAAATTCCCAAAAAATTATTTGAAATGTCTTCTCTAGCCTTTGGATGATCCACAAAGTTTACTTTGCCAACAGACCTGCTTAGCTTCGCACCTTTCAAAACAGACATAAACATTATCTAAATATGCGTCAAACCCCGACAAGGTTATTGGAATTGCAATGAAAATTTTAAAACTCATAATAAGTTAAAATCACAACTTATTCTGGTTAGTGTTTTAAATATATAATGTAATGTAAGTCTCTTACTAGTAATTTTACGGTCCTGGAATAGAACATGCTATATAGTATGGGCATCACATGTATGACAGATAAAGATGTATATCCAGTTTTTACAGACAATCTATTACTATTGATCTCTGTTGATTACTATTTAATATACAATAGTTTGACGTTATTGACAAAAGATTAAAAGAAAGAAAAAATAAGAAAAAACGTTAACTTCGGCTGCACCGAAGCTAATATACCCTTCACAGGTGCATTTCTTTTAGTAACTATACGTTCAGCTTGTGTGGACAATTTTTTCGGAGCTTATATTGTTGCCTTAGAAAATAATCTATACCGAATTTCGTGAATATATCTTGTCAAATGCAAAAGTTTTCCATACCAGCATTTGATTTCGATCATTCAGTTTGTGTGGCAGCTATATGCTATAGTAATCCGATCTGAACAATTTTTTTGTATATTGCATTGTTATCTTAGAAAATAACTTGTGCCAACTTTTGAAAGATACATTGTCAAATGTGAAAATTTTCCATACAAGAACATGATTCCGATCGTTCAGTTTGTATGGCAGCTTTATGTTGTAGTGGTTCGATATCGGCAGTTCCGACAAATGAGCAGCTTCTTGAAGAGAAAATGACTTTTGCAAAATTTCAAAACGATATTTTAAAAACTGAGGGACTAGTTTGTATATATACAGCTGGACAGACGGACAGACAGACAGACGGACATGCCTAAATCGACTCAGCTCAACATACTGATTATTTATATATGTATATACTTTATAAGGTCTCCGACGCTTATTTCTGGGTGTTACAAACTTTGTGGCAAACTTAATATACGCTGTTCAGGATATAACAAACAATTTTACTTTCTTTGAGAATCTTTAGTACAAATTGTGTTTTATATGACAATATTTGCATATTTTGTGCTGTTTTATAATGGTCTTTTTGATTAGTGGCAATACAGCGCCTTGAACCCAAAACAAATCAGGTTGAATTTCTGCTAGAGTCGCCAGTGATCCAAATTCGACCATTAGAAACACAATTTTTTAACAATATCATTAGTATTTAAATTTTATTGAAGAACTGTGGCTGACACATAGATAATACTATTAACTAGGTTGCTATATATATTTCTGGCCCAATAATGAAAATAGGCATATTTATCAACGAAAATGGTTGTTTTTTATTGTATTTTTTTTTGTTGTCGATTGCTGTTTTGTTTCGGGCTCATACGCATAGATCCATGATTCGTCACCTGTGACGATCTTATAAACGTCTTTTGAAGCACCGCGATCGAATTTTTTCAGCATTTCTTTACACCAATCCACACGAGCCTTTTTTTGAGCGATTGTCAAATTGTGCGGGATCCAACGAGAACAAACCTTTTTTACGGCCAGGTGTTCATGCAATATCAAATGTATGCTGGTGGGAGAAATGCATAGGCATGCCTCTATCTGAAGGTATGTTACATGACAGTCTTGCATTATCAGTTCACGTACGGCATCGATGTTTTCTGGCACAACGGCTGTTTTTGGACGACCTTCACGCAATTCGTCTTTGAGCGAGCGTCGGCCACGATTGAATTCGTTGTACCAGTTTTTCACAGTGCTATAGGATGGTGCTTCATAGCCATACAAAGATTTTAGTTCATCGATGCACTCTTGTAGTGATAATCCACGTCGAAAGTTGTGAAAAATGATCGCACGAAAATGTTCACGAGTTAATTCCATTTTTTGGCCGAGATGAACTTCTTAATTCTAAGTAAATAAAACAATTCACGATTAAATGACAAAACGTTCTGAGTGATGTTATGCTAAAAAATGTCAAACTTTCCAATGGAAATGTCAGATTGCACCTGGCAACACTTAGTGTTGCCCTAGGCCAGAATATATATAGCAGCCCTCGTACTACCATCTTTATGATTTCTATTAGTTAGATTATACTTGTGCTTATAGTTAATGAGATATAGCATTTTTGTGAAGCAACTTATGTTAGTTTATAAAAAATTGATCGTAAAACATTTCGTGTGTTAATAAATCATTGCTTTTTGGGGGAAAAAAGAAAAGAGGTTTGCTAAGTTAGACAGAAGCGAAATGAGCACTGAGGACAATGACGTCCTAAAGAGGCAATTCCCACGGCAGTCGGTTCTACGTACCGGAATTGGCTCGGATTTTATCCGACCAAGGGCTGTTTTTTCGGCGATCTAAAAAAAAAAAACAAAAAAAAACGCCCTAAAGAGGCGAAAGCTCTGTGGAAAAATGGTGCATCGAAAGCTCACAATCTAACAAAAACAAAAATTGCTGATTCTGAGAAGTGTTTGAGTGCTTTTTAATCGTAATAAATCCGAATTTTCGCGTCGGTGTGTGACAATAGAAATGTGGCTTCACCGCTCCACACTGAAGTCCAATCGACAGTCATTTTTGTCAACTGCACATAATGAACCGGTTCTCAAGCGTGGAAGGACGAAAAACTCGGCTGGCATTGATCGACTGATTAGTGAACTACGTATTTGGTTGCAGTTCTATTCTACTATTCAAAATAATTAGGATTTGTATTGTTTTTGAGGAAGGATCAGTTTTAAATTGTACCCATATACTTCATCGTTTGCGTTTATAAACGCGTCCGATAGCTGCTAAATTCAAATTGGTTCTTCCCATAGCACCTCCTCCGACGCGCTATTTATAGGCACATTATTTGTCGTAAAAGTAAATGACAAAAAAATGTTACTGTAACCATTGCGGAGTTTTCTCTAGACCTTTTCAATGGGTAAAATACTTACATTACACTATTTCGATAAATCTCGTAGGTTTCAGCCTGCGTTTGCAATGTAAGCGGAAAAAATGTAATTATTTACGACATCACATTAGAAACCTCAAAAATAACAGTATTTCTCCACTATTTAATAGATATACATATGAACCGTTCTCTTCGATCACTCTATCTATTAAAAAACACCGCATCAAAATCTGTTGCATAGTTTTAAAGATTTAAATATTGAACTTTAACATAAAGAGATAAAAAGTATCCTTTGTCTTCACTCTGGTTTTAAACTACCTCCCTACCAAGCCGTTCTTGAGTTATAAATGGTGTAACTAACACGACTTACTTTTATATATCTTTATATATAAAAATAACGTGTCAACGTGTGTTGTTTGCCCATGATGGGCTCCAAAACTACTGAACTGATTTTAGTAAAATTTAGCACACTGTGTCCTGTTCGAGCCAACATAGAAGATAGGACAGTGAAAACAATTCATAAATAAAAAATACAGTGAAAGCTCTATTAAATGGATTCTCTATTAAGCGGACAACCCACTTCTACTATGCACATTGCTGATGTTTTTTAAGTACAATCTATTAAACGAACAACTTTATTAAGTGGAAAGAATGGCTGGTAACCAGACATTGAGAAAGAAGTCTTTAATTCGTTATTTTTTCCAATGAAATTTATTTGTATGAACATATTCAAAATTAAACCTCAAGTACAATACCTTGGATTCTTATGCCGACAAAAATGTGTTCGCCTTTATTCGTAAATAAAATTTTCACTGTATTGAATTGAATATTGTTTATTATATGAATACCACAGCACCGGATCCACTAGTCTAATCTAAAGAAAGTTGTAGAAAAAATACAAAAATAAATTTAAAAAAATTAAACTTATAGTTCTTTCTCGTGCAAAATCATTTCGTGAATTAGTGAATTAGTCGTTATATGTGTGCACTAACTTATTTGTTAGTGGAATTATATATAGATTCCCACCAGCTCGACTAGATAAAATGTGTCAATCTCGCAAATACGGGAAAACCAAAAAGAAAGTGTTGACATGTTTCCACCACGTTTTCTGCTAAGCGACTTCTAAAACTTTTATTTGATACGATTTACTATCTTATTGAGGTCGAAAAGCTGCTTCGTTTGCCATTTAGATTGAAGCAGAAGCATCTTGAACCAAGTTCAGTCTTGCGTGAACTGGGTCTTGCGCCAGCTACGCAGTATTAAGCCACACAAAGACCCATTTCCACTCTAAGTACAGCAAAGCTAAGATATCTTTATTTGCCAACTTCTCAGCTTTACAGTCGTCTCTGATACACCTATAGCTTTGTATCCAAATTAGTATTATACAGAAGAAGTAACTCGATGCCGTTGATTGTAAGGTTAAGTATTCTTTAACTAGCCTCGATTGCACAGACATGAGCTTAAGACTTTTGCTTTCTTATATCAGAGTGGTTCCTTTCTTACTATCAGAGTGGATAGTCACTTCCATAAAGGAGGAGGCTACGCTCCAAGCGGAGTAGATCTATGTGAGTTTGGGTAAATAACACACATCAACCAAAAGAGAAAAGAAATTAATAAGTGAAAACGTATATTTGCAAAAGAAAATACATTTTTACTGATATTACCTCAAGTATGTACTTCAGTTCATGTCATTATTTTCAAGCTAAATATAATGCTAACTCGACGGTTTCAAAGAATTTTCACCTCCGTTTAAACTTATGAAACTTATTTGGATTCACATGCACAAATGCGAGCTTTTTTCTACAAAAAGAAAATTGAAAATTTAAATAAATTCACCATATTTGCGGTGCAATTCTTTTGAGCTTACAGTCACCACATAATTAAGGAAAAGCTTCGTTTGGTTCCTATACTTTCCTCAAAGATAATGATAAGCAGCAATGAAATGGTTGAGACTTGTCAGCATTTGCATAAAACGAGTCTTCCGTGATTTGATACATCAATTATGCTGTAACAATAATTTAATTACTACTTAATTACTATATCACTTAATATTCATCATATATGAGCTCGCTGATAACCCTTGTTGAGTCTAGATAATTACAAATGTAGGCCTTAATAACTAACTTGACTGCACGGAAATTACATGCCATACATTGTATGCTTTTACAGTAAGCTTCTATGTACTTTTTCCGCCTTTCTGTAATAATCAGCAGCTATTTTGCTGCTAACATTTTATTTCACTCATAAAAAGTTAACTGTCTTGTTTATGTCAAACATAAATCTCACTAACACCATGACGATGTACACATACACATACATACAAAAAGTACACAGAGCATTAGCCATTTTCCGCTACAGTGGCTACTTGCATTGTTGTTTATTATAGATGTGTAGTGTAGCTTTGTGTGATTTCTTTCACAACTCTCAAGGCGTTGGCGCATGCGCAGCCGTCACTCTGGCAAAAAGTAAATGAGTAAATCAAAATTATGCAGCGTAAATTGAGTCACTGCATTTCAATATAGTTCCCTGCTGTTTGTCTGCTCTGATTTCGTATTCACCGACCGAATGATTGGTTGAGTGTTGCTGTGATTGTTAACAATTTGTTCGAATGCGCACGCAATAACTGCGGGCTACCCGAAAGCAATGTGGCGTTTCAATTGTCTGCATTTACGAGCGCTAACCACAACTTTGAATTACGCTCATGATTGGTGGCGCAGCAGCGAAATGGCGAATATACCACAAAAAGCATTGCAATCGAATGCAGCTGCGCGCTTAAATCAAAGCAAACATAAAACCCTGCCTTTTATGCTGACAAGCGAGCCAACTGTAATGGTAGCAGACGACAAAAAATAAAAATAATAAAAAATTATAAAAAAAAATAAATAAAAAAATATAGAAAAATTTAAAAAATAAAATTAAAAAAAAAATACAAAAACATACAGAAAAATAGAAAATAAATTAAAAATAGTAGCAAAGCATAAAAGGCAAGAAAATATATCAATGAAATTTACACCTCCATGCCAAAGCTAAAATACAAGTCTATATATAGACACCTATAAAATCTCTTTGTATGTTTGTATATAGTTTTACTTTGCCTGATTTCTCAACAAATTCACAAACCTTTTATACTATATGTACACTTTACTACCTTTGGCCAAATAAGTAGCGGTGTAACTCGCTTATTTGTAGTGTCAACCATTTAAATGTGTATAAATCACATGCTGACACCAGTTGAGTGGGCGCCAAACAGCTATCGAGTCTGGTTCGCATATTTGCGTTGCTGCCCTTTTTCGTAAGACATTATTTATCTTTGAACGGATTTTAATCGTATATTGACATTTATGAAATTAGGTGTCGAAATCGCTGTTTGCCCATAACTTTTTTATATATTTTTTTCTGTATGAACAACATTTGAATTGCAAATTAAGCGATTATATTAAAGTTGTTGTTATCGACTAATTAGTGGCTGACAAATCGTGTAAATGAGAAATTATGTGATTTTTCCTTATATAAAAAAACATGCGTTTTGAATATAAGTTGGAGTTTACACATAGTTTATTTGAATTAAAATTAGTATCGGGCTATGGTTCCTGCAATATACTTACAACACTAAGCTTTTTTTGGATTTTATGATGAGAAAAGGCAGCAGCAAATAGTTTCACATTTCTAGGTATTATATTGGTCATTGTCAAAACAGTTGTGTTAAATATAGATAAGATTAGGTTAGCTTAGTCTGGTGGGGTAATGACACCCATAGACCAATTTTGGTCCTTTGCTATAACAAGTACAGGAGGATTAGTTATGCTTTAGGATACCTGCTCTTGACGCAAATTTCAAAAGACTCTGTGATAGTGAGGAATATCGATACCTCTTCTATTGTATCATACCATTAGAACCCCATATGCTTACAGCGTAGTAGGCTTGCCAATGCGGGACAAGTGCACAAGAGTTGCTCCATTGTTTCCCTGGTACCTTGCTCAAGGCATTTCCTGCAGTCTTCTCGATCTGTATTAAATATAAAAAATATATATAAAAAAATAGATAAAATAACCCATTACTTGGTTTTTGAATATCAGTGCGATTATCTAGTCAGCCTTTTGAAAAATTCTAATAACCATCGTCTGTTCCCCTGGCTGTTATGCAATAAGGACATACACCTGGATTTTTGCAGAAATTTTATTTCAATTTTGACAGAAACAAATCATTTAAATTGAAATTCTTCGGGAATATTTAAAGGTTTCGTTTAATTAAACCCAGAAAATGGTAGTTGGAATTATGGACTCCATGTTAAATAAGCTTATAGTAGAAGATTAATCTGCACAACATGCCATCTAGTTTTTTTGGATAAATTTTAAGAAAGAACTAAAACGCATACAATTTAATATTTCGGCCAAGTATTTAGCCTTACCGTAAATGTAAGATTTTGTCATTATGTTTCGAAAATGATTTCGTGCAAGTGACCGCCACCGCAAGTAGCATAAATTCTAGCCCAAATTTCGAACAAAAGAAAATTAAAAACACTGTGCATCACTCTGCCTGTTGTGGACGAAATCAGAAAATTCAAACCAAGGGAGGCAGTTTTCGATTCTTTTTTGCAGCAATTGGGATAATATGTCAGCAATAACACGCCGAATATTCTCTTCAAAAGCGTTAATCCTCTCGGATTTATCTGCCTAGACAGGCGACTTCACATCATCCAAAAAAATAAAAGTCATTAATCATGCTTCTATAGCAAGAAATATGATCCAAAGATTTCTAGTTCCCATAAACCATACCAACCAGTGACTTTTTTCAGTGAGTAACGATGTCTCAACAATGGCTTGTAGATTATAGTCCCTCCAAATGCAACAATTTTGTTTATAAAGTACCTATTCAGCCAAAAGTGAGCTTCAAAACAAAATTTGAACAAAATTTGCTTGTGAATGTCGGGATCACTGGCCATCTTGTTTTGGGCCGTTCGACATAAATTTTTACACGAGTTAGATTTTGTAAGCCCTAAAGCCAGGTTCATTCTTCAAAATCGTCCATAAAATGAATGGGAACAGTGCTAATTTCTGCGAGCGATCGCGAATGAACTATTTCGGGTCTTCGAATCATCGACTCCCGAACGAAGCAATCTGTTCCCTGCTTTAATTTGATATATGAAATCGAAGGTTTACACTTTCCTGTATTGAGCACCATGGATCCAAGAACCAGACGCACTGGAGATGTTGCCTCTATCACTCAGAAAGTATAGAAACCGGAAGAGGTTGCTATGTTGAAAAATCAGCAATGCCCTGTTTAAAATAGTTATGGGTTAAGATTAGTTTAGCGTATATAAAAATTTGATCCAATTGTTTATTGAGCATCTAGTAATCTATGAAGTTTAAATTTAATAAAAAAGTAAATATACGAATCGCTTTGAAACTCATATAGCATATTTTATTAAGACATGGCTAAGTTATTATGTTATATACAGTTTTAATGAACTCCCTCTTTCATGATTTTAGGGTTTGAAACAAGTTTCTTAGACTTTTCACTGTCTTTTTCTGAATCTTATAACCGAAATTGGAATCGAAACTCTTATATTTACCGCCATTTTATCATGATTGAACGCCAACGACCTATGCTTATCAGTTAAAATAAGTTTTTTAATTATTTTCTTAATTTGATATTTTAATTGTATTGCTCCGAAAACCTCTCAATTTTCCTAAAATTAAAAACAATTAAACTGTTATCAAATATGTATGCATGTTCCGTCAGCTCAATCTTCTAATTGAATACAAGCATTACTTATACCGACATTAGTTAGCATCACAAAACCTTCTGTTACCCATAAGTGTGTCACACAGGCATTCCACTTTGCCATAGCTATGAAAATATACAGTTACAATAAAAAGAAAGCATGAAATTAGACAGTTGATAAGACTTTATTGCAGCTAATTTGAATTACAAATGCCACACTCCACCAACTGTTGCAACTGCTGCTGACAATGCGGGCTTTGTAGAATGATGGATTCATTGCCATTGCAACCGAAGCTCGAAAAGAATCCCAAGCGTGGAAAATTTTCCTCCGCCGATTAGAAAGCAATGAAAGAAATTGTGGAAAATATTCAAAGTAGTTGTTATTAGAAAGCAATAATGAAGTTTGATTGTGTGAAGAGCTGGGTTGTCACGTGTCTAAAAGTACCTCTATTGTACTATTGCTATTGTAATTAATATTATTAAAAGGCAGTTGCTCTTAGCAGCTAATGCTGCTTTTCCATATCAGAAATTAGCATAACAGTACCTTACATTGTTGTCTGAGTAATAATCAATTGTGACTAACCTAATTCTTTTGTATGCTTTTAACTGAGTTTTTGTTTTTGTCTTTTCATTAAGTACATGATCTATAATATATGAAAGCTGATAAAAGAAATTTTTTGACAACTTCGAACTTTTTTTTTATAATTCTTACTATTATGTAAAGAAATTTTGGTTGGACCAAGAACACAACACATTTTTTTAATACAAATTAATACAAAGAGCCTCTCAAAATTCGAACGGCACCAATAGATTAACGATGCAAATGATTCTGGAAAGGTTTTGGGTATTTATTAGGGTGGTGCTAAAATGTATAAGAAAATTTTTATATCAAAGTTCGTAAAATTCAGTACGAAAGTAGCTAATACTAACATAATAGTACTACTACTATAGTAAAAATATAAGAAAATTGATATTAATCAATATTGGAGAAGTTTAGATTTCTCTTTACCTCTAACCTTTTCAATGTGTACGCGAGCTGCATTATAAATTAAAGGAAAAGTGGAAAACTTGTTCTCTTTTAGCTTACAACTGCGGCAAATGTTGTTATAGTATGCTCTCCAGTGCACCGTTATAGTAGCTAAATACTATTCCAGGAGCTATGTAATAAGTCCTTGGTCTTCTTCAGCCATCTCTTCTTCATTATCTTGCAATTGTGTGTTGATTTTTATCCATTTCCATTCATCTAGAGATGCTCCTAGTTTGGCCAATTCGTCTGCATTTTCGTTACCGAAAATAGCGTCAGCAAGGTCAGCAGTGCTATCTGGCTATGCGTATATATGGCCACAGGCCATCTGTATAACTCGTATTTCTGCTTGAAAGTTGCTGGCTGAGTTTGGTAGCCAACTCCGTAGTTCATTCTGAACCCGTCAATACAGATGTATAGTAGGTTGTATCATTCTCCTACACCTACACTACTACACTTCTTCTCTATTCACGTCTAAAGGGAACACCCGGAAGTGGCAATTGGAATCTACCCTTGGAGAATATAGTCCGATTTACTTCAGTTTAGCTGGTTCAATATGACGCTATATTCATATTATTTCCCGTTGCAACCTCCTAATTCCTTACAGAAGTAAATGAGCGCATCACTTGGACATGAGTTAACCCCTTCAAAGGCTGCTCTCTGAATGTCATTTAGTTTTTTAATATTTTAATGTTTCTTTATTGCTGTTCATCTTGAGAATTATTAATTTTATTCTTAAACCTACTTATTTATAAACTTTTTGTTGCTCTCTAAGTAAATAAAGCCCATGCGGTTGTTTTTTTAATATCGAGAGGATTTCTCGAGAATGCTGAAAAGTATCTGGGAGTGATCCGACATAGATGGCTCTCGGACACTCTCCACTCATCGACGACCAAGGAATCCATTTCTGTTGATATCGTAATATAAAAGACTTCCTCCCAACCCAAAAATATGTTTACATAGGTTACTATCATGCTTCCCCATATGGTATGTTTCGCTTTGGCATCACACCCTATTAAAATATCCACTTTCCTCTGTTAGTCTTACTAGGGGCCTTGTACATATAATGGCACCAGAATGAAGTTATCTCCTAAGCTTCAGTTGAAGCATTCAAATTGCTATACATGAATATTTAAAAATATATGGTTGAAAAAAAAAATAATGAAGTTGATATTTTAGAGCTACCCTAGTAATCATATATTCATTTATGCGCCACTCGAAGCCACAGTTATCACTCAGCACACATACACACAATCCAACCAAATGTAAACAACTTCATTTGAATATGAATGCAGCGGATAAATTGTCAAATTTATGGCATCTACTGTCTCTTGGAAGCGAATAAAAAACGAAAAGAAGACTAAACAGCAGCAAACGCGCCAACAAAATGTCACACTATGCCACTGGCCACATCAGAACGATATTTTATGACCAACATGCCACAAGAGCCGCAACTACGGTGTATATGTAGTGGATGGCCGACGCGTAGCAGCAGGCAGTCCAGCGGATGCAAAGCCATCCCGATCGCAAGCATTTGTATTAGAGAAGACATAGGCGGTGGAAACAGGCATGTGTCGTAAACACTTTACAACAATGTCGTTAGAGCCAGTTTTCATTTCAGCCGCATAAACCGACCGACGGCTGGTGGTGTTAGCTCAGCGGTAGCGGATTGACTTGTTAAGATTCTTATTTGGTTGCCTTAGATCGTGTTTGACAGCGAGATAAAGTGCCGCCAGTTACGCGTATATACACACGTGCTCATTTATATAAAATAAAGTCTGTGTTTGTGTGTATGTTTATGCATCATAAAACTGAGCAGATTATGAGCGTAACAAATTTGGTGGTCAACAATTAAAACAAGTCACTGAAAAATTTGCACAAAATGGAATTGAAAGCTGGATTACTAAGTGATAGAGTCATGCAAGTGGACAATATTTTCAGAACCCTGTTGCCTGTTTAGCTATTAGAAGCCAAAGCTTAATGTTTTCATTTAAAAGCTGCTGGTAAATTCCGAAGTAATCATTTAGCTCCAAAGCAATAGTTGACAAGTCTCAAGTTAATGCAAAAATGTTTAGAGAATTGCTTACCATTTACAATGAGTGCATTCTCTATAATATATAGAGATTATGTCTTAAAGAGTTTCGAAAGAATTCCGTTCCCTACGAGTTAACTATGGAGTTAAAATTGTTGTAAATGCTTTCTTTCATTTACATTCTCCATAATGAAGAATGAAAAGCAAAGGGCTGGCTCTAAGTTGAAGTAAACAAAGTTTTCTTACATCTATTTCATTTCTAATATGGATTAGAATTAAAATTACCTTTTTGAAGTCTTTAACATAAGGAATCATGTCCGTATATATAAGAACTAGTCCTTCAGTTTTGAAGATATCTTACTTTTATCCCCAAAAAATTGCTCATTTGTTGAAATCGCCGATATTGATCCGTATAGCATATAGTTGTCATACAAACTGAACAATCAGAATCATGTGCTTAAAACTTTTTCATTTTACGAGATATCTACACGAAACTTACCAAGAACTATCTTCTGCTTCTTTCTTGGCGCAAACACCGCTTACGCGGCTATAGCCAAGTTTACAACAGCGCGCCAGTCGTTCTTCATATTCGCTGTTTGGCGCCAACATAGTGGAAGTCTTCTTCTTCCTCTGCTTCCCACGACGAGTACTGCAACTAGTACTCCAGAGCTGGAGTGTTTTCATCCATTCGGACAACTTGACTTAGTAGCCACTCCCTCTTAATTCGCTGAACTACGTTAAAGTCGTCGTCGTATTCGCCGTCGCCAATGCGCAAAAAATCATAAATCTTTCGCATCTCTCGAAAACTCGTAATGCCGACTCATCAGCCATCGTTCATTCCTCTGCAACATGTAGCATGACGAGGATGATGAGTGACTTATAGAGATTTGTCTTTGTTCGTCGAGGCAGGACTCTACCTCTTACTTGCCTACTCAATCCGAAGTAGCACCTGTGGGCAAGAGTTATTATGTATTGGATTTCGAGGCTGACATTGCCGTTGGTGTTAATGCTGGTTCCAAAATAGACGAAATTATCTACGACTTGACTGTCAACAGTGACATGGGAGCCAAGTCGCAAGTGCGACGACTGTTTGTTTGATGACGGGAGATAGAAGTATATCGTTTTATCCTCTTTCATAATTTGTTTCGCTTCCTTATTCAATGTGAAAAGGCAGAGCTAACGGTGCGGGTGTTGAGGCCAATGATATCAATATCATGGACGTATACCAGTAGCTGTGTACTTTTATAAAAGATTGTGCCTTCTCTTTGCCTTGTCTAAAACCTTGTTTGGTATCGAACGGTTCGGAGAGGACGGAGCTTATGGAAACGCTCAGCGTAAGTTTACACAGCCGTATTAGTTTTGCGGGGATATCAAATTCAGATATAACGGCATAAATGCAGCTCATGTCTCTGGGGGTTCAACAAGAATATGCTCCTGTCTTGAAACCTTCTGTTAGTCGCTGCATATTTTCGTACTCACTTCTGTTCATTGGTAGGGTTTTTAACGTGACGGGTCCCAAGCCCAAAGCACAACCCTGGGTCGGAGATGTTTCGTCTTCTCACTTTAGTTCGCCTTCAGATTGATGTTTTCTGGCTACCCAGAGGATACTTGGTTTAAGACCGGCAGTCGTGAGCTGTTTGAGCCATATGTATGGTGCTTAGAGAACTTATCTCCATTGCGTGAACTTCTACACATGGCTCCATCTTCCACTTTCAAAGCCATAATGAGTCCAAATGATGGTCTGGTAAACAGTTATCTTGAAAGCAAATTTCATCCCTGTAAAGAAAGTATTTTTTTAATTACTTTGTGAAAGAGCAGCTCCAAAAGTAAATTCAAGATCTACGTATACTTTTCAGACTGCAAACTCTCAGCGGAAATATTTTTCGTTAAAACTAACCTGATTAAAAAAGACTAAATTTCCAGATATCAAAGACACAATAATTCATATACTTTATCTATCACTCCAGTTAAATCAGAGTGCTCTTTCTCAGTTATGAGCAGCCACCTGACCGGTTGAGGTAAAAGTTAAC
Organism: Bactrocera neohumeralis; assembly: GCF_024586455.1. Lineage (NCBI taxonomy): Eukaryota > Metazoa > Arthropoda > Insecta > Diptera > Tephritidae > Bactrocera > Bactrocera neohumeralis. Next base: position 44,484,561 of record NC_065921.1, read on the forward strand.
CCAAAACTGTCAAGATCAATCAGAATCTGGATCTAATTACTGGCTGCATGTTGTTTACTTGTCACTCGTTGTCGTTGTCGGTTAACAGCATCTGCCTTACGTTTCTCAAGTCACTTGACTGCATTTAATAACTAGAACTGTCACGAATCACTCGAAGTGGTAAAATAGATAAGCACACATAATTTTTCAGATATCTGCATGATACCATTTCAACTGTTGCCCCAATTTCAAACCAAACCACACCACACGAACTTCAACTCTATTACCCTGTCAAATGTGCGTTGTCTAAATAGATTTCCACAACTCATTGTCACATCGTGTAACCGTCTATGATCATCACACTATTTGTAAACAAGTCCACGAGTACGACGAGTATCACTGATTGTGTTAGTGGGCTAACACCTCCAGTTTTCCACTCGTCACTTATCAGCGCGCCGCAATCGTCGACGATTACGTATGCATTTGCCTGCTCTATTTTAATCACTCACCGTTTGTTTGTAAACGAGAATTTTTCCGCTTGCTCGGCCGCATAAATCGATCGATCGGCTCAAGATCGTGCGTTTGATAGAGAAAATTTCACACAGTGCGCGGCGGCATTTTTGGCGGCGACATTCTGCGAAGCCACATAATGTGCGGGGAATGAGTGTGCATGGTGCACTTTAATGGGCGACAGTTATTCGATATTTCATCTCCGCCGGAAGTCGTTGGTCAGTAATGATCAGCATTTGTCGTTAAGTGACGACGTTGCCCGACGCATTGCAAAACATGTTTACCTTATGTTTGTCGGTATGCGAGCGACTTAATTTCTTCATTTTTTTTTCGCTCCCAACACCGTAGGAGAGACTTAAGTGACACAGCGATTTTTATTTATTTTTGTATTTCTTATATTTTTAATTCTTTATGATTCTGTTTTCTTGTTTCTTTGCTATACAAGCTCTCGCTTGTAATTTCAACCTAATTTACAGCTAATCATTTCGTTGGTAAGTGGTGCATGTGAACCAAATTTTGATTAAGGCAATAAAATGCGTTGCGCATGCGTAGACGTTGGCATGTGAAATCAGCGCTCTAAATCGTTATTTGCCTTGAAATATGAAATTTTCTAATCCAATTTTCAATTCCACTATTTTTACAAAAAACTGCTTGTTGCTTTAATGAAACTTCAATTACCACAATTACTAATTGCATGGATCGCGTGTTAGAGTTCATAAGCAGTTGGTCTTTGCGCTGGCGGTATTTAAAATGAGTAAGGCTGAATAAAGTATAGTTTATAGCTGCATTATTATGGCAGTAATCAGATCTTAATACTTTAACTTATCTCTTTATTTGCTTTCCATTCGATGTGATACTTTATTGCAAGCTCCAATTGTTAACTGTTTCACGAAATTGCTTAGCCGGAAGCTTGGCAGCGCTAATTGCAGACGGCGGCTTGAGTGTTTTCTGAAGTATTGTTGAGCTACTTTACCATGACTTTAATTTGCAGCTGAAGTAGTTAAGGAAAACCGCAAAATACAAATAAAAATTCTTGAAATTAGTCGAGCTAGTCTTATACTAAAATCTGATCATCAGTATGACAAAAGTTTCATTAGAGCTTCGATAAATATCGATACAATTGAGTTTTTGGATCAGCTTGCTACTATTACTGTAATTCGGGTACAAAGATTCGTAATTTCATTATCGGAAGTATTTATATCCAAGCGATTTAATGCCGAAGGTAGTTAAGTTCGCAGATAATATGTAGCAAAATTTAATTTTTTTACTGGAATATGACTATTTTATAACTTAGATAAATTTTCATAAATGACAGTTACTTTTGTAATCCAATATCTATGTACATAAATAAAAATGAATCGTCAAAATGTATGTACGCTCATAACTCAATAACGCCTGGACCAATTTGGGCAATTCTTTTTCCTAAATGTTTGTTGAAGTTCAAAGATGTTTTCTACGTCGAAAAAAATTCGAATAATTTCCGGAAGACCCCTAAAAATAGCCCTTTTCTTTTCCCCATACAAACATTATATAAGAGTGAATGTTTGTTTATTAGTAACATCAAGAGAATGGTTGAACCAATCTTGATGAAATTTTTAAAGGTTGTTTGTTGTGGGTCGGGAAATGTTTAGAAACAAAATACCTTATACTTTTCATGAGGAGAAGTCCTAAAATTGGACAATTCCTAAAAGTTACATTTACCATACACATTTTTTTCAATTTTTGTTTGTTTTGTTTTTCAATATTTTGATTTGTAAATTATTTGAATTGTTCAATTTTGATCGCTTGCTTTTTTATTCCGGCTATCCAAAGGAAAAATTATTTAAAATTATTCAGTGAAAACCTTTTGTGTGTTTCACACAATGTGATTAATTGCATATTGAAATTTGTTATGAAGCCACGAAGAGGTCGCGCTAATATTGGTCGGCGTTCTTTTTGCCATCAACGTATGGCAGCCCAAGAAAAGGCAAAAAGTACTCCCAAAATGCGATGGCATACGTGCGGAATTATGGATCGTAGTCAATCAGCTAGCGATCGTAACGTAATCACAGCACGACTTATTAAACAATAGCTGCGATGTTTGATGGTCTTTATCTTGAAGCAACCTATGGTATATATGGTGCTGTTAGATGCTGAATGTATTCTGTTGAGTAGCAGAAAAGAGTTTGCCGCACGCACACATTCTTCTTTGGATGCGGATGGTGATTACACCAGATCAAATTGATGAAATCATTTCAGCGGAAATTCCTGATTCAGGGATAGATCCAGAATTATACGAAGTGGTGAAAACCAATATGGTTCATGAACCATACGAACCTTACAATCCCACTTTGGTTTGTATGTTTGACAATAAATGCACGAAACACTACTCATGTGCTTTTCTTTCGGAAACGGAAATGGGAAATGATGGATATTCACAGTATCGACGTCGTTCACCAGACGACAGTGACAGAACATTTAGTATTTAGAGGCGTGAATATCGAAGTTAACAACACATCGAAGTTGACAACACATCCAAGTTGACAACACATGGATCGTACCATATTCGCCACTTTTGTCTAATTCACATTCAAAACTCATGTCAATGTTGAATATTGCAGATTGGTGAAATCGATCATTGATGATTATCACTGGAAACAGACGAAGGACAATGCGATAATTACTTCGCATGCCACTGAAGTTCGCATAATTTTCGCGAAGATCGTTTCGACATATCAGCCTTCAAATTCGCGTTAATTATGGGATACGAAAAACTGACATTGTCGACGATATTTTACATTGTATTCGCTTAGAATTGGAAATGGGCAAATTTCGGTGGATACTCCCAGTGGTTTGATATCAATTTCACCTCCCTTTTGTCAATTCACTTCAACGGAAGATGAATTCATCACGAATGTTTATCCGAACATTGGTCAAATTATCGTAACTGCAATTGCTTGAGTGCACGCGTAATTTTAGCTGCCAAAAATACCGATGTTTTTGACTTAAACTGGAAGATTCAAAGTCAAATTCTGGGAGGTTTGCGCTCATATAAATTGATCGATCGTCTTGACAAGGAAGACGAAACCGTAAATTATCCAGTGGAATTTCCAAATTGCGTCTCACAGTTGGATCTGTCATTATTACGTTTCACAATCTTCATGCGCTGAAACTGTGTAATGGAAATATCGAATACAAGGGACAGCCATTTCAGTTCAAACGTATTCAATTTCCAGGGAAAATTGCCTTCGCGTTGACAATCAACAGGACACAAGGAAATCGGGAAATGCTATGTTTTTCACACGGCCAGATATATGTGGCATGTTGGCGAGTTGGAAACCCATCTTCTCTGTATTTTTACGCACCAGAATAGAAATCAAAAAATTATGTTTATTAAGTTGCGCTACATTAAAAAAAATGTAGAAAATTCGAAAATAAATCATTTTCGACACAATATAATTTCAACTTTTTTCATTTCAAAACACATAATTTCACGCAGGACAACGGCTGCGGGGTCAGCTAGTTTATTATAAATTTCAACCATTTATTGGAATCAATGGAATTTACTTCCTTATCCTTCACATATCGTCAAATAACCTACCCCTTGAGTATGCAAATGAGTTTCTTTAAGCTCACAACGCGTAGTCAAATCAAGTGGACCCAACAAAATTTTTATTTTTATTAAGATTCCTTTGATAGAGCTTTCTTGTCAAACATAGCAATGTGTATAATATATGTATGTATACCTATCCTATAAAACTGAGTAGTAAACGACGAATAATGTTCTTAGATGATTCTTATTATTCAAATAAATTTGATCGAAAGATTTATTAAGCACCACAAAAAGGCCGTCACCACCCGACCAAGCATTCGTCTTCTTCTTTGTTGGTATAGACACCGCTTACGTCATAGCTGAGCTTATAACAGCTGTTTTTTTCTTTTCGCTGTTTGGCGCCAATTGGAAATTCCAAGTGTAACCAAATTCTTCACCACCTTATCTTTTGAACGGAGTGGATGTCTAACTTTTCCACTGCTTGACTCGGCGGGTACAGCGTCGAATACTCTCAGAGCTGGAGTCTTATCAGCCATTCGGACAACATGACCTAGCATGCATAGCCGCAGTTTCCTAATTCGCTGAAATATGTTAATGTCGTCTATCTCGTACAGCTCATTGTTCCATCGACTGTTTTTGTTGGTGTTAATACTGGTTCCAAGATAGACGAAAATATCTAAGACTTCGAAGTTATGTCTGTCAACAGGGACGTGGGAGCCAAGTCACGAGTGCGACGAACTGTTTCGTTCAATACCAGACCCATTTGCTTCGCTTCTTTGTTCATTCTGGAGAAAGCAGAACTAACAGCACGGTTGTTGAGGCCAATGACGTCAATTTCATCGGCGTACGCCAGCTTAAAATCGACGAAGAGGTGGTGTGTGTCGATCTTCTTCTCACGGGTCTTTTCCAAGATTTGGCGCATGGTGAATATCTGGTTATTTGATGATTTGCTAGGTCTAAAGCCACACTGATAAGGTCTAATCAGTTTGTTGGCGGTGAGTTTTAATCTTTCATACAATACGCTCGATAGAACCTTATATGCGATGTTGAGGAGGCTTACCCACCATTCTTCTTTAGCTCGCCTTCTGTTTTTTTAACTACCCAGAGGATACTTGTTCTAAAACCGGAAATCGTAAGCTGTTTAACCCATATGTAAAAGAATCGTTTCAGGACACTCCCAAGTGAATATCGCTAAGAGAACTTTCTTCGCATGCGTGAACTTCTACACATCATTCCATCCACCAACTAGTCCCCTAGTTTTTGCATAAATACAGACAGACATGGTAAAATCTACTCACCTCGTCATATATATAAGTATATATATTTTATAGGGTCTCCAAAGTGTCCAAATTTAATTGGATTCTTAGCTCTTCTATAACTAAGGAGATATTCAAAAATGTGGCTGTTCTCAAAATTAGAAAAGTTAAATATGCCCAAATAAAGTGTTTGCATTTTTATACCCTGAGCAGGGTATATTAAGTTTGTCACGAAGTTTGTAGCACCCAGAAGGAAGCGTCGGAGACCCTATAAAGTATATATATATAAATGATCAGTATGTTGAGCTGAGTCGATTTAGCCATGCCCGTCTGTCTGTCTGTTCGTACGTCTGTCTGTCTGTCTGTATAAATACGAACTAGTCCCTCAGTTTTTAAGCTATCGTTTTGAAATTTTGCAAACGTCATTTTCTCTTCAAGAAGCTGCTCATTTGTCGGAACTGCCGATATCGGACCACTATAACATATAGCTGCCATACAAACTGAACGATCGGAATCAAGTTTTTGTATGGAAAACTTTCACATTTGACAACGTATCTTCACGAAATTCGGTGTGAGTTATTGTTCATAGAAATAGTCCAATATCGGAAGAAATTGTTCAGATCGGCTCACTATAGCATATAGCTGCCATACAAACTGAATGATCGAAATCAAATGCTGGTATGGAAAACTTTTGCATTTGACAAGATATATTCACGAAATTCGATATAGATTATTTTCTAAGGCAACAATGTAAGCTCTGAAAAAATGGTTCAGATCGGATTACTATAGCATATAGCTTCCATACAAGCTGAACATATAGTTACTAAAAGAAATGCACCTGTGAAGGGTATATTAGCTTCGGTGCAGCCGAAGTTAACGTTTTTTCATGTCTTAGTTCACTTTATAAGCAAACATGCATACTAATATTGCACTCTTTAAATTTTCATTTGATTGCTTAATTTATTTAAATTTTTATTTGATTGCTTGACTTATTTGTCAGTAAAAATATCGCCAACAAATACAGCATTAAATAATGTAAATAATTTTGTCTAGTTATAGTTATATAACACCAGCAAAACTTTGTTGTGACTTTTCCGGCCAGTTACCAATCGTTGACACGCTAAGTAAAGTTTAATGATCGCTGGGCATGCAACCCAACAAACCACTCGCCATTTACCGATTGCCATGAGCCAGACGGCAAGCCGAACACTTACTGCTCGACCTCTGCATTGCAAGAATATGCGAAAACAAAGGAAATACACTAACAATTGACAACGGAGCAATTACCGCGATAATCACTGACATGCCAAGTGATCGACTTCAGGCCGAGGAAAAATTTGTTTGCAAACCACTTTTGTCAGCTGAGATGGCGCTAAAGGCCAGACAATTTATTGCTCTATTTATACTTCTTGCTAACAATTTTATGTTTTCCTATTTCTTCTTAGATTGTGCTTGAACTCGTTTTCGGTAGCAATTCATCACTTAGCAGTCGTAACTTTTAATTTTTATTGTATAGCATCTATATATGTATGGTACATATAGTTGCAGTTACTATAGTCTACCGATATGGATATACTATATACATATATCTATATATACATACAAATATACGTAAGCAAGTGCTTGCTTTTGTTTGACGTTAGCAGCTATTATTAACCGTCAGTTGCGGCTGCCAAAGGCCATGCAATCAATCATTTTCGCAATTTCCAACAACTGCAGTAATTTATTATGCCGATTTCAGCGCAAAAGTGGAACAATATTTAATAACCCATTTGACGATTTTACTATTCACTTGGGGATATTTATAAATATTTTCATAGTTACAAGAAAGTTTTATAAGTGGGGCTTGTGGTAAGCTCTTTTTGTAGCTTTGAAATTGAATTTTCACTTACAAGGGAGCAAAAAGTGGCAAAAGAACACTCAACTAGCTAAAATATTCATTTCAGATATTTGGCAAACGTGGTGACACTTCAGCAACAAATTTGTATGTGTTCTCCCTCAGAATTGCATATCCCTCCCATTTTTTTTTATTCTACTGGAAATCTTCCTTGCTCAAAGGAGTATGAGTACTTCTATATTTTGAACAATTTTCAAGCTATCATTATTTTTAAATAGGCAGATTTCAGTCAACATTTCATTGTTTGACCTAAAGAGCTTTTGATATTCAATCAACATCGATTTTATTTGCTCGAAAGTTATCACAAAATGAATGGAACATTTAGCGAGTATTCTTTAGCGAGTATTCTTTTGCTACTCGCTTATGAAATCAATAACTATTGTTGCATATGTATGTAAATGACCTTGCATAATGTTTATCAATGTTTATTTTGCAAGCATAAATAAATTCAGTTAATGACTGTCTAGTCAAATAGTCTAGCATTTACTATACCAAGTACGCTAACTAAACTTACAGGACTTTAAAAAGTTTTGTGGATTTGATATTATTTTGCAAAAATACGTAATTCGTCGGTAGTTACAAAAAGGATATCTGTACATTAGGGCAGTCCAAAAAAATTTCATTTTTTTAGATATCGTGAAAATATCGTTCGATTATTTTAACTATCGCTGAAGCAGCTCACGACTTCCGGTCTTTGACCAAGTATGCTCTGGGTAGAATAAGAACATCCGTTTGAAGGCGAGCTAAAGTGAAAAGGCGAAATACCCCCTTCGAAGGGTTGTGCGCTGGGTTTGGAATCCGCTATGTAAAAAGCGCCCCCAATGAAAGATTACCAACTGCCTCGGATGAGAGACCCCCCCCTTGGATGACGACCATGGCAAACGAAATAAGGGCTACGATTTGAGGCCGTGCACCTGGAACGTCCAGTCTCTTAATTGGGAAAGTGCCGCTGCCCAGTTGGCTGATGTCCTCGTTAGAGTTTAGGCTGACATCACCGCCTTCCAAGAAATGCAATGGACGGGACAAGGACTGAGGCGAGTAGGTCCTCGTGGCATTTACTACAGTGGCCATATAAAGGAGCGCAAGTTTGGTGTGGGATTCGTGAGAGAAGACAGATTCCGTCGCCTAGTTCTGTCATTCACCCTCCGCATAAAAGCCAGGTTTTTCAACATATCGCTGATTTGCGCCCACACCGCGACGAAAGAGAAGGACAATGTGACTAAAGATGCCTTCTATGAGCGCTTGGAGCGCACCTATGAGAGCTGCCCCGCCATGATTTCGAAATGGTGCTTAGTGACTTAAACGTCAGGGTAGGCAAAGAAAGTATCTTTGGCACAACGGTCGGTAAATTCAGCCTCCACGAGGAAACATCCCCAAATGAGTTGAGGCTGATCGACTTCGCCGGGGCCCGGAGTATGGTTATATGTAGTACTAGATTCCAGCATAGAAAAATTTATTAAGCTACCTAGCTGTCTCCGGATCGAAATGCCACCAACCAGATCGATCATGTTGTGATATACGGAAGACACGTGTCCAGTGTTCTAGACGTGCGTACGCTCCGAAGTCCTAACATCGACTCGGACCACACTCTTGTTGCAACCAAGATTCGCAGCTGCCTCTGTTCTGTTATTGATATTATCGGCCTCAACACCTGCGCCGTTAGTTCTGCTTTCTCCAGACTGGACAAGGAAGCAAAACAAATAGGCGTGGCAGTGAACAAGGGCAAGACGAAATATCTCCTGTCATCAAACAAACAGTCGTCGCACTCGTGACCTGGCTCTCACGTCACTGTTGACAGTCATAACTTTGAAGTTGTAGATAGTTTCGTATATTTGGGAACCAGCATAAACAGCACCAACAATGTCAGCCTGGAAATCCAACGCAGAATATCTCTTGCCAACAGGTGCTACTTCGGACTAAGTAGGCAATTGAGAAGCAAAGTCCTCTCTCGAGGGACAAAAACCAAACTCTATAAGTCGCTCATAATTCCCGTCCTGCTATATGGTGCAGAGGCTTGGGCGATGACAGCAACCGACGAGTCGACGTTACGAGTTTTCGAGAGAAAAATTCTGCGAAAGATTTATGGTCCTTTGCGCTTTGGCCACGGCGAATATCGCATTCGATGGAATGATGAGCTGTATGAGATATACGACGACAGTGAATTAAAAGACAGCGGCTATGCTGGCTAGGTCATGTCCGGATGGACGAAAACACTCCAGCTCTGAAAGTATTCGACGCAGTACCCGACGGGGGAAGCAGAGGAAGAGGAAGACCTCCACTCCGGTGGAAGGACCAGGTGGAGAAGGACCTGGCTTCGCTTGGAATATCCAATTGGCGCCACGTAGCGAAAAAAGAAACGACTGGCGCGCTGTTGTTAACTCGGCTATAATCGCGTAAGTGGTGTCTATGCCAGTAAAGAAGAAGATATCGTATGTCTCATCTTACTCAGATTCAGGCATTCAAATAGTTAATCAAACTAAGTGAATCAGTGACTTATAATATTTATACAGTACAAAGGTTAATAAGATGCCTAATTTGATAGTAATACTTTTACGATTTCGTCGAACAATATTGCTGAATTCGTTTGGAAAAGTTCGTAGTTTCACCAGAACCTGAAGTCATTTTCCCGCCTTGTTCCTAACAAGTTGTAAGTGTATAAAATATTCTGTTCCAAACGAACTTAGCGCTTTCTTGCTTGTTCAATACTGTTTTCTTAACTTCCTCAGCAGTTCTTTCAGCATTTGGCTTATTGGAGCATATTTTCGATTTTGAAGAAAAATGTTTACAGCCAATAATCTTTTTGCTTAGAGTATGCTCACCATATACGACTGTGATCAGTTCAAAAATTTTGAGTTTAAGCGATTGGTAGGAAATTGATTGATAAATCTTTTCCACTGATTGATAAATAATTTCCAATAGCACTAAAATTGTGTGTGCCTAATAAATTACTCAATTTCTAAATAAAAAAATTCTAATCCGAAAATATAGTTGACGTTCTGAACAAACCACAGTTGAATGCCACCACAATGTGCCAATATAATCCTTTGGTGTACTTTTTGTTTTCAAAAATAATTCTTTTTATAGGTGGAAACCACATTTCAATTGCAATTACTTGCACATTTCTGCGTCAGCTTAAGATCTATACTCAAATTTCTGCCAGAAGCTTCAGCATTTTTGCTGATTCATTATTTTGACATAGAGTTGTGAGGAAAAAATATATCATTACAACGCTAACGCTTATAAACAGCAAAAGAATCTGCAAGCAACACAACAATACCGATTGCTTCAAGTGGTGCAACAACAAATCCAACTAATTGCTGGGGCAACGCCTTGACGCAAAATACAATTTAGTGGCAAGCAACTGCTGTCTGGTCATAGAATGCAGCAAAAGCCGATTGTTTGGCAAAAGCAATAGCAGATGCTTGTATATACATACTATTTATACATATGTATATATATAAAAATACATATATGTCTGTGTGGCTATGTTTGTATAAAGAGTTTGCGAAGCACAACCATGCCACTAAAGTGTTTTGATGAAGACATTATTACCAGAGACAAGGGCATCATCACTGCATTTTGGTGCTTTCGAGTTGAACATTATGGCGTGTGGTAGTTGCGCGGTATGCTTATAACTGTGTATGTGTGAACATATGTATACATAAATTGATATGAATCTACTCAGCAGTAGCAGCCGCCAAGACTGTGTGGTGATTGTCACATATTTATGTGCAACACTTAGATATGTAGGTACATATGTACATGCAACATAAAATAGATGCACACACATACATAAATAAATCCGTATATGAGTAACCGCGCTTGCATTTCGCCAACAACGCTTTGTGCGGTGTTATGTTGTTTGTAAATACATAGTTTGCCAGCGCTGCGCTAAGTCACCGCCATTCAACATAGCCACCGATTGTTATCCGCAAGCAAAGTACATATGTATATCCAAAAACATACAAACATATATAAGCTTCTACACAGTGGCTTAGTGGTGAATGCGTGCAGCTACGTTTTGTTATTTGGCGTTGCTTACAAAATTATTAACTTGGCATAAATGTTTGGCTGCCGTTACTGTGGCTATTGTTGTTGTTGTCGTTTTCTGAAATTTGCACGCGCACTTTGCAATGTGCTATGCTGGCAAATGTATGAGTTGCTCGAAGCATTTTCACATTAAATTCAGCTTACTCACACAGCGATCAACAGACATACACACAATGCAACACATACAAACATAAACTCAAACACATACACACCCAAAAAGTGTGGAGAAAAGCGTTTTGCTGCTTTTCACGCGTTGGCTTTGCAAAATATTTGTGGTTTCGTTGGAAATTAGCGGTTTTTATGCCACGCTACGTGGAGTTATGCCACATTAGGAAAATGTGCAACAAAAAAATGCTTCAAATGCTGAAAACTAATTATTTTATTTTCATAAGCATGCACATATTTTTCGCACTTGGCTTACTGCTTAGCCAAGCATTTCAAATTTTCCTAATTCCAATTGAATTTTAATTGTTTTTAGCATTGTTTTAGTGAAAAACTATCACGCTAGAAAATTGTTTGGTGAAACTGACATAGCTTCTGCCATTTTTTCACGCTTTAACAACATAAATTTAAATTTGATTTTAATAAAAAATATTTTTTTTAATGTAAAGTAAAAAAGCATATACTTTTATGAAACTCAGCTGAAGCTATAAGTACTTACGCATGTTTAGAAGAACAAGATTCGACAACAAGTTGTATCGAAGCTACAGGTTAGATAAGGTTAGGTTAATCTGGTAGGCCAATAAGCCACGCATAGACCAATTTAGTCCTTTGCAATACCAGATGGAGTTCACTTGCTTAGTCCAAAAGGAGTATCATACTGTGGGGATGCTTACAGCATAGTCTTGCCTATACGGGACAAGTGTACAAGAGATGTTCCATTGTTTCCCTGGTGGTCTAGACCTTTCCTGCAGTCTTCTCGATCTATAGCCCCATTCTGAAAGCGTGTGTCGCCCCCAGACAGTGACCAGTTAGTATTCCCATCATGTCCCTGCAGTGTCTTCTACCGAGTGCCAATAGGTATTTTGTGTACTTCCGATCTACTCTTTTACTGTTACTGTCTTCATTGATACTTGGCAGTCTACATAGATGTTGTTTCTGGAAGTGCCTGCAAGTGCATTAGAGGCCAGCTCCATGGCTTTCGGAATAGCAGAGATCTCAGCTTGAAATATACTACAGTTGTCCGGCAACTTAAAAGGTTGCCTTATGCCTTACTCTGGGCAGTATATTCCCGCACCATGTTTAGAGTGTTTCGCGTAGCTAATATACCTTTACGTCAGCCATCTCTTTCTCTATTTACTTTAAACCTTCTTCCTCAGTTGAAAAGTGGAGTCTTGTAGTCGGTAAAATCGCCATTACCCACCGAACTATTCCCGAAGGTTCTATATGTAAATTCTCATGCAATCAGTAGGCGTCCTGCCAATTTTACTACACAGTTTTCAGCGTAGAGGTCATAAGTAGTACCAGTTCAAGAGCCGCCGTTGGAATTGTTCTTAAAGCTCCATCGAAGCTGTAATACCCTTAACAAGTAAAAAACAAAAATCTCACAAGAGTCTGAACAATTTCTTCGGAGATTTATTTGTTGCCATGTTCAGTTTTGTGAAAATATTTCTTCAAAAGAAAATGTTATCCATATAAGCAATTCATTCCCATCGCTCTGTTAGTATCACAGCAATATACTATTCCGTTTCGATATCGGCGCTTCCGACAAATAAGCATTTTCTTAGAAAGGAACAGAAGTGTCCAAAATTTCAGATCAAACTCGGAGGCACTGGTTTGCAGTTATACAGATGGACAAAATAGAGATGGATATGGCTATGTCGACTCTGCTCGTCATGTTGATCATTTATATCTTTATATTATAGGCTCTCCAACAATTTCTTCTGGTTGTTACAAACTTCTTAGCAGATTCAATATACCTTGTCCATGGTATAAAAATATAATACTACTGAAGTTTGAATGTAAAGTGATTTTAATGAAGATAGTGAATATATAAGTAGCTGTTTTCATTCGTCAAAAGCTATACAGTGGTGAATCCAACATTCTAAATCAGTTGTTTAATCAATCTGACAGCTTTCGTGGTACAAGTTTGCGTTAGTCACGCACTAAACTCTCCATACCCACGGGATGTTTTCCGAGCGTATATCAAGCAGAGATCTTTGATATAAATCAGAAATAAATATCCAGCGAAACAATTGTAATCAACTTATTTTCATATTTAGCGATACTCAAGCGAACTCAGCCTATGAATGTGAATCACTCGAGGTGCAGAAGTGCACAGAACGGCTGAATAGCTTATCGGTTTGAAATCGTTGGATGATAAACTTGCGCGCTCTGCTGCTACTTCCGGAAACTCCAGAGCACTTGATTCACTATTGTACAATCTGAAATATCTGGATAAGCATCACATCATCTCAATAGCACCCAGCAAGTTCATAGAGCTCCTCAAAATGTTTGGCCTTGCGAGTGCGTATGATAGAGGCGAAGGCAAAATATACTTTAGGTGGCTATGTAAACCTCCAATAAATTATAATGTGTTCAAGGACACCGAAAGACGGACTTCTACATGGAATTAAATCTCATTTTTGCAGTCAGCCACCGTATTGGATAGAATCAACTTCCCTGTGACGTTTCTCTGTTCCTGCAAATAAAATGACTACTCCACGAAAAGCGAATTGAGTCTCATAAGATCTTTAAACTTAGTTGGTTATAAGAAGGTCAACAAAATAATAGCAAAATAAAGATTAAGGTTAAGAAAGAAAGTTAAACCTACAAAAATAGTACAAACTCAATTTAGACTACTACTCACAGTCGATATTAGATAGAGGCTACTATTCGCATATTAAATTTTGGTATGCAATAAGGCGACTAATAATTTAAAATCTTAAACATACTACGCTAATATACAAAAAGATATCTTTGCCATTATTTTCAATACCTAGGAATTTCAACGAAACCCATTCAAAAACCATTCGGTTGCACTTATCATTTTAGTATTGAGTATTTTTGGCTTTTTTCAATGAGCTCTCACCCGGAGTCATATTTCCAGATTAAAGCGAATAACGAATAACGATTTTAATGGCCACCTAACCGCAAATGTGCTGTTAATGGCTAAAATAGCTAATAGTCTATAAATTTTAATTGATGGCCAATGTTAAGCACACTCTCGGCCAAATGGCGAGGTAATAACCGCGAATGGCCTTTCAGATTTCGACTTCGACTTGGGTTTTCTTACACAATTTTCCATAGAACTAACTTTTATACGTGTACACAATCAAAACAAAAATTCAATATGCGATAACAGACAATGCACGAATAGCAAGAAAAACCAATGTTTGATGTTGTTGACGGCAGGCAGCGAGCGGCAAGCAACTGCCATGCGGCCTATGATGGCACATCATTGCGCGATCAATTGATAGGAGATAGTGCTTGGCCACCGGTCGATTGCCTATGCTGGCACCACACACACCCGATGGCAGGCACATTCACTCGCCTGCTATGAACGCCTGTCAATGGCATTGTAATGAGCGAAGTGGCAAGTTGTAAGTTGCTAATAATAAAAGAGAAGAAAATAATCAAAAAAGAACGTGCTATGGGTAATTGCACTTACTGCGAACGTTGTTATTGTTATTACGCGCAAGTGCGGAGTCATAGCTGTTTTTGCGCATGCGCATGCATGCTACACACTTGCAACACTCGCAGCACTGCGTGACGCATCTAAAAAGTAAGCTGAGTGGCGAAAAGTGAAGACAAATAGAGTAGATTGCGAAAATTTAAAATAAAAATAGTAAAAACCGTAAATAGTGAAGAGCATGAGATTAGCTAGCATTGTGTGGCAACTTGCTGTTAGTGCGCTAGTTGTGCCACAGCTGCAATTTATGCCAAGCAAAAGAGGGCAACCTAATAATAATGGAACACAGGCAGTAGGCAGTCAGCAGTCACTAACTGTCTGCCACGCTGACTGACTGATGGCCTGACTGTTTGACTGACGTGCTGAGTAAATGCTTGCCACAGCTAAGCAGTGCGCAGTTGCAACATTGTAAATACGGAAGCACCGGCTTGTAGATTTAGTTTAGCCACAAAATGCACGTTATTGACCAGTGTTGCCACTACGGCTATGCATATATAATATGATATATGTGAAAAGCTAATTTTGTTTTCCTTCTACAAGAATGTTAGCTTAGATATTTGTTGTTTTATACACATTTATACAGGTATACACATATGTATACAGATGTATATTGGACCACGTGCTAGCTATTTTAATTGATACACTGGAGTATATCATTTGGTTGGAGTTTGTTTTTCAGCTAAGTAAATAACAGTGTTAAAAACTTAACAGTAAGCACGATAATTATTTACCGTTATCTGAAGGAAATAAATCCGCCTCTAAAGAAAGATTGCTAAGTCTGAGTAGATTAGTTCTCTAAAAGCCGATATTAAAGATATTATACAACTCTTTATGTAACTAGGTTGGTCTCAATATATTTCAAAATTTAGTTGAACCAGGCTTTGAGCACATCCTTATATTAAGTTTTTAATAATTCATATGTCAAAAAATCAAAATTTATTTCAAAAATAGTTTAGCGTTGGTAGATAAGAGCATGTCTGTTGACGCATTTAAGATTTTAGAATGCCGATTCTGAAACCACTGGGACAAAAATCTCCTTCCTCTATTTTGTCCTCTCTGAACAACCATGTGTTTCCGATGACGTTTATCAATACAAAAATATGTTTGTGAAAACTCTGAAATATTTTCAAGATACTCTCGACCCATAGTTGCGATTCTTTTTCTATACAAAGCCTTGCACTCACATAAAATATGCTCTATTGTTTCTTCTTCTTCTACCTTCTGACAACTTCTATAATAGTCATTGTATAGTATTCCAATTTACCGGCGTGCCTGCCACTTAGGCAGTGACCTATTAGCACTCCCACCAGAGGTATTATACATATATTCCTTTTGAATTTGAGTAGTCGGCATGTGCCGCCCATATACCATTCATGCTACGCTTACCCGCTAGTTGAGCAAGTTAAGGTTTGTATCGAGACACAGCTTTATCTGAAGCATGTTTGTCGATTAAGTATATTCAAGAAGCCAGAAGCGGAGTCTAATTGTGGGGTCCCTGCTCTGGCTAATTCATCTGCTGCACAGTTGCTAGGCATTTCAACATATCTTCCGCTTTTGAGCAGTACATTTACACTAGCTCCACTTTAAAGACGCTACAAAAGTCTGATAGCTTGAAATTAGAGTTGATGGCGAGTTCTCGCTCTTAACACCAATCCCTCCATGAAAAAGCTCACTATACCTCTTATCCAACTCTGGAGTATTGCTCCGCACCGCGTTCAACTCCATCAAAAGTACACAACAGAGAAAGAAACGCCAGGAAAATGTTCCGCGATGCAGTGATTTAGATTAGATGGTGTTTATGAACTAGAAGAGCTACAGTGTAGCAAACCATCTGGCCGTCTAGTTCTTCAAGTTTCTTCAATGCATCGTTTACCACCAGGAGCAATTTTGCCGGATGTCATAATCCTTCCGTCGCAAAGGAGAGTATAAATGATATTTTTTTTAAACTTGCTTCCAACTCAAACTTAACAAGAGCCACCATTAATCGCCTCTGGCCTCTAAGAAAGTTACCCACCACATAGTCTTTATATATAAGATCTCCCTACAGGCATCATACTATCGAGCGCTTAGCAGTGCCCACCGAACTGAATTTTCTGTAGGCATGCTGATCCCTTAACATTTCTTGGATTTCTAGAAACGAGGATAGGCTGACAGACCTAAACCTCGAGGCAATGGTATTTGTTTGTTTTGAGATTAAAAAATAAATATCATTTTTAAATCAGGTATTTCGAATTAGAAATTCTAAAATTGTCTTTAATTCAGCTTTTAGGGATAACATTTTTTTATTTAAGCATGAAAAAATGTAAATTTTTTGACAAAAATATTTAGTACACATAAACAAACTTTATTAAAATGTAACCGCGCAACAACAAGTGAAGCAAACGTTTTGGTAAGAGCAAAAAAGAAAATGTGACAACAAATCGCGGTCAACAGAAAATTTCACATATAAATTTTAACCAAAACATAATTTATTTAGGTGCAACTTGCCGAAAAGGGTTAAAAAAAAAACCAAGGAATGGACCAGCGGTGTCTATAAACAGGAGCAGCAGAACAAAGGCGCACAACTATAACGAAATAATTATACCAAAAACAAAGCAGACAACACAACAACAACAATAACAGAGACCTAAAAAAGTACAAAATAAAAGCAAAGACACAAAGCCAATACAAGAAGAGAAGAGTACCATATTTCTGCTTGTTTTGAAATGAAGAGAAAATAAAAAATAAAAATAACGAAGCTTTAAAACACAATAACAACTAGAACAAAGGTAGCAGCACACAAAAAAGTCTTGAAATATAACAAAAACTGCAACAGTAATTGCTGATATACTTGCAACACAACCAAATTACTATAGCAACAAGCAACAACAGCAATAAAAATCAGCAATAACAACTTTTACAAGTACCTACACACACACACACATACACACTGAAGGCTCTAATAGCGCAGGCACCAGCAACATGGAGAACATGTCATCATCAATTGAACCGGTGCCGGTGGTGCCGCGCACCGCCAATTTGCTGGCGTGCAAACAATGGTGGCGCGTCTGCTTCTTATATGGCGACCAGCAGAAGTACTATCGTCAAGTTTACAGCAAAGCGGCTGCGCAACGGCTGGCGCTCTCCACTGGCGGCACGCTAACAGCCACCGGCTTTCCACCAGACAACAGCAGCGGCAACGACAACGATAATGACAACGAAAATGAGACGCACAGTGGCAAGGACAGCGGCTGCAGTGGCAGCATGCAGACCGCTGACTATGATACGGTGGCTGGCGATTTTATCGAAACGCAATTAGACGACGCAGATGCTAGCGAAATACTAGCAACAACAGCAACATCAATTACAGCTACAACATTGGCAGATGCGATCAACAGCACCGATATGGTTAAAAACCATAATCAGGAGTTGAACAAACTGACAGCGAAGCGTAAGAAGAAGCAGAAGGCTAAAGAAGGTGACGAGCAAGCGCCACCAGTGCCACTCTTTCCCTCCAAATATCAGACCATGAATGTCAGTGCGTCCGAGTCGCCGGGCACGAATGCGCTTTTCAACACAACGAGTCGCGGCAAAAAGTTGCTACGCTCGCTGCGTGTGCACGTCGGCAAGGGTGGTGACAAGTCGGCGAAGACACGGCATAAAGCGGCGCAAAACTCACCCGACCAACCCGAGAGCGAGGCTACCAAAGGTAATGCCAAAGTCACTGTGCTGGATGACCCGTTCCTTTTCGGCATTGACGCCGATCATTTGGGTGATTTGGTGCGCGGCAAGCAATATGCGCCCAACACCACCGAACATATTTCCCAATATTATAATACCTATCTGGAACAAGAGCAGCTCGCATTGGATGCGCATAACGGCGCTCAGTTAGACTTCGGTCAACATCTGTCTACAGCTTCTTCAACACCCGTGCAATACGGCTTCATGCCACAAGGGCCAGATGCGGAACCAAAGCCCGCGCTGCCACCTAAAAAGAAGAAGCAGAGTAAATACGAATCTCTCGGTGGTTTAATGCATGGTGATCTCGTCGATGGTGGCTCTTCAGAACTGCAGCTAAATGAGAGCGATTTACAATTTTTGAATTTGAATATGCGCAATCGCAGTTTGCCGCGCAGTATGAAACCGTTCAAGGATGTGCCTACTGATATTAGTTTCACATTCACTGAGGCGGATGGTGATGCTGCGTCGCCCCCACATCCAGCGCCGCTGCAGAAGAGCGCCACCTGTGAGCGCGACATGAATTTGGGTGCGAATCTGAAAAGAGAGGAGTGTGATGAGTAAGTTTTAGAGCTTAAGAAATTTTTATTGAAAACTTCTCCAGAAAGTAGCAAAACTTATTAAAAAATATATAGTACTGAAAATTTAAAAATTGTATATCAAACTAGCTTGCGCTCAGAAAAACGGGCTTACTGGATTCCTTCGGGTGCCAGAAATATTCTTTGAAGTTGACCAGCCAGTGCAGTTCAGTTTATACATTATATGGAAGGTGAAGGAATCTTTCATAAATTTTTAATTGAAAAACACAAATTACGATTTATAGTAGCCAGTATCTGAAACAGATATATTTATTTTAGATATTCAGAATCCAGAGGAATATGTCATCATATTTCTTCCATTTTTTGCTAAACAATGTAATCTCACATATTTTATAGAATAAAATAAAAGAGACCGTCATCAATATATTTAGTGATTGGGAGTAAGGGAAAGATCAGGGCTGATGACTAAATTATTTTGTTCTTATTACAAATGCTCATTGATTAAATAATGCCAATATATCTATCTTTTCACTTACTATCTAGATTAATATGTTAGACCTTTAATTGTTTTGGAAAAAATCATTTTGATAGTTGAAAGTAGACGTGGATATTCCTTTAATTTGTCCCAACCAGTTGTTTTTTTTTTTTTGAGAATTTGTGATTACTCTAGTAGTCTATGAAAAAGTTACACTCAGCTTCTTTCAAAACGCGCCCACTTTGCGTATATTTTTGATTACATATGCTGATCCCATATACGACCCATAACTACGAGGTTTATACAAGGTCTAGTAAAAAGAAACACATTTTGTTTTCACTAAATTAAATTATTTATTTAGCACAGTTAGAATCGTCCGATAATTTAGTGATTTAGCTCAAATATGCAATGTTTTTTTAGACGATATATTTTTATTTTGATAATGCCACTTTCTTTGAAACTCCTATCTTATTGGCAAGAACAATGACAGTCGATTTTTACAAACTTCGAATGAAGCCACCAGCATGGACTGGAATAGATAGTAATCGCTTGGTAACAGATCCGGTCTATAAGGTAGATGCCTAAGGATCTCTCATAAAGATTTCGGAGATTGTTGCTAGTGTATTGCCGAGACTTATCGTGTTGGAAGACAATTTCGCTCAAAAATGCCGCTTCTAAACGATTGCCTCATTCAGATAGTTAACAGTACTGGTTTGAATTAAGAGTTTGGTCGTAAGAAAGCAGCTCATGGTAGATGATTCCCTGCCCATTTGACCAAATAAATACTAAAATCAAGTCAAGAAACTACAAACTTTTCTGACAACTGGAAAAAGAAGTTTTATATATTAATTCTAGAATAGGGGAAAGAAGGGATTCGTCCTTAGTGAATTTGGTTTTTGTAGTTTGAATAACTTAGGCGATATTTGCATTACCAATTAGAGGACGAGGCCACTTTTCAAAACTTTTTGTCCAGAGCTGCTCCTTGTCATTTTGAAAAGCTTTTCGGTTAATGGCGTGTTGAGAGCATAGCAGTGGTCCGATACCTGCCTGTAATTCCAACCATCTTACGAAGCCGAGAAATATGTGTATGAAGTTTCATTAAGATACCTCAATTTTTATTCAAGTTCTAGCTTGCACAGACGTATATGTATATAATCCTATATCTGACTGTATTAGTATTAGGTGATACAACTGAAAAAAAAACTGTTATCTGAACAACACGATTATACTCTGCAACATTTGGCAAGAGTAAAAAAATCAGTAAGAAGATAAAATGTAACCATTTAATGTTACCATTTTAGTTAGGAAAGTAGCCTTTAATAATTCGTTATTACAGATCAAAAACAAATATTAATCAATACTTTATTGTTTTACAAAATATTTTATTTATTATTAAGACCGATACATTTTTGCATATGTTTGAACTAATTGTCGAAACACTTTTGACACTCTGAAGGAGGTATCTTCAAAACATGCGATTTAAACTCATCAACGGCATCTTCAGGTATCAAAAAACGTTGACTTTTAGTATATTAGTGACGTATGGAGATAAAATAAGTCATTTGGTGCCACGTTAGGACCATACGGTGGATCAAATCGAATCATTTGCAGTGGTTTTAATCGATTTGTCTGAGCTCGAATTGTCGTGGTGACGGTATTCCATTTTGGATGGTTCGTTTTCCTCATTTCTTGAAAGACAACTTGCAAAAATGGTTGCGTACCACTCATAATTTTCCGTTCCGCGCTGTTCCAGTGGTGTGGTTGTGAAATGGCCATTTCCAGTTTTTAGTCGATACGAATATTTTAAGTTAGTATATGTATTATATTACCTCACATACCATAATGTATTATAATACTGTAACTTAAAATATTTATTCGTGTCTATAGACATATAGTGCTGATTTGTTTAAATCTTATTTGTATGTATGGCATCAAGAATGACGAAACTTTACGATAAAGTTGTGAGTTACCATATTGCAATACTAGAGTTGCCAAATCCCGAAACATAAAACGCAATCAACTTCTAACTTTTTGCCAAGAAGTTTCCTCTTGAAATAATTTTCGTTAACTACAAACTTGAGTTTATTTTCGCTTGTACCTAATTTTTCGAAATCGTTGATTGTCTATTGATTCGCTTTGTATAATCTTTTGAATGCTTTTTTATAAACAACTTATCTTACAGGCATTTTTAAAGTATTTCTATATCGACAACTTGATTATAAGTAGTCTTGATTTCTTCAACATCTTAATTTGCTTCGATGACAACTTGACAATTTAATTTGTCATCGCTGCTCTTCTTATCTTTCTTTTCATATCAGAAACTTCAAACAAATATTAAATGAAATCACAAAAAGGAGCGAACAGCCTCCCAACTCAATCTCATGAATTTCAAAAAGCGAACTTATTTGTCAGAAGTAATTTCACGCGACGCATTGTCAATTTAAATTACTCAACACAACATAAAGCAAAAACAATAAAAGCAACGACATAGAGCAAACAATCAAGCAAACACGACGTACAACCAATCGGTCAATCAATGGCCAACAGAACGGTTCGAGTGAATGACGAGCGCAAGCCGCTGAATGGCAAGCACGATTGCTAAATTAACCAAATGAAGATGAGAAGTGAGGTGTTGAAAGCCGCAAATCGCGCAACACCAGAACGCATTTTTCAATGAAGAGTATCTGCAAAGAACAACAACAGAAACAAAAAAAAGTCCATGAAAAAATGGCAACAGTTTGAGCACTCAGACAAAAACCAGAACAAAGCAAAATAATGATTGATTAGCCTTCGGTGAAGCAGCCACCGCCATGCAACATGCCACCGCTGAGGGCGCCGCACCGCGCCTACCGTAGAAGCTTGGAGGTAACAAAGGTCAATGTACACATGAGTTGGGTGAGAACTGCGCAGCCGCGCAGGGTCGTTGGGCCACAACGGGTATCGCTTGCAAAAATGAAACCGCAAAAGTGTGCGTGTGTGTGTGTCGAGTAAACAGCGAAGGAAAACGAAACGATGCGCAGTCAAGCAGGCAACAAAGCGAGTGGACAGCCAACAAGACAGGCGGCTGCACAATAGACAGCGGCGGCCGAATGGACAAAGCCCACACGAGCGCCCAACGCAACACATAATGCACGCATTTCAGCATTTCACTGCGCAAGCGCATATGTCTGCATTAGCATGTGTGAGTGTGTGTTTGTTGGTTCACTTGAAATTGAAACCTGCCTTTGTTTACAATGTGTACGCGTTTTAAAAAAGGCAGCAAAGCTGACGGAAAAGAAACTCAATAACCGAACGCTTGGCCAGCAATTGTTACGCATGCGCTTTGGTGCGCAGCCAAGCAGAGTGAGTCCGCAATGGCCACATCCTGCCGCACAAAAGCCTATACATAGTTGCTTTTATTTCTTCAGTTCGGTGTTGTTGTTTTTCGCTTTACACTGTTACGCATGCGCAGCTCATGTTACTCGATTTCGTAACTGCTCGCACACTTTGGCGATGCTTGTCTGCCTGCTGGTCGCGCTACTTTTTTCCGCTGCAGACAGCTAAGTGATTTAAATGCATTTCTGTTCACCTCAGTGTAGTTTTTTTATGGGGTTTATTTTTTCTTATTTATTTTCGCAAAACTATTTCTTCATTTGGCCCCTTTTATCCATTGACAGGCATCAGAAGGCAGCGCCGAGCGGCGAAATATGAGAGCAGTTGGGTAATACTTATACTTACGTACACTATTGTGAAAAATAAGCGCAAAGTTATGGTAATACTAATGGTGGACGCTGACACCTAAGAAATTGTCATAGAAATTTTTCAATAAAGCCCAAAGTAGTTTCATTAATTGCTCTTACGTTTTTTGGAAATTAATTTCGTTGCTCGCGTTTCTTAAAGTGATTGCGTTCACATGTTTGTATATTATACTTATTAAGTCTGTCACGAACACCCCAAGGGAACATCGGAGATCCTAAAATATACGTATATAAATGATCAGCACTACGATCTGAGTCGTTTTAGCCATCCCCCACTGACTGTGCATTAGTCTATATAAACGCGAGTGGTCCGATGTCGGCGGTTGTGACAAATGAGTAGTTTCTTGGGAAGAAAATAAGTGTAAAATTTCACATTAATATTTCAAAAACTGAGAGACTAGGACTAGAAACCACTCATTTGTCAGAGCCGCTGACATCGGACCATTACAGCTTATAGCTTCCATAAATACAGAACAATGAAAGCAAGTTCCTTTATGACAAACTTTTTTAAAAATATCTTCAAGTAATTCGGTATGGATTATTTTCTAAGGTAATGACACAATCTCCAAAGGAATTGTTTAGATCGGATCACTAAAGCATAGCATTTTGAACGTTCTGTTTTTTGCTGACTATATGACGGGCTTGCCCACCTTAAATATGCTGGACTGAAAGGCAAGATTCTGGATTATATTTTTGATAGTAAGGGCGCCCTTAAATGCTGGTCCATCAGAAATTGACCTATTTAAAGTCTTTAGCCAGGCGCGCAATAATTTCAAGGAAATCGGCAGTGAACTTGAAACGCTTACGGAAAAATAATACAAAGTATTCCTCCAAACGTAAACGTCCGTCTTATGAAGAGACCACCACATCTTTTTTGAAAAGAATGTCCCTGCTAACATTGACCTTATTAATCTTTCTTCCCCTTGTCCTCACGGTGACAAGCATTCGTCATCACATGATCGGAACACAGTGAAAGTTTTAACAGAAAATGTTAACCGAAAACCTTTTCAAAATTAAGTTGTAATACCGTGAAAAACGTTAATATTCATTTCAAGATTTGCTTCGGATACTACAGTTGATGACATAAAGTGTTATATCTCGTCAAAATTGCAAGCGGACGATACTGACATCCGAAAATTTAACTTCAAATACGACAGGGGTATTTCGTCTTTTACGATCGACATCTCTGCTAAAAATTTTCCATTGGTCAGCTCATTCTGGCCATCTGGTGACTTTGTGCGTGAATTCAAACATAAACGAGATAAGCCCACTGTAGTTGTTGTTAAAATACCAACAAAACCCATTGATACAAAAAACTGATTAATAATAAATCACTGAGTATTTATTATAAAAATGTTAGAGGT
Source organism: Bactrocera neohumeralis (assembly GCF_024586455.1). Classification (NCBI taxonomy): domain Eukaryota; kingdom Metazoa; phylum Arthropoda; class Insecta; order Diptera; family Tephritidae; genus Bactrocera; species Bactrocera neohumeralis. The sequence goes on from NC_065921.1 coordinate 44,509,248, forward strand.
CTTAATTCAAAACTAACTGAATTGCAGCAATATTACTTGCGGTCTTCGTTTGTTGGTGTAAATCTAGTCGACAATCTTAGAAAAATTATCGTCTCGTCCAATTTATTTTTCTGCTACTGACTATCGTATATATATTTATTTTTATTAAGTTTCTGAAGGAGATTATGATCCCCATTACCAAAATGGTTTGGCATATAAACCTGTACAAATTTATTTCAAGTTATATTCACTCTGTAGTCAACCAAGATCAATGCAAAGTAAATGAAATCTGAATCTGAATGTATCACCAACCCTTAGATCCCTGAAGTTAACAAAAAAATTAATGTATAATTTGAAGTTCATCTCTTCAGAGTAAAGCTTTGGGGTGAATCTGGAAATTAAAAAAAAGAAAAGTTGCCAAAACTAATTACTATGGTATATGACACGCAGCCATTTTGTGGTCATTATATTGTGTTCCGCCGCTATCAGTATAACCTCAGTTCTAATTTTCGTCTTCTCAATACCAATCGTTCTCTAGAGACTTTAACTAGCAATATAGAAAGAAAGTTATAAAATAATTGAGGTTTTGCACTACGACCAATGGTATATTGTGCCCTCTCCTATATATGTATATAACATATGGTTACAAAGGTCCAGTAATCTGAATAATTCCAAGAGCTTGCTGGGCGCGACTGAGGTGATGTAATCCCTGTCCACGTAGATGAATACAACAAGTGGAGTAATATTTATAAATTTTTTCCTTTCTATATAACAGGATGGGATACTTAGCAGTCTCAGAAAGACAGAAATTGAGAGTATACGGGATGTAATTGATAGGTACATAGAAAAAAATTTGTGATATTTTATATTTCGTAATTACCACTCTAAAGTATACTTGCAGAAGTAATAAAGTTATCATATTGTAAGCAGCATTATTCGATAAAAAAATATTCACCAAGTGTTCTAATTAGATATTGTATTATATAAATACAAGTACTGAATTCATTTTCACTTAAACAGACTCTTTACATAAAAAAATAACGATTGCATCAGGTATTTTATGTTAAAGTAACTAACAAAGAAGACTTTACTAAAAATCAACAAAAAGGTGTGACATAAAAATATTGATTATTGACCAGGCATTCTTAAAAGTCACTTTAAAGACCTGCATGAAGCCAAAAACCGTATCGAAATTATCGATATGCAGCCAGCGAAACTCGGAAAAGTTGAAAAATCTATTTTATTGCGGGCAATAAAGACGGCGTTATGATTCACATTGTCTTCAAAAATTAATCTCAAAAATCTATGAACCCTTACGAGTATATTAAAGAAAATATAACGTATTAAATTAGTATTAAACACAAAAGAGGTATCCGCACATATATTTTGGTATATTAGAAGTAATAGTTAATAATAAATGTTGTTTATAAAGTTTTTATTTCATTTAGTTGTGTTATTTATTCAGTTTGTCTCATTAAACTATATTTATCTTTCCCCGAATTCTTTTGAAATAAAATCATTATTCGTTTTTCTCTTTCTAGGTAAGTTTCAATTATTGCTGCATATTAAAAAATAAATCTTGATTAAAGTAAGTAAAATAACACAAGCAAAATACAAAATATTTACACCTCAAATGATGTTTAGTTAAGAGACTACTTATATACCGCGCAGCACTGTACAACACCACAAACATACAGAGTGGTATATACAATATGTTACAAAAGCTTGCTGGTGTTGCACACACCACGCCGGGTGTCAACAATCTCAACTCAATCAGAATGTTGCTTGCGCTTTTGTGGCAAGTAATGTGAGCTCATGCGCCTTTATTTTATTAACAGCTTTTGTATTTTTACTTTCAAACGAGGTTTGGTTGCATTCTTCTTTTATTTTAGAATTACATATTTTTTCAGAATTATATATTTTACATTTCTTACTTTTTTCTGAGAGTTTTGCACTCTTCCTCCTCAGTCCTTAAATGCGATCCTTTTTCCATAACAAATATTGACCTTCCCTTTGGCATAGTGTTCACCACAACACTGCTCATATCGCTTGCTCTACTCTTTGCTTTGTGCTCGAGCTCAATGCGCAAATATGCTAAAATGACCTATCAACTCATCTTTCTGGCATTCGCTTGCGGTTTCGCCAACTTAAATTGCATTATTCGATATTCGTGGTTGCGCACATGATTTTGCATAATGTAAAAATGTAAATTCTGTACGTAAATCGTTGAGCTATGACAGCAGCAGCTTTTCGAGGTGAATGTTCTGATTATATCGGGTGATTTTTTAAGATCTTGATAACTTTTTTTTAAAAAAAAACGCATAAAATTTGCAAAATCTCATCGGTTCTTTATTTGAAACGTTAGATTGGTTCATGACATTTACTTTTTGAAGATAATTTCATTTAAATGTTGACCGCGGCTGCGTCTTAGGTGGTCCATTCGGAAAGTCCAATTTTGGGCAACTTTTTCGAGCATTTCGGCCGGAATAGCCCGAATTTCTTCGGAAATGTTGTCTTCCAAAGCTGGAATAGTTGCTGGCTTATTTCTGTAGACTTTAGACTTGACGTAGCCCCACAAAAAATAGTCTAAAGGCGTTAAATCGCATGATCTTAAACAAATACGGGTCCATTTCTTGAGATGAATTGTTCTCCGACTCCCTCAAAATGGCCATAGAATCGCGAGCTGTGTGGCATGTAGCGCCATCTTGTTGAAACCACATGTCAACCAAGTTCAGTTCTTCCATTTTTGGCAACAAAAAGTTTGTTAGCATCGAACGATAGCGATCGCCATTCACCGTAACGTTGCGTCCAACAGCAACTTTGAAAAAATACGGTCCAATGATTCCACCAGCGTACAAACCACACCAAACAGTGCATTTTTCGGGATGCATGGGCAGTTCTTGAACGGCTTCTGGTTGCTCTTCACCCCAAATGCGGCAATTTATTTGCTTATTTACGTAGCCATTCAACCAGAAATGAGCCTCATCGCTGAACAAAATTTGTCGATAAAATATTCCGGCCGAAATGCTCGAAAAAGTTGCCCAAAATTGGACTTTCCGAATGGACCACCTAAGACGCAGCCGCGGTCAACATTTAAATGAAATTATCTTCAAAAAGTAAATGTCATGAACCAATCTAACGTTTCAAATAAAGAACCGATAAGATTTTGCAAATTTTATGCGTTTTTTTTTAAAAAAGTTATCAAGCTCTTAAAAAATCACCCGATAGTATGGTATTTTTGCAAGAGAGTATAGGGTGAAGTATGTAGTGGGTCTAAGATGCTTGTGGTGAGAGAAATTATTTACATAACATAGCTAAAATTTAGAGGTGCTGAATTAATTTTTAATTCACATGGACTTCCTCGGATGAAAACAGTTTTTTTTTTAATTTTTTTTATCATAAAAAAATTAAATATTTTATTAGAATTTTTATTGTTACAAACATACACCATTAACAAAGAAATTCTGAAATATTTGGAAAAAAATATTTAACTTGGCCATTGCGACGCAATTTCCGGTGACTCCTCGAAAAAACGTGCGGCCCACGTTGCCAGGGTAACTCCCTTAAATAATTGTTTTAGCTAAAACCTTAACTTAGAACTTGGACGAAGGAAAAGTTGGACTTTTGGCAGACATTTTTAACAAAAAATTAAAATTTCAGTGAAAATTTATCAACTTTTTTTATAAAATAGTTGTAATCTCAAAGCGCGATGTAAAATTTCATGAACAAGGTTCAGTAGTTCTAGAGAAATCTTGCCAACTGACTTCAAAAACACAGTTTCGAGAAAACGCGTTTAAAGACGGCGCACTTAGCCTAGCTAGCCTGGAGCACACAAGTTCTCAGACTGTACTCCGAAACGATTACTCGGATGAATTTGAAAATTTGCGACAATTTTCTAGAGGTTTTGTAGAATTTAATATAAAGAATCGATTTTTGAAACCTTTAAACAAATTTAACCCTCTAAGCAAAATGTTTGCGCTTATGGCATATATACATATATTCAAAAAAATTGTTAATAATTTGTTATCATAGCATGAAGCACTCAGGCCTATGCGAACTTCACCCAGTCTCATTTCTCTTAGCTAACCATTTCAAGTACTCTCAACTTGTTTCATACTCATTTTCGATTACCATTCTCGTGTCATATTTATATCAGGCACCGTACTGAGACTATCAGCATGCTCGCCAGCGCCCTGCCGTAATGTCATTTAAATTAATGCAAAATGCGTGCATTTGAAAGTCTTGCAAACAATAGCATATCAGCCATATAAGGACGAAATAAGGCTAGAGTAGTTGATACAAGTGGATAGTATTGAACTGAATGCATATGAAATTATACTACTTTGGCATTGTGGCTAAACTGAATTGTGATTGTGCTGCTGCATAGGCGGCTCAAAGATAGTCTACTTAGTGGTGAAGGCAACCTTTCATTTTCCATGACTAATGGATATGCGAAAAGTTTATGCAAAACAAAAAAAATTAATAAAAAGATCAAAATAGCAAATAAATAGAATGGCATTAGAAATGCTGAATCTTTCCTCATTTTAGAATATTTCATAGGAGTTATGTATGTATATTGTATAAAAACTTTGTGCACATAAATTTTATACAAATAAAATGCATAAAAAATGTATATACATATATCTATGTACATACATACATATATGTATATAAATTTAAATAACAAACTAAATGAATAGAATTTAATATAATCTTCGAAAAATATAAATTCCAACAAAAGACTTAAGCGACAAACTCAATAGTACTTGGCAGCCAAATAAAGTTATAAGTAAAAACAACATTAAAAATATTGGAAAAAATATTGAAAAATATTTCTCACAATTAGATTTTAATTAAAAGTACAACAGAAAATATAATTTTCCAAGAATCGTTTTTACGACAAGATACTCCCTCACATAAAACTACATGCACTTACTATATAATAGCAGAAAAGAAAATGTTTTAAAGATCGCCGAAATAAAAAGAAAACAAACAAAAACACTAAAAACAATCAAAAGTAAATTTCTCCCAACCGCTTTATATCGCTGACCAGTCAAGCGCTAGCATTGAAATATTCAAGTAAATACTCAATACATATTTATTGCACAATTCTTCTGAGGTAAACCATTTTTATCTACCATTTGCAGTCGCTTATATCTATAACCGATGAAATGACGCAAAAAACAATCATGTTTTATGAGTTTCATGTATTGACTAATAATTAGCTTCCATCCAGGTGCACGCGTTGTCTGGCCACAAGCGAACTTCGCAAGAAATTTACGACCTACTGATAAATGATCTCGTAAATGTTCTCGCTACAATCGTCAAATACTTTACTTTTGTATGATCGTGATGGTCGTTTATGACTTAAATTTTTTTTTTCTTTTTTTGTTTTTTAAGGGAAATAAAATATTTGTTTTTAGAAATTAAGGGTTACGTATTTGAAAAATGGACTTTGTTCTCCGAAAGAAGGTTTACCAATTTTATTGTTATTTATTTTCACAATTTATAAAACTTTGAATTTGTCCCTTAATTTGTGATTGATATTAGGCAATGTCTGCCTATGTAAACAACCAATATGCAGAAATTTTTTCGAAGGTTTTGACCATGCCTTAATAAAGGTAGGTATTATGCATAGCCAGGGAAAATCCATACTATCTATAGTTCCGAAGCTATTCGCTTGTTGTTGTAGCGGTTATATAATCCACGCCTTGGTGGTAAAGTTCAGGTTGGTTGTCACCGATATCATCAAACGGTAGGCTCAAGATGCGTGCCGTTTCGACGGGGCGGATCATAGAGAGAAGAGTGTAAGATGAGTGCGGTTCGCTAAGCATATAAAGCGGTAGTTGCAGTCATGCGGGGATTCTTTACACGCTGAATATATATTTGGTATATAGGGGTCTATTCTGGATAGGTAGGAGTTTAGCCTGCTACAGTATCCAGAAAGATGTTACTATAGGATCATTCTAGATTATCGGGGCAGCTCGGGCTCTTCTTCTGCGATAGGTGGATGTTTGACTCCAAGTATGCTATTCACGTCATTCAAAGTGCAGTATTTTGGCACGTCTGAAGCTTCGTTGTCTGGCCGCTTGCATTGTATGTTACCAACAACATTTATTTTTACTTTCCCCATGTACTGACGTCGATATCATATAATCAGCGAGTGAGGTGATAGAAATTCTCTCTGGTGATTAAGAGAATTTCGAAATTTAAAAGTAACGGCAAGAAAATACCACCCTGCGGAAGTCCCGTTTTAAATCTTCTTAACTAAGAATTTTGTCCTCGAAACAGTAGGGATAATTGCCTACCGCACTGAAAGTGCATGCTCCACCTCTTTAACCCTGGAAGGAGCGTAAATTTTTCGATTTCGCTACTAAATAAGCGTTGTATGATTGTCTATGTCAAAGGCTTTTGTCAAGTTCAACGCAACGAGGACTGTCCCCTCACAGGGTGATTTTTGACTTGTGTGAGTGCTGTGATGATGCTGTGTACTTTACGGAAGCATTCTTGATGGTATGCTAGATTCAGGTGGTGAGTGCACGCTGGAGGTAGCAAAGCCTCAGGTGTTTCACTACTGAGGAAAGGAGAGTTATCGGACGATAAGGCTTCCTTGGATGGCGAGCTTTCCAGGTTGCAGTAGCAAGACCATGCTTCCGACTTTCCATACATCGGGTATTTAAAGAGTGGTCAACAACAAGATGACGACTTTAGTTAGATAGCTTACTCCGCTTGAGCCTAAATCATCTTTTAGCTTGTTGAAACTCGAGGAGAGCTTACTAGCCGCGGTACAAATATTATAACAGGATATATATATATATTTACCTTCCGCTACTCTTTTAATGATATCCGATATCTGAAAGACATTCGTCATCATTAATAGTGTCGACCGCTGTCAAAAGTTTTTCTACTATCGAAAATCATTGGTGAAGAGGTTTAGAGGTTTACTATCTGTTGATTTCGTAAAGCACGTTTTGGTTGTTATATTTTTAAATTTAATAAATCTTTTCTCAACTTTATATACTCCAGCATCAACATTGAAATATTTGAGCTGTTTATAATTTTATTGATGTGACTCCACGTGACCGAACGAACTGGATTTTTCCAGAAATATCTCTATTTAAGGGGTTATATACAGTTGGAAGGCAGAAAAAAATCCAATTTTCAAGCTTTTTTTTTGAGAAAACTTTTAAATTTATTGATCCAAACATTTGAATACATATTATGGTATCTTTTATCTGTATTTTAAAACTTAGGATTGGTAAAAATATTTATTTGGGAAGGAACTACAACTGATCTCCGGGAGCTCCTTCCAAAAAAGACGTTATGCGGTGTCCACTATATCTCTGATCTGGATTCTCTGACGTTAGCAAAACCACACAGATTTCATTAAAGTAATTTTAAATCTTATAAAGCAAATCGATGGAATAATCAAAATAAAAATTTTCGACAAAATGCCGGTTTCTCAAAAAAATCGATTTTTTTTACCAAAATTTCGGCATTAAATTGCTTATAAAAAATATTTCTTGGTGAGAAAACATCTTCGATTAATTACTAAAAAATATATTTAAGAAGCTCGTGCTTAAATTTGATACTAATCGGTTTAGCCGTTTTCGAGTAATGCTGGTCACCGACTTTGAAAACACAATTTTGAGAAAACCGTGTTTAAAGTTTGGAATGCACTCCGAAACGCCTTTTCAAATTTGAATGAAACTTCGAAAATATTCAACGGAATGATATGAAATTTTCTGTGTGTATTCTTAATATATATGTACATTAAGAAAAAAAAAATAAAAAAAATATTTTTTGAAAGTTCTAACTGTATATTAGCCCTTAATTTGCCAATACAGGTATTTCACATAATCAGTGAGCTTTCCACTTCCAGACCTTAGATAGCCCGTAAAGTATTTTTCCTTTTATCTTTTGTTGTTGAATTATTGTTCCTTTTCCTACTAGTTTCAATCTTTATCCCCTTCGTTCCTTTTCCAATGTGTTTCAACCTGTTGTGAATTTTTTTGACTTTTTGTCATCTCAGTCTTTTGCACTGACCTAATATTTTTAGTGATTGATTGAAAAATTTCTCTCAAAACATTGTGCTCAATCACTGACATCGAAGCATGTAAGCTGTAACTAATTTCAATTTGACCACATGTGCCTAAACGAGCTGTATTTTCCCAGAAGTATGTATCACTGATCAACGTAAATAATTTTCAAGTAGGAAGGTTCGTAACATCATAGAATTGATTTAGACAATAAAGTGTGGCTAATGAAATTTAAGCAACGACACATTTTGGTCCTGTGAATTATTTTTTTGGAACTCTTCTTGTAAAAATTATACTCTTATTATGTAAGGCGACTGTTACGATCATATGTAGTAGCCGCTAGGAAACTGCAAACCGAAATTTGCATTACGCATGGCGACCGGCTACTCATAATGTACCATTTATACATTATTTAGCAACTGAACTTAAAATAAATTGCAACTTTTAAAGTTTAGAAAAACGGCGTAACTTGATTTAATACTATCAAGCTGTAAAGACTGTAAATAAATTCTTCAAGGCTACTTTTGGCCCAGCAACTATGCGAATTTGTCTTTTAAGAAACCATCATTCCTAAATAGAGTTATAAATTCGTTATGAAGGCGGAACTTTTATGCGCTCAAAGAGAAAGCGACAACAGAAAAATAAGTTATTTTATAAAAAGAATAGCTTAACATATAGATATGTATTAGAAAGTATCTTAACTGAAAAGATTTCTTCAGATATTTGAAATTCAAAAGAAAACGTTTGCACTAGCAAAAATCATTACGGATTTTATTTTTCTGTGAAACAGAGTATAAATGTGATACCACTGGCTCATGAAATAATTAGAGTTTTGCCGCTGGCTACTGTTTCACAAGCAAAGTACAATAAAAAATAGCTTACGGGCACTATTAAAGCTGTTGTAGTCAAACAGGCTAACGGGTAATGATATGTATACAATTTTGTTTTGTTGAAATTACCCAAAAACTCAAAGACTCATTACTTTTTTATGCCTTGTGCTCGTATATTACTCTTCTTTATTTTACGAGCGAATTACATTTAACGAGCGGTTGATAACGCCGCGCAAAAAGATGAGTAGCCAACAGAGAAATGTTAAATAACAGTTATTTGCTTCAAATTGTAAAAAGGAAAGCATAATAAAGAATAATTATAGCTACCGTTGCAGGGCAGGCATAAAGGCAAAAACGAGACAGAAACGAGGCACTAAGGAACAAAGTAGATTTGGAGGAAATTAAAAGAAAATCGAACTCGCAGAGTAAATATAAGAGTTAGTGTTAAGCTTCGAGCTAAAATTTAACTGTGCAAGTTGTTTCATTTCGTTAAATGCATGAGCAATAAAAACAGCGGTGAACTTTTAGCAGAGAATACAGGGCGATCGATGCTAATGAAATATTACATTTAGCAGCTCGCGTTTACTGTCAAATGTCAGCTGTAATTTTTCCTTATACGAGTACTATTTGCGAAAACCGTTGTCTAATTGACAAAACAACTATTTTCTTAATATTTTACTATGAAATCAAATTTTTAAACACTTTCTAAATTATGGAGCAAATTTCTTTGTTTCTCCTTTGCTTTCTCACACTCTCACTGTGTCTTTCTTGTTCTCCTCAAAGATCATACTCCAAACAAAAGCCTTCGCATACAAACTTACTGTCCACTATCGTCACAAACTCACGCATGTGTCACTCAAGTATCAATTATTTGTCACTTGAGTAAATGAAATGTTGACAAGAAACTTAAATTGATGCTTGCGCACACACAAAAAGCTAAGCGCATAAGCTGCTCGCCGAAGACAGACAAACTGCCAGGCAAACCAAATAACATTTTTACTCTTTTTTTTTGTCTTCTTATTTGTTGTTTTAAGTAGACAAATGAACAAAGCAAGTCATTTGCCTGTGTGTGGCACGAAGAAGACTGAGCAGCAAACAAATTGGAAATGATATAAAACTAAAAGGCCTAACTGAATGCTAACGATTTTTACTCATATCTAGTACGCAGAAGTGAGGCAACTTTATTTTGATGACTTGACATACATATGTATATATATGTGTGTTTGTGCGAGACTTAAGAAATGTTAGTTTTATTGATCAGATAGACGGTGATTTGTTTGTGGTCTGCTTGCTTTTGAGTAGTTCATACATATAAGTAGTTTTTAATAAAAACCTGTGCGGGATCAAGGAAAAAGCGCTTTTGATATCGCAGAATATTGCTATGTATAGCATTATGGTGGGACAGATTTGAAACGAACGGAACGATATTTCGAAGAAAAAGTATTAAATCATGAGGGACTTGTTATCTTTATCCTACATTCTTATTGTGGAGTTATTGCAAAACAGTATTTAATTTAAAAAAAAGAAAACTGGATCAAAATTTGTTTTAAACAACTGTGTTTGCTTATTTTGCTCGAAGTTCCTACAAATACTATATAAATACCTGAAAGGATTCACTTAAAATTTGTATACTTTTGAAACAAGTTGCTGCAGAGTATAAAAGTTTTGCTCACCTAATAGTAGTTCATAAGACAGAAAACTAGTCTATATGGAATTATATATATATATATACATATATAAATGATAAGAATGACGAAACGATTTGAATTACGAATTAATGTCTGTCCGTCCATCAGCGCAAGCGATAACGTGGTAGCTTTGAACATAAGTTCCTTGGTGTCCAAAGAGGGTTGACATTGCAAATAGGCGGTATCGGACCACTGCCACGCCCACATAGCGCCACTAATCGAAAATCTATAAAGTGTTGTTCTTCTTCTTTATTGGTGTAGACACCGCTTACGTGATTATACAACTTTGCTAAAATTAAGGCCGGAGTAATACTTGTTAGCTAGCATATATGGGGCGAATTTCCAGCGATTTAATTTCTTCTAAACTCAAAAATGCACCGTTATTGGAAAAACACGTTCTCACCATTTTATTAAGATAACGCACATATTGGCCGATATATGCGGTAAAAACTAACCGCGAAGTCCGAAAATCTCAATATTAGGTATATGAGGGCTAAGGGAAGCATTAATCCATATCAACACATCCTGATGTCTCTAAATGTCTCTGAATTTCAATTATACATCTCACACACTGACCGATATTTGCGGTAAAAAGTCAACTACAGGTTAGAGGACCAAATATTCGGTACCCAAATCAGCTAAATCAACGACAGTTTCTCTGAACAAATCTTTGAAATTAGATTATAATCCCACCAACGCCGAAAATTTAGAATAAGCCATGTAAACAATTTTTATCCAAGAAATATTCTATTCTTTCTATGTTAAAGAATAAATATGCAGCACCCTAGTGAAATGCTCTCAGCAAAGCTTAACTATCTCTTTGACAGTCAGTATATCTTTGGTAACATGGTATGAAAGATAAACATTATGCCATTTTTTGTCAAAACCATCCTGACCGTTTTCTATACCTCGTCTTCAAAATTATTTCATATGCTTCTTCGAGCTTTCTTAAAATGATAAGATAGCGTTAAGATCTGAAAACGTACACATATTTCAACTCTGATTGATTGCCTAATATCATTTGCAGCCAGGTTGATTTGGTGTGGAGTTCTAGTTCCGAAAGCATACTTTTTATGGAAAAATCGATTTTATCTTTCATCGGATCATGAGCAATACAAATGTATTGAAAAATCTCATTTTAATTGATGACATGTTAATAGGCACTTCATATACAAGGTGTGTTCCAAATATTTTTGAATCTAGCGCCCCTGGTGGATCTAGATGCGGAATAGTGCGTTAGAATCTGCTATTTTTTTCGATTGTTCCGTGAGAATTTCATGACATTTCATTGATTGGAAGGGAAGGGAAGTGGATCGACGTGACCGATTATTTGATCAAAAATCATATTTAAACCGTTAACAACTCCCCTTATTCACCTGATATTGCACCGTGCGACTTCTTCCTTTTCGGAAAAATGCATTAGCCCATGAAAGGAAAACGTTATGCAGACGTAGAGGCCATTTAAAAGGCTTGCACCGGCATACTGGCGGCATACCGGCCAACGAGCTAAAACACTCATCATTCGACATGCTTTTAGACCATGCAAAAAGTTGTATTGAAGCCGAAGGAGACTATTTTGAATAAAATAAATTGATTTTGCCGAAAAAACCATATTTTTTGTTTTTTTTTTTAAGTCCTGTTTTTTTTTTTGGAACGCACGTTGTATATAATCATGTTATTTAAAAAAGATCAATGTGGTTTCAGACCATACTTACGGAAATAAAAAATTAAAGTTAGGAGACACTTAGATACTTTTTCAACTGATCAATTTTCATTTCCGTTAAAATCAAATTTATAAAAGAGCCCGCCAGCTAGATTTTGAGTCAGAGCTCAGAGAAATAATTAAGATCTGAATATTTAAATTTATCTTCTAAATTTGTGAGCTTCCTTACTACAAATTTGGAGCTACCCTACCAAAATTTGATTAATCTATACTAAACTCGAAATGAAATTATTTTGAATTTTTTTGTTTAAAAATGTATGTATATAAATTTTTATCACTCACATTTTGTTTATATAAAAGTGACAATTCACATACATATTTTTCTTAAGAAAAACCAAATAATAAGCAATCCGAAATGTCCAAAAACAATGCGCATTTTGTTTTTAAACACAAAGAAAATATTTTCTTTTATTTACATTAACAGCATTTAATAAGATTTTCAAGCTCATTTGCGGAAAATACTTAATTATAAACGCTGCTGTGCCATGCTTTATGAAAATTTTTCCTTTAACTTCAGATTCATGCACACAAATAATGTAAATAAACTTTCCAATAGCTGTCAAAATGCAAGCGGCTTAGACTTAGGTTTAGAAAAGCACTACCAAAGACAGCTAAGCTTGCTATGAAATAAATCAAAAAGGGCGAGCGGACGTGCAGACACAAACATAACATACGCTAGAGTGAGTAAAAGAGCTTGGAATTAAATGCCTATAAAAATAGAGAAAACAATTAAAATTCCAAAAGCTTTGTGCGCAACATGTGTATCTTTTATTCTTCTTCTTGATCGACTTCAACAATGTTCGACGCGTATTAGCAATATGTTTTTAACCTCGGGCGCTTTTGTAAAGTTGTTGTTGTTTGATTTTTATTATTATTATAATTTTTTTTGAATCGCTGGCATTCAGCTCGTAAAATTGCGCATGTCAAGCCGCCGGTGAGTAAACAGGTAAGAACGCTTGCGTATAAATCTTATGTATATATACATATATATGTAAGCACGCACACATACATGTGTATGTGAATTAAAAAGGGTTCGACCGCTTTGCTAATTAGCATTACAAGCGCGTAAGTTGTTCTTGCGAGCGCAAATGCTGCTTACAACAGACACCCGCAGACGACAGTGCGCGCTTATTGCTGTGTGCTGAGCGCGCTCTAGACTTGCGTTGAGAGTTGGACGCTAAAACGTGCCTCAACATAAATCCAAAGTGACATTAATGTATATGTATGTTTGTACAAAAACACATACACATAAAACAAGTGTGTATGCGTATGCCAACCTTGTGCGCCTGTCCGCCCAGGAGTGCCGCATTGGAATGTTCGCATCGCTCGCCTAAAGTCTTCATTACAGCATTGTCTCTGCGCTAACTATTTTTCGTTACATTGAAACGCATAAAAACGCTTTAAAAAAGTACACAATTACTGCTTTACATAGATTTTAATGTCGACTTATGCAGATGTGGATACTCAAACGCACTTTTATGTATGTATGAGGAGCAAACTGTAACGATCAACTGCTAAAACTCAAGCGCTGATAGAAAAGCTTACAAAAATATAAACTATATATTTGCTAGGCCAGACACGCTGTGGAGAAATCGCTCTTAGAAAGAGTTACATTTTTGCCTACTCAAATAAAATGTGGCGCCCTTCGATCGGCAGACAGCCAGTATATTGCGCGTCCGAATACAATTTTTGTGCAATTTTACATTTTTTCCATGTTTTGTCTTTCTTTTTATGCCTTCAGTGTAATTAAGTCCCACACGCATACCCACACAACTTTGGTGCTCACAACTTTACAAAAGTTGGCACATGTGTAACAGCTTCGTTCGTTGTTTCGTATGCGTACTTTATTGCCTCGAGGACACACCCTTTCTTGCTGCCCATGGCAACATAGCATAAAGTATTTATTTGTGCTGCATAAACCGCTCTAAACGTAGGTTTGCAGCTGTCCATGCAACAGCGCAATATTTTGACACAATGTCTTCCAAGTTCCCAAGCAGAGGAAAGCTGGGGTTTGAGTAACCACTTTCAAAGTAGTGCAAAATTAACTAGAATGTTACCAGTTTTGTCTACTTTATTCTTCATATTATAGATACGATATATGTACTTATTAGGTTTGTCACGAAGTTTGTAAAGCACAGTACGAAACGTAAAACACTACGTATATAAATGATCAGCGAGACAAGCTGAGTCGATTTATCCCTGACCGTCTGTTCGTTTATACGGGAACCTCAATTTTTGAGTTATTGAGCATACCTCCTTATCTCCTCAGGGCTCAGTTGTTTGAACTGCCGATATCGGACCACACAGCGTATAAATGCCATACACACACACCTATTGTTGTAGCAGGTATGTTAAGAATGAAAACCTATGCTCACTATTATACATATTTACATATTCCTTATGTTCAGTTGAATATTCAGTGGAAGAGTAATGCTAACACCCCACAATCGACCTTATCGGCTTGTGACACTCTGTCACTAGCTAATCTGTCGCCGGCATCACTGTTACGATTATTGTACTTACTGAGTCTATTCACCGCGACAAAATAACAATTCACGAGGGGAAGTCCCTACACTCGAAAGCGAATTTTTCAAAATTTTTATGAGAAAACTTCTAAGTTATTGATCCAAAAATGTGTATACATACATATTAATGTATTTTAATTACATTTTAAAATTTAGTTTTAGTAAAAATATTTATTTGGGAAGGAACTGCAGTTGATCTCCGTGAGCTTCACTCAAAAATGACGTTTTGCGGTGACCACTATATCTCTGAACTGGATCCTCTGAAATTAAAAAATCAAACACATTTTGTTAAATTAATGTCAAATCTAGTTAATTACTGGAAGGAAGGTTTCTCAAAAATATATATATATATATTTTCGGGCGTAAATGGTTTATAAAAAAAATTATCGGTGAGAAAAAATGTTCGATTATTTACTCAAAAATATATTTAAGAAGCTAGTGTTAAAATAAATATCAAATTTAGAAGTATAAAAATCGTCACATAATTACTAATGGTTTCTTCTTATTTTACAACATCTCTAAAATGTGGAGTTTATTGTATAGGAAGGAAAATGCAATAAACTTAAAAACCAAGAAGTGAAAATTTGTGAAATCTGAAAATCAAAAACTTAAAGTTTTTTGTAGAATTAATGATTGATGAAATATTCATATATTGACTTAAACTACTTTTTGAACACATAGCCCGACACAATAAACGTTTTAATTATCAAAGAAGAACTAGTTTTGTAACTAGTTTACAACACTTCGGAGATATTTCGTAACACACCACTCTAGTAAACTAGGCCGATCCTTAGAATTCATACTCAGCATAGCAAGTAAAATAACTCGTTTCATTGCAAGACGTCTGCAGAGCCTTTGGCTTTGTAAAAGCATCTCGTATGTTTGTTTGACTTTAGACAAGTGCTGTCCACAAATTGTATTGGTAGTTTTAATTAACGCGCGCGCATTTGAGTACTAAAAGTGTTGTCATCGAAAAAGGTTTAATGTTGCAACATGTTGTAGGATATATTTGCAGTGAAAGAAATTAAAATTCTTGAAACTGCAGAAATTCTATTTGTCAGTAAGGCAGTTGAAGGAGTAATATTAAATACATATGTTTTCTCTTATTTGCATAATTATGCAAATACATATATTTAATTTCATATTTAAATATTTATTTAGGAGGTAACCTTCTTTTCTTTCAATTTTTTTTTCTCATATAAAAAATTAAACATTTTATTAGAATGTTTTTTTTTTTGTTACAAATAGACACTATTAACAAAGAAATTCTGAAATTTTTGAATAAAATATTTTAAACTAGTCCAATGCCATTTCCGGTGACTCCTCGGAAAAAAGATGCTCCAGTGATGGCAGAATAACTCCTTACAGGATAATCTCTAAAAGGAAAAAGATACGTATTTTTGTTAAAACCTTAACTTTGAACTTGGACGAAGGACAAAAAAACTGAAAATTGAATTTTTGGCAGACATTTTTTACAGAAAAATTAAAATTCCAATTTTTTCAACTAGTTATAATCGAAAAAAACAGTTTTTAAGATTTATATCTCAAAGACCTGTGTAACATGTCATGAAGATCGATTGAGTAGTTCTCGAGAAATCTTAATAACCGACTTTAAAAACACAGTTTCGAAAGAAACGCATTTAAAGACGGCGCACTTGAATTTGAAAATTTAGCAAAATCTTCTAGAGATGTTGTGGAATTTAATAAGACAACAAAAAAATCCTTTTTTTTTTAATCTGTAAACCTACATAAAACAGATTCTTCAAAAATTGATAGTCCTTAAGTATCAACGTTCATAAAATATCTTAGTTTCTCTCATCATCAAAGATATACTCCTGCATTTATAATGTCTTTTTAAACAGCTGCTATAATTTGTTCGATTTGAAACTTTTTAAAGCTTGGTGAATCGAAAATATACCTTTTTAATCTTCACAATATATCTAACAAGTTTACTACTGTCTTGAAATCACCAAAGCAAAAAGTGAGCAGATAAAACTAATTAAGATTAACAACTCAATTAACTAATTACGATCACTTTTCTATGTTTGTGCTTTGACATTTTTATTGCTGTAAACTTGCGGCATTAAGCCTCATTAACTCTAGCATTGCACTTCTGTTTGCTTGTGTGCTGCTGCAACGCAGTTGTTGAAACTCTCGTGCCTTCTAAGTAGATATAAGTATGCACCAAGAATCGCGATAAAGTTGCTGGCATACACGTAACCAATAAATCTATTAACATAAAACAACAACAACACGATGTATTTAAAATGCATAATTTATGCTACTAATTTTAGTAGTTTACAGCTGGTTGAAGCAGAGGAGGGGAACGTAATGTATGTACACTTATGTCTAGTGTCTACATTAGTTAGCGAGTTAATATTTTATAAGGTGAATTGGGTAATATAAATTAAATGCTGAGAACTTACATCTAAACGTATGCGTCTAATAAAAATGAAAAGTTGCTTATACGCCGTGGATGCGCGCCGCTGAGCTCAATGCAAAGTGAGTTTTCCGGTTTTTTATTTTTATTTTACTAAGGTTTAAGACTATTTTAAATGCATGTCGGTCTTTTTCAGTTTTTTTATTTCTTTTTTTGAAAGTAGGGGAAGCATCAAAAGCCGAAGTGCGGAATTCCAATCCGCTAAACCTAACCTACTCCCAACTCCAGACTCCACCACTGACCCACCTGATTAAGTATTACTTGGTGGGCACGGACTGCCGGATGCCTAATCTGCTCTATATGTCTCAGTTTCGCCATGATTAAGGTTGCCGCTACGCTGACTGCTTTCCAGTTCTCAGTGGACTGACACATGAGTGCCGTCAAATTTTCCACCGTAAAACTACCAACGAGTGTAGTTTTAAGTTTTTATCTTGTACTTAAATAGCGAAGGCAATAAAGCAAAACATTTTCAGAGTCTTCGAAGCATTCTGAAAACATCGGACAATTCGGACTAATGTCGCGCTGGATATGTGCAGGTAGCTTTTAAAACACCCATGTCCACTTAGTATTTGGGTTAGGTGGAAATCCAGGTCCCCATGTCGTCTGTCGATCACGAATGGTTGTACGGTATTAGTATGTGGGTCCACCGTCCTTAGTGTTAGGTTTGCCACCGCTGCTGCCATATTGTTAAGCTTTTGACTCTCTCTTCACTTTTGGCTCCTACAGATGGCTCTGATAACTTGTATACCTGCCCATATTCGTCAACCTGGATGTCAATGGGCATCATACTGGTTATTTCTTTAATGCCTACCGCCTGGAGCCGCATTTAGTACAACCGATCCTATTACCTTTGCGAGTAAAAGTCATCGGCAATGTTTATTTGCCAACATTTCTGATAAGGTCTGTAGCATCCTTAAATTTGAGCCTTGAATCTATTACTCCAAAATACTTAAGTTGTGGCTGCGAATGAATCTCACATTCACCTATGGTGAAAGATTTGCTTTCTTCCACTTTCCTAGTACTTAGTATGAGCTCAGCCAATTCTAAACTCGTTGAGGTCGACCATTGACGCAGTCCGTTTATGCACTCATTGCATTTGCTCCGGATAGGTCATCTTGGTGTTTAGCCACTGCTACAATAATACGTCTGCGTATGCAATTAATTTAATGGCTTTCAGTTGGTGTATCCTTAGCACCCCATCATACATTAGGTTCCATAGAAGGGAACCAAGCCTTGCGGCATCTACTCGAAATAGAGTACCTCTTGGTGCCTTCATTAGTATCGAATAATAATTGCTTGTTTCAAAATAACTCATAACACCGGTCAACAAAAAATTTTTTTTTTTTTTTGGGGTTTCTGTTCTCATGCTTGAATTCTGAT
Source organism: Bactrocera neohumeralis (assembly GCF_024586455.1). Lineage (NCBI taxonomy): Eukaryota > Metazoa > Arthropoda > Insecta > Diptera > Tephritidae > Bactrocera > Bactrocera neohumeralis. Next base: position 44,527,852 of record NC_065921.1, read on the forward strand.
TGTAGACATTGAAAAACACTTAAATATTAATACTTAGTTCTTTAAGTTTGCTTTGGGCTGATCTACATCGATAAGTATATTTGGGGTTTAATACGAGAGAGCTCATATGAGCATAAAAGAAATACAAAAAATATTCACTTTTAGACAGTAATTTCTTGATATTTTACATTTATATATTATTGTTTATCACACATCTTGAATAAAAAAGACTCTTGCAACTAAAAAAAAGTTGTCTAATTATAAATATAATCTATAGTGAAATTGTAGAAAAAATATAAAAATCATCGAAAAATTGCTCTAATTTCTACGAAAGCAAACTTTAACCGGAAAAAAAAAATTTTTTCCTTATTTTTGTCATAGGAGAAGCTAAAATTTAACATGTAGATGTCAGACCCAAAAATCGTGTTGACCGGTGTAATAATTTCCAAAAAAATATTGAAGAAATCCTTGAACAGCGCGTATCCAAGAATCAAAGCAGTTTTTGACGTCGTCTTGTTAGTGGAACTGCTTCTGAGCTAGACCATTTGCCATCGAACGGAATAAATAATAATAACTGGGAAAAATGGCGGGTGGGGTAGAAATTCCCATTCAAGCGTTTCTATGTAGGTTCTAAAGGCTTTTGCAACATGTGGCCGACCGCTATCATGCAGCAGAATCATTTTTTCGTGCCTCTCCTGATCCTCATCGAGCAACGCCTTCAAAGGTTGTTGGTCTTCCTTCAAGCGAACGGTTGTTAATACCAAAATCGGCGCCTTTGAATCGACAAAACCAATTACGGTACGTTGTTTCACTTGAAACAGGACCTTCGTAAACATTTTGGTGTTCTCGGCGTGCTTCAACTGTCGATTTCATTAATTAAGAAAATCAATCACTACAGGAAGCAAGTGACGATTATTTGACAAAAAATCGGACTTATTCATATAACCGAAAGTATCAGACACATAAACAAAGTCACTAATGTGGAAAAGTAGTTTCTTCTTCAAATGTCTTGGTTAAGTTGATCACGTTTTGGATATAACAAAATCGATCACCACTAACTGCTGAAGCAATATATATTGACAAACAGAAGGAACTTAGTAAGATTCAAGATTAAAATAAAGAAACTTACAGCTTAACTAATAAAATCGTGAATGATTACACAGCCAATATTTTGAGACTTTCAAATTAGTTTCCTAAGCAATCATATCGAAATTCTGATAAAAATCACTGAACAAATAAGCCTTTTATTTGAATTAAATATTGAGCAAAGTAAGATCTTAGGTGGAAAACACAATTCTTAACTTTGCTAATTTATTTTTTAAAATTTTAATACTTATAATACAGGAAAAATGTAAATTTCTATAATAAATTTTCCACCACAATTACAAACACTTCTTCGGCATGCAGATGCAGTAGATAATACTAGATAAATGTGTTCATGACCGGCGACCACTACTAATTGAAATCGCCATAAATACAATGGCAAATGCCCGCGGCTATTAAATAACTACTAGATATTTTTCAACCAATAATGGCTAGCGCCAAATAAAAAGCTACAAAAAAGCGTAAAAAATACACAGTTCAATATGAAATGAAAGAAAAACGAATAAGAGGAGCAAAACATAACAGCCAACAGTGCACAGCATGTGGCAAGACGCAAGCCCTTGAGGCAAGCAAGCAACCGGCAGTGAAACAGAGCAAAGCAACAAATGCAACGTTGCAACGAAAAGCACGAAAAGCGCATGCGTCGCAGCAGATTAGTAAGTAAAGCGAAGCGGAAGTGTTCAAATGCCATCATTATGCCAAAAGCAATTATAACCGTGCTTGTTTGCTTATAGCGAAGCTGCTACCTTTGAGTTTTGCTTGCATATTTCAGCATTGTGAAAAGTGGTAATTAAAGATTTGCATATCCTAACCAAAAACACACACAGAATGCTTTGCTGGAAGTCAGTTCAGCGAAAGGTCAAACAGCGGAATCGAAACGCAAGACGCAGAACACACAAAAATCACGAGTGCTCTGCTGCACCACGGCGCTCTTCACTGAACTGTAGGCTGCAATTGAGGAATGTCGACGTGCAAGTTCGTGTCTTAAGTCTGTAGTAAGTGGTGCGCAATGCTGAGTTGTCACCTTTCCGCTAAGAAAGCGACTAACGCACTTTAACGTAAAGTGTTTTTAGCGCATTTCTGCACTACTTGTTGCAGCTGCAAGAACTCACACATCCAATATATATAATAAATATATTTTTTCTGCTTCGGCCAACTTGTAAATTGTTTTATTTTTTACGCTCCTCTCTAAGTTTTTTGCAAGTCTGCAATTCATATGCTAATGAGCAGTTGCACACCGAGAGCCGAGGCTGGTTGTGCCGCAAGGTGGCACTGACGACAAATTAAGCCGCTGCTGGCGTGCAATAAGTTCGTGGCAAAGTACATGCGCATGCGTATATTAGCAATAAATAAGAAAAATGCAAAAATCGAATATGCTTGTAAGCTTCACTCTTATTTTTCATACACCAAACAGCTTCTGCGAAGTGAGTACTTGTGGAAACACTAAAGAACTTTGCATGAAGTTGAAAAAGGCGGGCAGCAGGCATGTTCGCTTTGCGTAAACGCATGTTTGGCGGGTTTCCTCCTTACCGGCCGGTAGCCAGTCTTCACTCCCTGCATGCCATTTTGTTTTCATTCCACCACTTTTTTCGATGACATGATTTCTTTGTTTTGATGAATTTTTTTAAATTCTTGGTAAATATACTTGCTTAAAAAATTTAAAATGTTGAGGACTTTCAACGAAGGCGTAACTATTCATTCTCTTACTACATTTATGAATACTGCTTATATTTCCTGTATCCAATGGAAGACTTTTTGCGAAAGGCGCCATATTATAATGGTTTCAAATCATCTAACGATTTTAAATTAAGCATTAATTAATTAAGTAATAGATACAGGGTTATATATTTTAAAGTTATAAAATAATCACGATGAGGGAAGGAATTGTTTTTTCCAATTCTGTACATCGACAAATGTTTTGGTTATCCAAAAAATCATAACGAAATGAGATACAAAATAGGATAGGAGTATTCCTTACTAGTGAATACGATCATCATAACGTAATTATCAAGCCCACAAAGTTGTGTAAATCAAAACATAAAATATTTTGGCGCCGTTACTAAATTTGCTAGGAAGCAATCATATCAGAGGATGAGAGAGCCTGTGTTAAGAAAGAATGGAGAAAAACTGAAGCAGAAATAATTCATCTGAAATCTAAAAACTCAGTTTTTAAATTAGTTGACAACAGGAGTTAAAAGGGCTCCGTCTGTCCAATTTATTTTAAAAATCGATCAGTATATGAAATATTTCAATGCAAATATGTGGGCGGTTTTTATAACACTCTTTCTTAGTATTCCTTAGTCTGCTTTCACTCAAGAAATGTGAAGGGATTTCACCAAAGGTAACAGTTTCGAAGTTCATACAAAAAACTCAAAATTCAAATACATAACATTATGGTTTTCTGTTTATTCAACACGACTGTTTTCAAACAATTTATTTAACTTTTTTGTAAGAGACAAAGTTACTAATTGACATATGAAGATTAATATTCGTACTCTGAAGCTATTTATATCTACTTGCAATACAGAAAAAACGTATTTTTGTGAGAAGTTTTCTTGAAAGCTCATTTTATTTAATAACTAACATTTTTTGATTATTTTTATCCTGTAACAGATCTCCAGGAGAGCCTCCGTAACGAAGTGTCTAGGTTAGGTTAGTCTGGTAGGCTCGTGAGCCACACCAAGATAAGTTTTGGTAGTCAGCGATGGAATGCCATCACATAGTTTAGGAGAAGTAGACATCGTTCCAGATGTCAGCACATGACGTGAATTTCAATGTCGACACCCAGTACCGACAACTCGTCCAGCATTTCATATCGCGGGGCCTCAAATTCTTGAAGCGTAGCCTCGTTATTGCCAAACAAGTGTATAAGATATGCTCCATTTTTCCCTGGTGTTGAGTCGACACACCCGAGATTATATATAACTGCTGCCATGGAAACATGATTTGAGAAATATATCTATGTATGTGAAAAAAACTCTTTAAAATCAGTTACTAAAATATACGTCTTATAAACGAGTGGTAATGGAAAGTGTTTATTAATTAGCTTGCGATTCTGCAGACCTGCGTATGATATGTTCTCAGGTTATACATTATTTTAGCCTGCCAGTTGCTAAGGTATTATTTACCAAATATATAGAAAAACTTCTATTGGAAACACTTACATAACACCGCCTACTGCACTCGGCACTCAGAAAAAAATAATATCAAAATTTAGACATTTCTAACCTTTGCACCAACAACAACCACACATAATACACACCGCTAAAATTCATTGTCAAAGTCAATTCGATACCAAAGGCAAATATTTGAGAATCTGATTGGCACTTAAAAAGCCTTTCAAATGACAGTTTTTCGCTTTTCTGTGAATCTTTAACAAATATTGCTGACTGCTTACTGTTGCCGACACTACCAACACACATGCTGTGCAACAAATGCATAGGAAAAAAAAACAAAGTTGACGCGGTTGACCATCGTTTTATGGCCGCAGTGACGCTGCAACTTTACGGCATTTTGCGTCCTCTGTTGCAAATATCACTTACTGTCAGTATTAACAGCTCGTTGTAGATGGCATTAAAAAAAAATAACAACAACGCCAAAATTGAAAGATGGCAATGATAAAAAATTTATTGCTGGCAATCAAACTGTTAATCAATGAAGGTAACTCGTTTGTTTACCAGTTTATGAGATATGAAAATTTTTGTGGAGGGGAAGAAGAGAAGTGGAAGAAGGCGTGGAAAGAGACAAAAAAGAAGAATAAGAAGGGAAAAAAAGGAAAAAAAGGGAGTACTAAGTAGGCAAAGAAGTAGAAACTAGAGAAAGGACTTGTGGCAAGCCGTTTTGTCGACGCAATACTTGTTTTTTAAGTCAATTGGTATTAGTCGCTGAATGCTGGTTTGGGCTACAAATTTTTGTTTTGATATTTTTACAAAATTTTTTCAAGTTTTTCTTTTATTGTTAGCAGCACACATGCGTTACAATAGTTTCCCATGTTTTGAGTGCTGCATTTTTTTTTGTGCATTCACCTGGTTTGCTCGCTGGCTACTCATGTTCCGCCACAGCAGGTTGCCGTAACTTGTTGGTAAACAAGCAGTGCAACATGTTGGCTGTCGGAGTTGCAGACCACAGACAAGCCGTGCCAGAATTTCCTAAAAAAAAGTTTGTACTTGCTGTATTTTTTGTGATGTTGCCACCGATTTGTGTTATTTTTACGAGAGCCTGTGGTGTTTAGCAATTTTTACAGTACTCCATATGAATTCTTATTATTACATGTATATATGTATTTTTTTTTTGTTTTTTACAAGTTTCTTTTGTACAACTTGTACATTTTCGCGCACGTGTTGCTGTCAAAAGTAGTTTAGTTTTGTATAATTTCTGGTTGTGTGCTCAATTGTGGTCCTTTTAAGCTCATGGCCTTTGTTTTTCTTTACACTTCTTTGTGGTGCCTCAAGCAGAAAGTGAAGAAGTGTAATGAGGTAAGCAAAAAGTTGGAGAAAAGCATCCGACTGGCCTTAATTTGCAGTGTCGTTGAGCGAGGATGCAATAAATCAGCTAAATTCTTGTGTTAATTTGAGTTCATCTGCCTTAAGCTTACAAACTTTTGTTATTATTATTGCTTTTTTAACAAAAAAAAAATTGTTTTGAAATAACCATAGAATTTTTTGTAGAAATTCATATAAATTAACAACTTTTTACTGCTTTTAGGAGCGAGTTCGTTGCTTTAGTCTTTTGTTTTTCCAAATATTTTTAGAAAATAAGGGTGAGTTCGCTGTTTAAGTCTTATGAATTCCCATAAATAATATTTTTAACAAATTATGGTGGCTTCACAGCTTAAGTATTTTGTGTTATTATATGATTTCTGAAAATAACCTGCGAATAAAAATTTTTTAAAACTAAATTTAAGCTAAGTAATTAGGCTTTATGAGTGATGTGACCTTGAAAAGAAATCCGAAAAAATGGTTAACAGCAAAAAAAAATTTAAAATTTCAAATATGCCAAAATCCAAAAATTGATTTACTCGAGTTAGATGAAAGCTTAAGGTATATGACAACAATCAAAAAATAAAATAAGGAGATGTAAATACTAATAAATTAGAAAAACAACTTTTTACAAAATAGCATAATTTATAATAAAAAAATTCTCTTCAAAGCTACTTAAAAACTTTTCAAAATATTCATATGTCTACTATGATTGACTTCTTCCTCTCTGAAACTCCTTTAAAATTTCTAGATATATTAAAATGTGTACTATGATTGACTACTTGAATAATACCAATTTTGAATATTAGTTCCAACAAACTCAAACTCTCGTCAAAAACAAAAAAGAAGATCATAAAATCCGGTTGTTAATGAATGATCTTCAGTTTTTTCTCTAACTAAGTGCCAAATTATCTCGACAGCGAATAGCGGTTCAACAGCAAATCGTTCATTCTATGTAAGCTAGTATAATTAATCAACACAAATTCATAGTGTAACCTCTCAAAATATACAGCATAAGATAAAAACAATAACAAGTTCATATCAACAATGCTGGCAACGCGAAAACCATAACTTTCCTAGCACTAAGCAAACGTAAACGAAAACTGTGCGCTAAGTTTTGAACTTGGCTCATCACTCAGCCTACTTATCTGCAAGTCAATCGATTTCGTTTTTTTGTAAATTTTTTACGGGAGTACTGTCGGCTCGCTCAACACATCAATTAAACATCAAAATGGCAAATAAGTTCAATGCTTCGAAGTTTTATTGCTGCTGGAGGCGGTTTTAACACAATTGGAAGTTAGAGGGTGACCCATATGGGCAGAAAACGAAATAATATAGGAAATTTCGGAAGAAGAAATTACCAGTTTAAGTGCCCCAAAAATTCATACTTACCCTCATGCATCATATTTGCAAAAATTGCAGTGTCTTCAAAGCTGAAGTTGCAGCCATTAAGATAGCAGTAGATCTGTTGCTCCGGAATGCAGCCTCCTTTAGAGAAGTGACCACTCAGATAGCAGAGCGGCGATACTAGCCTCGAAGTCATTTACAGTGCGTTCAGGCTTGCCTAACCAATAGCATCGAGTGTCTTTGTGATAAGACTGGTATGGGTACCGGGTCGTAGCGGAATCGTAGGATATTATAAAGCTGATGAGCTAGCAAAGAAAGGCATCCCAAAACCGCTATCGGTGGAGTAGGAGCGGGTCGGTGCTCCCGTATCCTCTTGTGTTCTACCATTAGAAGCTTGGCCAACGTTCGGCCACCATCAGTACTTACTCAGTAAGGCTAGCTAGCGATCTAGTGATCTGTGTGCCCTCAGTAAGGCTAGCCTCTCCCTAGTTGATTGCCTTTTAACAAGCCATTACCCTATCAGCGTCCATGCTATAAGGTTAGGATTCTTACCAGACGCCATCTGCAGAAGTTGTATGGAAGAAGATAAGATGACAAAACTCAACACTTCCTCCTTGACTCTACCGCGTTTGGGAGGTGAAGACATAAAGACTTGAGAGTGCTTACCTTCAGATATCCGACCGAACTGGCGGGAATAGAAATTAAACGCCTGTGCAAATTGGCATTGGCTACTAAGCGTTTTGCCAATCTGTAAGTCCGAACACTGGAGTTCTCATTTTCTATGGATTCACAAAGGACTGCATATACGAGTCCTCATGCGATCATCAATCAGCCATCTAAGCTAACCTAACCTTATGGTTTAAATTGCTTTTATTATTTCTCATACATCTCTCAATTCTAAACAAATCTAAATGTAAAATTTTCCTTAATTACAGATCAATATAAACACCCTGTATTTTTTTCGATTACTGATAAATATATGTATGTGGCTAGATATACACAAAAACAGAAATACAGTTTGCCTAAAGCTGCCACTTTTTCAATTAACATCTAAGGCATGCTATTTCTTTTTCATCTTTATTCCTATTCGCTTGAAGCGCGGAAATGTGGTTTGATTTCTGTGCTTATTCTACACGTCTATTTACGCTTCCGGGCATATACTCACTACTTTGAACTTTGTTTTTACACTAACGACCAGCGAGTTTAAAGTATGATCCCATTTTATATAACAAATTTTTATATAAATTTATAATTTTTTGTACAAATAAATTTTCAAAATATATAAATAAGCAACAAATAAGTTAGTACAAACATATTTATATGCATAAATATATACCTAAAATAAATACCTAAAATAAAGGCACAATAGACCTAAAGGAGTGGTGCATTCCTTGTGTATTAATCAATCAAAATAAATATAATAAAATAATTTTCTAAAACTGAAAAAATTTCCAACAGAGATCAGTATGAAAAGCATCAAATCACTGAAGTGAATTATCTACAGTAATTTTTTGAATAAGAGCTTATGATTAAAATCCATTAAACAACAACTGTATATGCATATTTTTCTATATATGTAATGTTGTTGGTATTAGCATTGTCATGTGCCATGAATAACACTTGTTACTTGTTACATCACAGCATATATACTTTAGCACGAACATCAACATCTAGTCTATCAATTAAAGCTAATGCTCCAACCTGTCTGCAGGCCATTTATTAATTTGCAGTTATACATATATGCTTGCTGCAGCTTCGTTATATATACATATATATGTACATATATACGTTGGCAAGCCGTCCATTTAAATCAATTATCAGCTGATGACAGCGCGTAAACATGCAAACGAAACTGCAGAAAATAGCTGTCAGTTTCGCGCACAACAACAGGAAGTATTTAATTTGATATTTTAAGGAATGTGTGTTCAGACAAAAGACTCAAGCAACAAACCTGCTGCAATGGAAAATAGATTTTATTGTTATACATATGTAGATGAAATGTTGGCATTACTTTGTCTTTTTTAATAGTTAGTGTACCAATAAACTGAAAATACTGAAATACGCTAATCAGAATCACTTGAAAGTATTTTTGCTGAAAAAGTTTTTGATATAAGACACGCGCTACTTTGATGGCGGTGATCATTATCACATAAAAAATCCTGGATTTAAAATTCGTTAGGAACAATAATATCGGGTGATTTTTTAAGAGCTTGATAACTTTTTAAAAAAAAAAACGCATAAAATTTGCAAAACCAACCACCAAGATCATGCGATTTAACGCCTTTAGACTATTTTTTGTGGGGCTACGTCAAGTCTAAAGTCTACAGAAATAAGCCAGCAACTATTCCAGCTTTGGAAGACAACATTTCCGAAGAAATTCGGGCTATTCCGGCCGAAATGCTCGAAAAAGTTGCCCAAAATTGGACTTTCCGAATGGACCACCTAAGACGCAGCCGCGGTCAACATTTAAATGAAATTATCTTCAAAAAGTAAATGTCATGAACCAATCTAACGTTTCAAATAAAGAACCGATGAGATTTTGCAAATTTTATGCGTTTTTTTTTTTAAAAAAAGTTATCAAGCTCTTAAAAAATCACCCGATATAATTTTTAAACAAGCTGTTTACAAATTTTACGTTTTATATGTTCTGTATTTAATAATATGATACCATACACAACAAAGCGAAATAAAATCATTTGTTAAAGAAATTCTTAGTATTTTGAAGAAGATCCCCTCTTACTAATAACGCCGGCTATTCGTTTAGATCATTTTTTATTAATTTCTTCATTTCACGTAACTTCTATAGTTTTTTTATATTCCTTTTAGACTTTTTGAACGCTTTTCTTTCAACCTTTTTCCTCAAATAATGCCAGCAGTTCTCAACTCGATTGAGATCTGGACTATTTCCTGCCCACGTGAGAGACTCAATTCTATAAAAATCTTTTTGGTTTGTAACTTGGAAGTCTTTGTATTGATTTAATGAAAAATCTATTTCAATATTTTTATTCAGTTACCGTTTTGCCTCTACGGCAACGGGCTGAATCACCCTGATAATAAAATGTTTGAAAGTGTTCGAACAGCTGTTCAATAGTTGGCAAAACGCCTTCTTTCAAAATTCTAATGTATTTTTCGGCATTCATAGATCCTTTAAGAATAATAAGCTGCCTAACACCAAACTTGGTTACAGCCCCCACACATCATTAAAAAGGGTAAATGCTTTACGGCAGGTAAAACACAGCTTTTCGATAAACGCTCTCCTTTCCCACGATGCACTGTGGCATTTCAGTCGGGTCCAAACAAATTAAATTTGGATACGTAGGAAGAATTAATATTTTCCCAGTCTGATACAGTCTAAGTTTTGAGTGATTTTGCCCACTCTAAGCTCTGTTTCTTCATTCGGGTAATAAGGAGTGGTTTTTTGGCTGAACTTCACGATCGTAATTCAAGATTATTTTTACCCCCTCAGTTTTTCAAAAAATTTAATTGATGTTTCCAGCATGTAGAAGGCGATCAGTAATGCACATCCGTTTAATTTGTCGTTCTTGACTATGTTTTACTTTTTTCAGACGCCTACTGCCCTTTTTCGATTTAAGGAATTAAAGTTCGTATAATTTTTAATAATATTGTGCACACTTCAATCACTTACTACAATTTCAGGATCTATTTGACGTTGGGATAATTTATTTTTATATGAAGCTATGATTCTTGCTTTGTTTGATGTGCTTTCTTCTCTATTGACAGCACTATGTTTCAACTTTGCTTATTTTTATAACTAACTTAAAAGAAAATGCCGCATGTACTGTAATAATCACGTGCAGAGACTAACGGTTTCAGAAATAATGGTAAACTAATGTAATTACATAACAATAAAAGGCGTGTTTTATTTGAACAGCAAATTAAGCTATTAACTTCTTTTGTATGGAAGACTTAGCCAACATAATTATGTTGGCTTGTCATAAGCTATCATAGCTGGTATATTGAACTAGAGGCATTGTCAGTTCATCGCTTTTTTCATTCACAATAGCAAGGTTTTTCCTCAAAAAAAAGTAGTTGGCAAAGCGAGGAACCTCATTTTGACAGATTAAAATGTAAACAAACCAAAATTACATATTTTTTTGATGAGTATTGAGTTGAATATGTGCACTTGTTTTCAGTTTTTGTATTCTAGACCTAAAATAACTAAAATAAATATATTTGTATATTCCGTTTACAAATTTGAAATTTCAAACTAAATTGTATATCAGCTGATTGTTCTTGTCCGCATTACCAAACTAATTCATTTTTTAAGCGAATATATGGAATAAGCTAAGTGCGTTTTATTTGTCCATGATTTAGCTATTAGCTTGTGATGGTCAAATAAAACACGGCTAGAGTTAAACAAGACCAATAGTGTATCTTGAGCGAATAGTGACAGTTTAAAAATTGAATATTAGAACATTTTCGACTACGCCGTTTTTATTTTCTCTGAGTGAAGATCAACCATTCTTTTTATTGGTAGGGTTTTTATCGTGGTGGGTTCAAAACCCAGCGCACTACCCTGGGGAGGGATGTCTCGCCGTCTCACTTTAGTTCGCCTTCAAACGGATGTTTTTAGCTACTCAGAGGAGACTTGGGTTGAGCTGCTTGAGCCATATGTAAAAAATCGTTTCTGGCCACTTCCAAATAAATGTTGCTTCTACACATGACTCCATCCACATACCTTGGACCAAAACTGAACTTTCAAGAAACTACTGCTTAATATTTCTACAATACGTAAGGCTCCCCTTCCCAGGTTTAAAATTTACAATTTATGATGGTAGGAGAAAATGGAAGATTACAAGTATATTTAAGCTGTATATATTTAAGAGTATAAAATTAATTTATGTTTATATTTTGATACAAAGTGGCGGCTACTGGTCTAATCAAAATTGCCAAAATTATTAAGGGCTAAAGATATTTTTTGAAAATGTTTGTCCTGATTTTGATAGATCAGTTTGTATGACAGTTATGTGATTATACAGCTAAAGTGGTACGATCTGAACAGTATGTGCGGAAATTGCACTATTTGGGATGGTCTTCAGATTCTTCAGCGAATTTTGTATTATCTCTTTGATCAAGAACAAGAAACAACAAGGAACAAGAAAAAATCACTCAGAGCCAAATCTGGTCAATACGGTGGTTTATCGATGGTATTTTTGGTTTTAAATTCGGTCACAATCGTGGCTCGATGCGATGGTGCATTATCAAAAAAAAAATCCGTGAATTGCTCTTCCACAATTCCGGCCGTTTCGGCGGATATTCTCACGCAAACGCCTCAATATGGCCAAATAGAACTCGGTATTGACTGTCTGTCCCCCCGTAACGAATTCATAATGCAACAACCACAATAGTTGAATGTATCACTGAGCATCACTTTGTGTTTGAGCGGCTTGGCGTGTTTTTTTTTTTTTAACTCCATCATGATGATTGAAGAATATTTTTGAATCGTTCCATTTCTGTGGCAGCTATAGTCCGAAATCGGCGATTTCAACAAATGAGCAGCTTGTTGTATCGAATTTCAGATCGATATCTCAAAAATGAGGAACTCGTTCGCGTATATACAGACAGACAGATACACAAACGTGGCTAAAGCGACTCAGCTCGTCATGTTGATCATTTATATATACAGTGAACCAATAAAGTTTACATACACCTAGTTCTATTAAATTACGACACGTTTATTTGTTATAAAATTAATAAATTTTGTGGTTTTTTTCTATCCATTTCAAAAGGTGTATATTTAACATTAACATTTTAAGAAAAAATTTAAATTTTAAGTGTGCTTAAATCGGCTGTTAATAGTGGCCACTTCTACTTACAACAGGACAACGACCCAAAACACCGATCTTATCTTGTACGTTCAGGGTTGTTATGGAATAAAAAACAACTCCATAGGTCCCACAATTACCATACATTAATCCTATTCAAAATATCTTGTTCTTTTTGGAAATTCGTATTCGAAAACATCGAATTTCATCAAAATAAGGCCAAAAAGCTGGATCATGGATTTAGTGGGTAAAAATATTCGGAAATAATAGTAGAAATTGAGTGGGGAGCATACACTGATGTCTAGTGACAATAATAGCAACAAAATGTAAACCAAAAACCGCTTAAACTATTGTAATTACTTTTGATTTATATAAATAATTATTAGTGTACGTAAACTTTTTTGATATAAATTATGTCCATTTTAAGCTTTAGCATTAATTTTTTTCATTTGTGTAGAAAAAAATATATTTTGATATGCTAAATTTAAAGTCAAATATACATCTTTTGAAACAGATAGAAAAAAACCACAAAATTTATTCATTTAATAACAAATAAACGTGTCGTAATTTAGTAGAACTAGGTGTATGTAAACTTTATTGGTCCACTGTATGTACTATATTTTATAGAGTCTCAGACGTTTACTTTATGGCAAATCTAGTATACTCTGTTCAAGGTAAAAAATTGCAAGAATGACAAGAGCAAATGATTTTACGATTTGAATAGAACTACTGGGTATTAACAGAAATAAGCGATTTCGTGCGATAGTCAGCGAGTACCGTCGTCGCCAGCTATTGCTGGCCTATTCAACCACTGCGGCACTCATAGTATTGGATGGAGGATTTTTTTCACTTTTGAGAATTAAGACCAAAAAAAATAAAGTTTTTGTAAGGGACACTAAATAAAGGCTAATATTGAACTCTTTCGAATTTGTGGACTTTTTACTCCGATAATTCTAATTGTTAATTAATATTTTGCGGACAGGTTGGAGACTAGTCTCTAATAGACCGCTGACCGGCTGTATGTTTTAGCACTAGTTAATTACTGTTCTTGATTTCACGCATTAATATTAATTCTAATCAGAATTTATTTTTCAAAACGATGAATATTGAGTTCAAATGCACACCCAATTGGATCACAAAATTCGTATTGGTTCTACAAATGTACCGTTATAATCCATTTGGCTTGCTGGTATACTCTGATATCGACCAAAAACAAAACAAACCGAAATACGGGTAGCAAATGCACTTTAGTTACGGAGATTAAACAAAAACAACAAAGATTATAAAATACGAGTAAAAGTAATATTGTGCATGGTCAGCACTTAAGCTATATGTCTATGGTATGTATGAAAGACAGCACCGGCACAGCAACGAAATAAAGTGAGCAGAAATTTAACGCGCTAAGGCTCGCACTCATTTCAGGCTTTGAAAGCACACTGACACACACACATACTCATGCACTAATGTAAATATATATTTCTACGAAGAATTCTTTAGCAGTGCACCACGCAGATATTTGTGTGGGCTCTGGAGCAAGTGCACTTGCCGGAACACACTCAGGCGTCGCTTACGCGCACCGTAAACAAACAAAAGCGCCGCGCAACGCTTGACGCTCAGCCAAAGCCGCGCTTAGCATTTAACAAGTGGTCGCCGCGCGCACCGTTGGCGCAGGTGTGAATGCATAAATTCTGGGCAAATTGTTGAAATTGCTTCTAATTCGCATTCTTCTCACGCTACACCCATACACATACGTATAAATTTATGCACCTTAAGAGCAGTGCGCACTTACTAGCTGCCTTTGTGTGTGTCTGTATGTATGTGTGTATGCATAGTACTGCTGCTGGTCAGCGTAAAATGCTTACGTGTTCATTTGTATATAAATTGTGGCCAACCGCTGCCGTAAATATGCTGTGCGGCTGGCGCTTTTGTGCTGAAGAAACGATGATACAGTCAACAAGAAAAAAATGAAGCGCACGCTGCACTTAAATACAAATATATACATATGTATAAATATACATGTGTATATAAGAAACAGTTTTGCTCTTGTTCCATGTTGACTGGTCAACCATTACAAATTGTTTCACTAACCCACTCATCCAGCGGCGGCAGTCCAAAAGACCTGGCTTGCATATGCATTTACTCTGATATTACTAAGCGCACCGCTATAACGGTAAAACAATGTTAGGTTACTAGCGCAAGAGTAAATAAATAAATGCATGGTTGCTTTCTTAATATGTTTGAATGTTGTTCGGTCTATGAATGCGCTAGTGAACACTCAAACGCTCGAAGTTAATTGTTTGGCAGCAAATGTAGCGCTACAATGTTGCAAGCCACACAATCTACGGCTGACTACATTTAGCATATTTTTTTAGTATTCCAGCTGCTTCACCACACACTCGTGTAGAACTCATTTGAATATATACATATACATATATATTTTATCCTTTTATTACTTGTCTTATACATATATATATTTATATACATAAATATGTTACAATATTTGCATGGTGGTGGCATGCGAAAACATCCGCCAACATTAATTGCTCAACATTCTTTCAAAATGATAACAACTGCGAATATTTGCTGCTGTTCGATTTATAGTTGTGAATAAAGTAAATTACAAAAAGGGAAATAGTAACTAAGTTGGCCCAGTAGGAACTAGTATACCACTTTTTGTACACTGAACAGGGAAACTAAGTTTTTTCATGATGTTAGAACAACCAAAAGGAAATATCGGAGACCCTATATAGTATATATATATATATGTATGTATGTACGTGAATGATTAGCGTGGTGAGCTGAGTCGATTTCTCATCAAACAGCTGCTCATTTGTCGGAATGACCAATATCAGTGCACTATAGCATATAGCTGTCATACAAACTGAACAATGGGCATGAAGAGATTATATGCAAAACTTTTTTGTTTTACGAGATATCTTTATGAAATTAATTTTACTTTATGTTTCTTTCAAAGCACTCAGGTCCAAAACAAGCGTAATTTGATATATAACGGGTGGCGCAAAAGTCAGAAGATTATCAGAAGAATGTTATAAATTTTGCAATTGACCTCTAGTGTCAGTTCTGTGTTGACATTTGTGAATGAAGCATTTCCCGTTTTGACGATTTGCACTGGCCAGCAAGATCGCCTGATTTGACCGCTCCAGACTTCTTTTAGTGGGGCTTTCTGAAGTCGCGGGCTTATGTCAACAAGCCTCAGACTCTTGCAGCTCTTAAAGACAATATCCGTCAAGAATGTGACGACCTATCGCCGGAAGTTCAGGCCAAAGTGATGGAAAATGCCATATAAAGTGCTAAAATGACAATCAACTGTGGTGGCGGCCATTTACATGATATCATATTCCATAAGAACATTCCTTGACATTTATTTTTTGAATATTATCCCTTTCAAATGTTGGCTAGGGATACGTCCGAGATAGTCTATCCGTTGAGTCCAATTTTCGTTGACTCGTTCGAGCAATTCGACTGGTACCTGGCGAAGGCCAAGGCCTGAATAGAAGAGGGATCGGCGTGATAACGGTCATTCTTGAAGAAATAAAGACCGATGTTTCCACCTCCCCATAAACCACACCTCGACAAAGTTGCTTGTTTACATACCCATTGAGCCAGAAGTGGGTCTCATCGCTGAACATTCGAGTTTGGCTCGAAATCGTGAGATCTTCTTGGAACTTTTCAAGAGACCATAGAGTGAAGCGATGTCGCTTCGCACCAGCTGTATTTCGGGCGCTTTCAATTTAAGATCTCGACGTAAAGTGCGCCAAGTCGTTCCATACGTCAGTCCGAGTTACTGCATACGGCGCAGAATTGACTCTCCACGGTCTTCGTGTACACTCCCAGCTACCGCTGTTATATTTTCTTCACTGCGTGATGAGCGTGGTCTATTCGGTCGAATATTATCCAATAATAAATGCTAGGCTTGAAGATGGATGATAGAGTTGCGAATAGAACGTTCAGTAGGCCGATTATGTTGACCATAAGTTGAGCGAGGCGCGCGAAACACATTCTTTACGAAAACTAACATGAGAGCTTGACTCAACTCACATGAGATCTGTCAAAAAAGGCTATTGAAAAAAATACCTCTACTTGGAGCCCCCGTTATTAATACGTGAAATCGTTTGAAATTATTCAAAAACACACCCACTAGTAAGTAATGGAGTTATGAAGACATACCAGACAGTGGGGAATTTTTCAAGCAACAATAAAATGTTTAACCAATTTCTGTAATAAGGTTTTATGCTATTAAAGAGGTTATGGTGAAAACTGTGGGCAATCAGCAAACAAAAACAAAAAAATAATATAATAAATGAACACACAAAAAAAAACCAAAGGAAAAAACGCGTGCTCACTGCGGCATATGGGTGTGACGGAATTTCAAATACATACATTTAACTTTTTCATATTTAAACATATCTTCTTATTGATTTCTGTTCTGTTTAGATTTTCTTCCTCCACAAAAGTATATTTATTTACATATTTTAATCGTGCATTCAAAAATCGTTTACGACATGCGTGTCACCATTGGCACTGTCTCTAAGGTATTCACGCTAGACGTTGAAAGCACTAACGTACATAAGTATATACTTGTTTGTACATGATGGATACACGACTGTCTGCACAAAACCATAAACATTCTATCCATAGCTTCATTTAATATCGAAGTTATAAAACAATAAAAAATTTTAGTTGCACATACGACCCGTGGAACCTTGCACTCGACACTAACACACACATCCTCATATAAATACACATACCTCTACCGTTCAGTCATGGCACGCGAGCTCCTGCTATTGTAGCGTCAGACGCCACAACAAGTTGTAAAATAAAAGCAATAATTGTGCAGAAAATAGTGCACTTCCACATGTACTTGGCACAAAGAAAGCGAAAAAGAATTAAGCAGCTCAAATACAAGTGCAATAATACACGTAATAATAAAAATAAGGAAGCCCAGCTGTATGTAGAAGTGAGAAATAGCCTCGAAGGAACATAATGGGTACATACAGTATAGCACAAAATTACACTCGCTTCCGGCAGTAGTAAGGATATACCGAAGTATAACCAGCTCTATGAACAACAACTGTGGCACACACACGCCGACGATTATCGACAAGCAACGATAGTGGCGTCACAACAGAACAAGTCTCCGAGGTGAAATTCCGAGACAGCAATTTTATGAGCCACCTGTCGCCTGCAAAGACATGTTGTTGTAATAACAACAACTATATACATATGTATATAAAAATAAATACATACATACAAATTACTAATACTGTCGACTAGTTTAGTTACTACAAGAATAGTGATAACAGATATAATACGTACGAATATATGAACCCGCCAGTAGAACTCAAAGCTAGTCAGAATATTTATAGTATTAATTTAATTCCAAAGTTTATTTGAAAAAAAATGAAAAAACAGCAAATTTATACAAAACAAAAACAGAAAAGCTTATAGATTATTTGTTTAATTTTTTAAGGCTCACAAAGTATATTCAAAAGACTCTATATTTTGTAAATACATTTTTTATACTCTTACAACCAGTTGCTACAGAGTATTATAGTTTTGTTCAACTAACGGTTGCACGTATCACCTAAAACGAATCGAAATACATATAGGGTTATATGTATATATATAAATGATCAGGATGACGAGAAAAGTTGAAATCCGAATGACTCTCTGTCTGTCCGTGCGTCCGTGCAAGCTGGAACTTGAGTAAAAATTGAGATATCTTTATGAAACTTGGTATGTGGATTCCTTAGTACAAAAAAAAAAAAATCAAGTTCGTAAATGAGCGTAATCGGACCACTGCCACTCCCACAAATCGCCATTAACCAAAAACATATAAAGTGCATAACTAAGCACTAAATTATGATATAAGGCTGTAATTTGGTACAGGGGTTCACAGTATCAAGAGGCACATACCGACAGTGTGAAAATGCATGAAATCTGAGGATAACCCCATTCACTCCCCATGTAACGGTACAACATATTAAATACTACTAAAAGTAAGACATTAAATTTTACCATCGAGTTGGTAAGAGAAGCTTTATGGTGTGAAAATTGGACGATGGATTGGACTGTCCAATTCTTGGTGAAATCCTATATCTCGGGACCCGACCAACCGATTTAAAAAAAAAATTTAGTACGAGGCATTCTTCTTTCATTTTTATGTCACAATGTAATAATGGACGAAATCGAACAACAACCACGCTTACTTGCCATATAGCACAAGCTTAAAATCCACTTGATTCGTTCAGTTTCCAGTCCACATATCAAGAAGCAATTAATATAACGGGATACAAGTTTTTACCAAATGTTTAAATCCAATAAAAACTTTTCAAACCCCTAGGTACCGAAAATTTAGGCACCGGTACCTATAGTTGACTTTCGATCGAAAATGTCGGTCAATGTGTGATATATATAACTGAAATTAAGGAATAATCCTTCTTTTATAATGATATGTCTGTATGTCAAAAATGGGTTAAAATGAATCAATAATTCCCTTATACCCCATATACTTAATATAAAGATTTTCGAGGCGTGTGGCTTTGTACCGCATATATCGGCATATATGTGAGTTATCCCAATGAAAATAAGAGAACGTGTTTTATGCATAACAGTGTTTTTTTGTGCCTGAAATAGTTAAATTTGGACAAAAACTTGGCCTAGCCCCTATTAAAACTAATTCAGGATTTTCGAACATCCGGTTGACTTTATTCTATATGATTGGTTCTACACCTTATAGTATTTCCTTGGCTTTGATTCGGAGCAAGTTGCAAGAGTATAAAATGTTCGAATGCACCCGAACTTAGTCCTTCCTTACTTGTTAACTAGTTTATTTGATTGAATAGAGTAAACCTAAACAACCTGTAAGGAAACGAAAACTGTGTAAAAAAATGTTCGAAGTTTGAAGCAAAATATATTTCGTTAGACTTATGTATATTATTTAATATTTATGAAAAATAACTGAAATAGTCAAATACGCCGTTTTGATTATGCCGGTCGGACTTCTATGTTAATTGTACTTGTGGCGTGTTTCTGAATTTTATCAAATAAATGCCGAATCCTATAAAAACGGCTTTACGCTGTATAGTATTATAAATATACAAGGTCTGTCGCAAAAGAAGCTGAACTTTTTAAATACAACTGTTTCTGGTAGCGCCACCTATTGGTGGGTATATGAAATAAAAAGTTTGATCTCTTGTTGACATTTCGTAAAAATTTTAAGACAATTGGATAATTACAATCGATATTATCGATCAAAAAGTGACAGCAGCTTTTGGTCATCGGTCGTAAAATGCAAAGTTTAAAACACAATTTAATATTTGCTAAATTTTGTTTTAAACTTGGGAAAACGTTTACTGAAACATTTCAAATGATGAAAAAAGTTTATAGTGACCTATCTCGTAGTAATGTGCATGAGTGGTTTAAGCGATTCTAAGAAGGTCGTGAGGACCTCTGCGACGATCAGAAGTAAGTCGCCTTCAGAAGTCAAAAATAAAGACAATGCTGATTTGTTTTTACGATTCCGAAGGTGTGGTACACCGAAAGTTCGTCCCACCTGGCCAAACGATTAATGCTATGTTTTACCTTGGCGTTATGAAGCGTCTTTTGTCACGCATTCGTCGTGCTCGACCACAATACAGTGAGGCAGGGTCCTGGCGCCTGTTGGACGATAATGCGCCGTGTCATCGGTCGACGCTTGCCACTGATTTTGATTTTTTGACAAAAAACTCCATACTAACCATTAATCACTCACCCTACTCATCTGATCTGGCACCCTGTGATTTCTACCTATTTGTTTCAAGACATTTCAGCTATCCAAAAGGCAACGACCGATATTCTCAAAAGCATTCCGAAAAATGACCTTAAACACTCATTTGAAATGCTAATTGACCGGGCTAAACGCTGTATCGAAGCACAAGGAAACTACTTTGAATAAAAAAATATAACTTTTGAAAAATATATTTTTTTTTTGCTTTTTAACAGTCCGGTTTCTTTTGCGACCTTGTATAATAATTTGTTTTCTTTTATTTATAAATATCATCCAACAAATTCTAATTTTTTATGATTTGAATATTTTTTTTTTTATTAAGTTGATACTTTAAAAATTTGTATAGAAACACAAAATTAGGCCAAGTGTAAAGGTTCAACGCCATCTGAAGAACTGACAGCTGTGAATTTGAAAATATTTGTGTAATTTACTGCTACCTAATGACACAATGGAAATGTCAAAAGCTCCAAAACAAAAGAAAATATTTCTCTTATGCTTTTCAGCAGCCATAAATATTCTTTTGCAAAACTTTTTTCTCTTTTCAAAACTCAATAAGAAGAAGAGCAAACGAGTTACTTAACAGACATAGTTGCATAACAGAAGAACGAAAGAAATTCAATGAAGACTTCGAAAACTATATTGTATGAAGGTAATAAAACAATGACTGTAACCTGTAATGATTCAAAATAAAAAAAGGAGTTAAAAGGGAGGAATATTCACAGTTTTAGCAGTTTATAGGAAATTTATTGAAGAGAAGTTAGTGACTAAAGCAAAATCTGAAATTTGCGGTTATCGTAATTATATTTTTGCATAGAATATATCTAAACTTAATATAGACTTTTTTGCGAAAAACTATGTACGTGTATTTATAAACAAGAAAAAATTACAATTTCTGCTGTACCAAACCTTTAATACTTTTCACAAGTAAAGGAACATGATTTGGTCGGCGGTCAGTTTTTATGGCAGATTTATCGGCTGTTCCGACAAAGAAGTAGTAGAAAATTTCAGTTTGATATCTCAATAACTAAGGGACTAATTCGATTCTATACAAACGGATATGGCTAAATCGATAATCGGGATAGGCAATCATCGCCATAAACTTGTTTCATCAATTGAAACGTTTCGGTAAAAGTTTTACCAATTTTAAAACAAAATTTAATGTTGGCTCTTTGTTCGAAGCTCATTTTCGCACCGATAACACAAACATACTGACACTTAAAACGCAATAACTTCACTTCCAATCAATGAAATGTCATGAAATTCTCACTGGACAGTCGACAAAGATAGCAGATTCTAACGAACCAATCGACATATAGATGGCACCACCAGGGGGCGCTAGATTCAAAAACTCCTGTTTACTTTGGAAGGCACCTTGTATTTGGTTCTTTTCACGTCTAAGATACGACAAGTGACGCCTTAGTGTCTAAGATACAAAGTTCCCCAGTTACTTTTTCAACAGAAGCGACATCAATGAATGAGATTTCTGGTGTGCGGTCAGTACAGTTGGCCTTCTCACGCCCATAATTTCGTTAACTATCTGAACAAAAAATTTTCGACAGACATTTTTATCGACTTTAAAGTGAAATATATGTATGTACATATATTTACATTTACGTACACAATTTTCCCAAGCACTAAATAAATTACTCATACATACATAAAACTGTATTTATTAATTATTGTTGAAAACAATGAGGTGACTCTTAAGCACAACATAGTATCAAAGCCGAGCTTTCACACTGAAATTCCACATTTTCCATTATGATTTCGTTGTTGCTTCCTTTCCATCTTCATTCAACCTGAATGACAAATGCTTAATGTAGCATAATCAGTTTTGATCATTGGTTCGGGCGAACACAAGAAATATTTCCTTTTGTTTAAACATATTCATTAATTTCTTTTTCTTTTGCGTAAATTTTCAAGCGGAACATAGTTTTTGAAGACCAAAGGCTAACCGGCATACTTACATTTATTTGCCTAAAAGCACTTTGTTAAGCAGACTTCTCTCACATTAGTCAAGTACCGCATGCCACATTTCCGCCTCAAAATTTGACAAGAGCAAGAAAACGCCGAAATACACAACAAACATATGGCGCAGATTGTCTTGGGAAGATATACTTAGTCATGAAAAATATTTAAACATTTGTCTACTCAAATGACAGGTTCTTTAAAATAGCGGAAACGGTTAGACCATTTAACAAAATATTGGACATTAGGCGGTCACAATATTTGGCTGAAGTGCGTTTCTTGAAAAAAAAATAAAAAATATTTGCGGCTGATATTAAGTGGTTGTGAGGTAACTATATGATTGTAACAGTTGCGTAAAAGTTTTTGGCAATGATCATTTTGGAATCAGTTATATTGGTATTGAAGCTATAACTAAACCGTTTTAGTTTGAATGTCGCGTTTCGCAGTTTATATATTGTTGACCAAGTTGAATGAGACTTTATACTTTGAATTTTGTTTGTAAAATTATAAATTGGCCATACATACATATATGTATACTACATATGTATGTAAGTATTAGACGATGCCTTCAATTAAAAAACCTTTGTAAAGTGTCAAATCGAACGAACTGATATAAATCAAAATCTTGGTATACATAAGAACATATATAGAAAGCTGTAACAGGTGTTTATACCACTTGAAGGAGGCAAAAAGTTATATGGACTTCTAATTAATTACTTTGCCGTTGTCTTCATGTGCAAAAATTATATGTTTTTAATTCTTTTTGCTACGTTTTTCATTGCCCTTTCCATCAAGTCTATCGGTAAGTGAGGACTTTTCCTCAAATGATTGCCTTCAGCTTATTATTGGTCCTAGCAATGTTTGTGCTGATTCTGCTTTGAAAATAACATCACAAAATCAAGTCAAGCGAGAAATATAGATGCTCTATTAATTTCACGTCTTTTTGACATCAAACACCTATTTGCGAAGAAGTCGGATAGCCACTTTTCACAAGCCTCTTTGGAGTTCAACTTTACACCTACAAGGGCGTTCGCAATGGACAGGAATAGGTGGTAATCACTTGGCGCTATGTCCGGGCTATATGGTGGATGTAATAAAACTTCCCACCCGAGCTCCCGTAGTTTCTGACGAGTCATCAACGAACACTACACCCTTCCTGTGGGCCAATTCTGGACGCTTCTGGTCGATTGCCTGCTTCAAGCGGTCCAGTTGTTCGCAGTAGATGGTAGAATTAAGTGTCTGGCCATATGGGAGCAGCTCATAGTGGATGATTTCCTTCCAATCCCACCAAACACACAGAAAAACCTTCCTGGCCGTCAATCTCGGGTGGGCCACTGTTTGGGACGATTCACCGGCCTTCGACCATGACCGTTTTCGCTCGATATTGTCCATTTTTCGTTGCCAGTCATCATCCGCTTCAAAAATGGGTCGAGTTCGTTCTGTTTGAGCTGCATATCGCAGGCGTTGATTCGGTCCATAGAATTTTTTTGCGTCAAATCATGCGGCACCCAAACATCAACCTTTTTTGTGTATCCAGCCTTCTACAAATGGTTTAAAATGGTTTGGTGACTCTCATCTCCTGGGCGATGTCACGAGATGCCACAATGCCGGTCTAACTCGATGTTTCCCATAATTCGATCGGTATTTGTCGTCACAGGTCTTTCGCCGACTGGCTTATCCATGGTGTCGTTTTCACCCGCTCTGAATCGTCGAAACTATTCCTCCCCTGTTCGAAGTGATAGAGTACCATCCCCAAAACACCATTAATCTCACGGAACGTTTAAAGCCGAACTCCATCAAAAATGATTTACTTAATCCGTTACTAATATTCGTTATATAATTTGAGCTTTAAACGTTTCGAATATGGCGATTTGATTTATAATAGTTAAACCTTAACAAATTTTATGTCGAGGAATAGCGGACAAATGTATTTAGTATTCACTCTGGAAGTCTTTATATGTATATGATTAAGTGATCTCTGCGCGATCTTTCAGATTTTCTTTTTGGATGTTCACAATGAAAAGTAGCTGCATACCATTATTCGTATACCTATCTACCCCAAACAGTCAGGTTTTCTAAGTAACCGGAAAGCATTTTTTATCTGGTCAGTGCTATCAAATACTATTTTAATTCTGAACATTGCTCCTCAGAAATGTAAATAATTATATTTGATCTATAAGTAACTATTTGGGATACCAAAACTGGTTATGGTAGCAAGCACAAACAACAGTCGACTTTTACATTAGGATTGACAATGTAAAACATTAATTTTATACTTACTATATGTCGTCTATTACGTGGCTACATCGAGAAAAACGTGTTTAAGAACGGCGCACATAGCCTAGCTAGTCTTCAACGCACAAGTTCTCAAGGCTGTGTCTCCGAAGCTATTTCTCGGATCAACCTTAGGACAATTTTCTAAAGGTGTTTGAGACCTGTAAACCCATGCAACCGCTTATAGTAAAAATTACCAAGAAAAGTACAACAAACCACACTAATTGCTCCACGTCAGAAACAAAATAAACAAGAAGAAATAAATAAACAAGCCTCGCGGATTACCGCAGGGAAAATTTATTGCAAGACAAAATCCAACAAGAAATTACCGTAAAATGCACGTGCATTAAACTCAAACATTGTACTGGTCAGTTGAAAACTCGAGCGTAGAAAAATCAACTGACCAACAAAAATACAAACAAACAAAATACTAATTTATAACAATACCAAGCTGAGGAACGGTACATGCCAACAAAAAGACGCAGCAAAAACTTGCAACAAGGTACAATTGCGTGAATAATTTGGTTGCGCAGTAAAATGTTGCATTTTTTTTGCGAAATTTTCGAGACCCGCGATTTCTTTCAATTACTAATGCACCGTGAAATTTTTCGAATTGCTAAATTGCAGTTGTAAGGCGATATGTGCATTTATTAGCGACTCCGTAGTGACGCTTGGCTGCACAAAGCGCCAAATCATTTGTAAACAAAACAAGCAAATTCGACTAAGCTAGGAAGTGTATACATATATCCAAAATGTGTGTATGTGCGTGAATGCATTGCTATGCGGCACAAATTTTCGACCGTGCCAAATTGTGGCGCTACAAATTCGGGCCCACCTGAATGCTGCACTGAGAAATTGCTCCACTTTTTCAATCAACTTTGAACCGACCATAGTATCCTACTCCAAATGTGCATAATTTTCATTTATTTGCTTTGAATTGAAATGTGGCTGTGAGAAATATTGCTATTAGTCATCCGAATTTACGGTTAAGAAAAGATTTATTGCTGAAATTTGCGCTCATATGTATGCCTCTATTTGGAGAAAAAATACGCTTCCCATGCTTCCTAGATTCTGCATTGGATTTTTGGAATATTTCTTGAAAGTAGTCACCTAGTTTCAACTATTGACTTTTGCGACAGCGCCTATACCGATGGTGGCCTAGTGCTGGCCAAGCTTCCGCGAAACTCAGCTATCTAGAAGTAGAACACAAAAGGATACGGGAGCACCGGTACCCTCCCATTCTACTGATAGCGGTTCTAAGGTGTTTTTTCTTGATAGCTCATCAGCTTTACAGTTTCCTGCGATTCCGTTGTGACACCCTTTCCAGTCTTATCGCAAGGACGATCGTTACAAATTAATGCTCAGTTGTCTGAATGTATGGCCACTTCTCTAAAGGAGGCTGCACTCCGGAGCAGTAAATCTTCTGCTACCTTAATAGCTGCAAACTCGGCGCCCGCTATTTGCGAATAGCTCCTCTACAGCAGTAAAAGTCAATCTAGCCTGTTTTTGCTCTCTCTTCGATATTCGGCTTCCATGAAAACCCTAGATATTTCACTGTATCCCCTGGTCGCAGACGGATGTCTACCATTTGCGGCAGCGGTGCCACTGGGATATTGTATCTTCTGGTAAGTTAAACCATCTCGGTTTTATTTGGGTTGATGGCGAGACCGTTTACGACTACCGGTGATTACTCGGCGACAATGATTGAATCGCTACGAAATTATTTTTGCATATTCTGTATACAGTTCTCTATACAATAGTCATACTTTTTTATTTTTTCTAGTCTACAACTATGCTAAGGACGGCGTCATAAAAGTTATACAAATCAAATTTTTATCCAATTTTTCAAATTGTCTTATTTGTAATTCTAGAAGTTACTTGTAGTTAAAAGATACTTTCAATTTTGACATCGACCATTTAACAAAAAAACAACTCAAATCAATTTCAGATATATGTATATAGTTCAAGCATATAGACATTCATTGTACTGTTTTGCTGGCGTGACCTTGGTAAAACCGAATGCTCCTTTCCAATGATAAATTTCATCAATAAATGTACATATCTCATTATCAATTTTTCGGATGGGTTAATGGACTGAAGAATTGTTTTTCTATCGATTTTTTAAAAATATTACATATTAAAAATTTTCAATATCTGTTTGTTCAGAATTGCGAAATATTTAAAGAATACTCTTGCCAAGTAAATTGACTAATCAGAAATTGAAATTGCTTTAACTTTGGAAATAATTTTAGGTTTGAAAAATCGTTTTGAGAGTTAATTTTGAATATCTGTCTCATCAAAATATACAAAAACGTTAAACTTTTTCAAATTTCTAGACATGATTTCCCTAATAAAATAGTTTACTACAGACTACTACTACAAATAAAACACTCAAATTTGGTCAAAATGTTTGTTTTTTTGTTTGTTATGCACATAATTTTATGCTTTTGTGTCGGCCTCCGCTTGCGTATCTCAACTTGCTTTCGCCAATTCTCGATAACCCGGGGCAGCACTTCGGTATAGTGCACTGAATGTCAACTTCGAGGTCTTCGAGCCTCTTCGTTGCTGGTTGATTAGCGTAAAAATTTGATTTAACGGACACAAATTTTTTTTTTTAACCTACAGCCGTTAAAACGGATCTTGGTAGCAGTTTGACTGAACCATTTCTCGAAATTAAAGAGTCGCCAAACGATTGCACGCAATCTGTCCCTTTTTAGACTTACATATAATATGAAGCGGCGCACCGTCTTGTTCGAAACAGAGATGGTCCGCTATTGATGTTAACAGCAATTCGAAAGAAATAAGGTCCAATGATGCCAACATACCACAATTCGCACCAAAAGGCCAATTTTCGGGTATGCAAAAGTCTTTCCCGAACCACACGGGGATTTGGCTCACGCCAATAGCAACATTCCTGTTTGCTGACGAAACCGTTAAGGCAGAAACGAGCTTCATCTGAAAAGATGATTTATCGGATTTCCAGATATTCCGGAGGACCCGAATTCGCGTAATGAGCTTCGACATTTTTCCAAAGGTTACGCCAAAGTGAAACGTGGCATGATGAAATGGCAAACCTTACTAAACACATTGACAAACTTTGACACAAATCCATAAACAAACATGGCCGCCACGAGCTGCCAAAATCATGTCATCCAGTTTTACCTTATTCAAGTTAGTTCTTGTTAATTTATTAATTTCAGGCTATGGGGTTTAGTTAATTAATTTAATTAATATAATAATAATTTTTTGTTTGAAATAAAAAAATAACATTAAATTATTTTAATTATTTTTAATATTTTCAAAAACTCACATTTACAAAATGTATTATTCACTAAACAAAACTCAATAAGTTTCTATTCCCTTACCGAAAATTTTCCAAAATTGCCTTTAAATATTTTTTAATAATACGCAAATTCAATTAGTGTGGCTAACAACATAGATGGCATAAGTGCATAGTTTATTAATTAAAAAAGTATGCACCACTTGTGCTTAACCAATTAAAAACTAATTCCTTTGACACAATATGCAAAACAAACAACAAAACAACGCTTTGCAATAACAGCCAAAACGTCAAACGAAAGCATAAAAATATTCGCAATTAATTGACAGACAACCGCAGAACACAAAAGAACTAAAAACAGAAACAAAAACATAGAAACTGCAATGGCGCAGATAACAGACCTTAAAATCGAAAACGAAAATGAAAACGAAAATGAAAACGAAACAAAAACGTTGAAATAACCACAAACGCTTTGCAATAACATCGCAACGCCTACAGCGGAATTGACACATCAAACTGTCAAAGTGAATACAAACAAAATTGTTTTGTGCATTTTTTCGCACAATTTCAAAACGCCGAGAATTCAATATTTCAACTTCAATGGAAACGCTATTTGAAAGCGGTGGAGCACAAAATACCAAGCTTTTATGCTAGATAAAAAGTGGGTGGTAGCATTACGGTATCACGAAATTAAGCAGAAACTTCATCGGCACTTTTGCAGAATGAGTAAATGGAGAAGCAGGCAAACCAATAGCTTTCTCTTGAAAGAAAGAGAAGAGCCAACGCAGGAGATGAGTCAGGGAAGGAGCAGAGTCGTCGTTTACATCATCTGAGCACGCTTTGATTGCACTGGCTATGTAAATATCTTGCATATATTATTAGATATAATAAGCAAAATATTGGTTTAATTATTCGTCGTACTCGTTTTCCCTGCAGGGTACTCGATTTGATTACAAATTGTATATACAACACACCAGCTGCTCCTTCCGCTATATAACTCTGGCAAAACCTCCAACACTACCCTAAAAAGTAAATGCATCATATGCATGCCAACAATAACAAAGAAACAAATATTGACACCAACGAAAATATTTACGCCAAAAAACAAAATACATACCACATGGGCTGGCAAACCCATGGACATCCAGGCACACATGTGAGCTGCGTCGTCTGACTGGCTGCGCGCCCTGACTGTGTCGAATTTGCAGGCGTTGTGATAACAAAACAAAAATATTGCATTTACGCGCCGTTGCATGCATGCGGCAGTGCCGCGCCACGCAGACACGCGTCATGAGCCCGCTAAAATATCCGCCAACATGCATTGACAGCTGTCAAAAGTACGCAACAAAGCGCAGCACAAGATCAAAAAGAATAAAGTGCAATGTGTAAATTTGCAGGAAGTGTAGTCGAAGGTTTTTGTGTTCACTTTTTTATTGTGTATATATTTTATTGTTTTTATAGATAGAGTAATCAAACTCTTTTTGCTGTTGAATTTTTTAAGGAACACTTTTTCAAAGCGCGAAAATTTCTTATTCATTTTCACATATTGCATTTAATTTCATTTTATTTCGCCTTTGTCACTGCATGAAAATTCACTTTGCTGAGTCTTTTTTTTTTGTTTGCATTTTACTAAAAGTTTCGTAAACGTTGGTTGGTTGATTTTGAGCTTTTTGTCGTAAGTTTGTTTTCAATGTGCTGCAAAACCGCAAAACAAGGATAACAACAACACACACAGCATCTCTAGTCATTCACAAAGCTGAAAATTTTATTACTTTGCAGCTAACAGACTAAAGTTAATTTATTTTCCAACAATTGCATACGAAAATGGATTTTTTTAAAACCAAAAGTGCTTATAAACTGTTATGATTTTGTTATTAGAACCGTCTGACATAACAGTCATAACTTTGAGGTTGTAGATAATTTCGTCTATTTAGGAACCAGCATTAACACCACCAACAATGTCAGCCTGGAAATCCAACGCAGGATTGCTCTTGCCAACTGGAGCTACTTTGGACTGAGTAGGCAATTAAAAGTAAAGTCCTCTCTCGACGAACAAAAGCTAAACTCTATAAGTCGCTCATAATTCCCGTCCTGCTATATGGTGCAGGGCTTGGGCGATGACAGCAACCGATGAGTCGACGTTACGAGTTTTCGAGAGAAAAATTCTGCGACAGATTTATGGTCCTTTGCGCAATGGCCACGGCGAATATCGCATTCGATGGAACGATGAGCTGTACGAGATATACGACGACATTGACATAGTTCAGCGAATTAAAAGGCAGCAGCTACGCTGGCTAGGTCATGTTGTCCGGATGGATGAAAACACTCCAGCTCTGAAAGTATTCGACGCAGTACCCGCCGGGGGAAGCAGAGGAAGAGGAAGACCTCCACTCCGTTGGAAGGACCAAGTGGAGAAGGACCTGGCTTCGCTTGGAATATCCAATTGGCGCCACGTAGCGAAAAGAAGAAACGACTGGCGCGCTGTTGTTAACTCGGCTATAATCGCGTAAGCGGTGTCTACGCCAATTAAGAAGAAGAAGACATAAAAGTGGTGCATTGCGCACAATGTAAGCTAAGCAGGTCTTCCCTAATCCATAAGCTAATTGATGGTGTTCAGTAAATTTCAAAAACCTGGTTGTCATGTTATAGTATATGCATGTGGTAAAGCGAAAATTTTCTAAAGGGTGATTCATTTCGAAGTTTCCTAATCTTTTTCAAATGTTGGCCGCGGCTACGTTTCAGATAATCCATCCATTGTGTCCAGTTTTCGATGAATCGTTCGAGCATTTCGACTGGTAACTGGCGAACAACACGCGTGATATTTTTCCCTATGGTCTGAATCGAATCGGGATTGTCCGCATAGCCTTTAGACCTTACATATATCCACAGAAAAAATTCTAAAAGTGTGATATTACACGATCTTGGTGGTCAACCGAACGGGCCAAAACGTAAAATTATCTGCTTGTCAAAGTGTTCTCTCAATAAAATCATTGATTGATGCGATGTTTGAGAAATGGCGCCGTCTTGTTTTAACCAAACCTCGTTGAAATCACAAGCTTCAATTTCAGGCACCAAATAGTTGGTTATCATGTAGCGATAATGATCGCCATTGACGGTTACGTTTTCTCTGGCATCAGTTTTGAAGAAATATGGACCGATGATTCCACCGGCCCACCATCGGCACCATACCGTTGTTTTTCTGGATGAAATGAGAGCTTTTGACTCTCTTCATGTAGCTCTTCATACCAAATTCGACAATTTCGCTTGTTTACATAACCACGAGCCGGAAATGGGACTTATGAACAAAACTTGACTCGAAAATGTCGGATCTCTTTGGAACTTTTCAAAAATCCTTAGAGCGAAGTGAGGTCAGATTCGTTTGAATGCCTGGTCTTAGCAGATCCGCTGCAAACTGCATAGCCGATGAGCTTACTTTGAAATGGGATGAGTAGGAGCCTCGTTGCTATCTTGCGTTCTAGCACTGGACCAATGGAACTCGCGAGCGCTTAGAAGGTGTTGGTTGACGACTTACCTCTGCACAATTGCGAAATACTACTTGCCCTAAACAAAATTCATCTAGTCATAATCATAGGAGCTGCTTTTGTAAATCTATAAATCCAGTCGGACCCAAAATGTAGCAATGGCATGGAAGAAGGTGAGGTGGAAACTTATAGGCACTTTCTCCTCCATCTTCTAGCGTTTGCAAAACTGAGGTTAAAACATCTCGGCAGTCACATCTTCGGCGAACCAGGAGACAACACATCTGTAATCAGCTCAAAGCGCTCCGTTAATTAATGATTGCTTTGTGATCAATTTATTAGGCTGTAAGCTATCAAAGTGAGATCCCTGTAAGGATCGATTCTTATCCTAACCTATCTTACATTAAGACTTTTAGATTCGAGTAAATTCGAATAAAATTAAAGCGCACACCACAAAAAGCAGAACAAGAGATTGTGCGTTCCAAAGTAAACAGGTCTTAAAAAAAAACAGAACAAATGGTTTTTTAGGCGAAATCAATTTATTTTATCCAAAATAGTCTTCTTCTGCTTCAACATAGCTTTTTGCGCGGTCCAAAAGCATGTCCAACGAGTGTTTTAGCTCGTTGGCCGGTATGGCCGCTGGTGTGCCGGTGCAAGCCTTTTAAATGACCTCTACGTCTGCATAACGTTTTCCTTTCATGGGCTAATGCATTTTTCCGAAAAGGAAGAAGTCGCACGGTGCCATATCAGGCGATTACGGGGAGTGGTTAATGGTTAAAATATGATTTTTGGTCAAATAATCGGTCACAATGATGTCCTTCGAATTTTGGATGCTGAGCAATTTTGGTCGTCAATCAATTTGTGCGGAACAAACCGTGCACACACCTTTCGTAAGCCAAAATGTTCGATCAAAATGCGATAAATCGATGTTTTGGAGATGATCAATTCCATTTCCATGAATTTCAATGATGATTTCGGCTGATTTTTGATGAATTCACGCACAGTTTCGATGGAATTTCCGGTGATCACGGATTTTGATTGGCCCATATGTGATCGTTATTTATGTCCTCACTTTGAAAACGTTGAAACCACTCGTGCACTCTGCTGCGGGATAGGCAATCATCGCCATAAACTTGTTTCATCAATTGAAACGTTTCCAATTTACCAATTTAAACAAAATTTAATGTTGGCTCTTTGTTTGAAGCCCATTTTCGCACCGACAACACAAACATATTGGCACTTAAAACGCAAAAACTTCACTTCCAACCGATAGCAGATTCTAACGCACCCGTCGTCATATAGATGGCGCCATCAGAGGGCGCTAGATTCAAAAATTCCTGTTTACTTTGGAACACATCTTGTATAGTATGTCCAACTACTTTCCCATAAACATCATTCACCATAAATAAACAGCAATTTCTCTGATTTATTTGCGCAATTATTAATTTTAGAATATTTGGC
The DNA here is from genome assembly GCF_024586455.1 of Bactrocera neohumeralis. Classification (NCBI taxonomy): domain Eukaryota; kingdom Metazoa; phylum Arthropoda; class Insecta; order Diptera; family Tephritidae; genus Bactrocera; species Bactrocera neohumeralis. Next base: position 44,560,797 of record NC_065921.1, read on the forward strand.
CATAACTAATGCGTGCCAATTTCGGCTGTCTACCATCAATTGCACAGTTATAAGGTAAGGTAGGTAGCTGAAAGTAGCGCACCCTAATTGCTGTTGCAACTTTCAACTTCACCTTTCGGAACGACGCAGGCAGAACCACTTACAATTTAATTAACTTTCAATTTGTTATGCCGCATGCCACACAGTTGCTTGCATACTTCAACAGGCAGGAATAGCGCTAATACCGCCAAAATAGAACAACAAAATATATATATCCGTAAAGGCAAGAGTATTGTAAGAAATGCCAGTTAACGGAAAATAAAATTGTAAAAATTGATTGATTACTGCGGTGTTGCCAGCTCTGTCGCGCCGAGAAACTCGGCAGCAAGTAAAATCTGTCGTCGTTCGCAAGTTCAATTAATTTTCCGTTTTTGTCTTTTCCCATTACATTTTCTTATAATTTACCTCACTCACGTTTTTCTCTCATTTCTCTGTCTTTGCAGGCCCATCAGTCGCACGCCGCTCACACAGGTCTCCTACCTGCAAAAGATACCAACACTGCCGCGCCACTTCTCGCCCAGCGCAGCAGCAGCAGCGACGGGCGGAAGTAGCAGTTTAGGCCTTGGCGCGCCAGGTGCAACATCAGCACTGCTCGCCGGCAGCGTTTTGCCCAGCAGCTCGTCAGCTAGCGCTTTATATAGTCCCAATGCCACAGGTTTGCCGACCTCACCGCTGCCCCTACAGCGTCAATTTCATCACGCGCCACCACCGCAACACGGACAACAACAACAACAACAGCTACAACATCAACCGCCTTTGCCGCCACTACATCATCATCAATTGCATCCGCAACAATATTTGCCACCGCATCACCAGCTGCCACCGCCAGCGCCGCCGCATGCCGCTGCCTCAACGGTCGGTATGTTGGCGCATCATGCACCACAACAGTATTCACCGGCGCATTCAGCGCATTCTTCATCGTCCAAGTACTCCAGCTCATCGCTGAAGCACCAACAGCAGCAACAACAACAACAGCATCATGGTATGCCGCAACCACAGCAACATGCGCCACACCAGCTGTCGCCGGCGATTTCATCACCTTCACCGCCCTCGCTGCTGCACCACCCATCGTCGGCGCATGCGCCCTTCGCGCTGGTCGGTCACCAGCAGCTCGACATGCAGCGGCATTCGCACTCGGACGATGACAGCGGTTGCGCGCTGGAGGAGTACACTTGGGTGCCGCCCGGTCTGAGACCCGATCAGGTAAGCAATAAAACGAGAGAAAATGCACAATTATGAAGCGTCTAGCCTTAAGTTAGCAAACGAGTTGCGCGCGATTGCCGGGTAAGCGGCAGAGTTCGATATCGCGGCAGATAGGCGTGAAATTATGCCACAATTGTTTTGATTAACTTAGGAGGGCTGCAGTACGCAGACGCGGCACTTGTATGGGAGATTTGCAATCAAAACGAATTAGCAGTGTGTAGAAGAATGCAATTATACGCGTTGATATTAATTTACTACCTCAAAAAGTACTCTTTGAAGGGCAATAAAGTAGTAGCCGCATATATTTATGTATATACTGAGAGCATGTGTAGAAGCCATACCTCCATATATGTATATTTTATATACACCATGCACTGCGCATGCGTATCAAGTGCCAGTGCGCACGCGCCACTCAACACGTACCGTCAAGAATACACAAAGCACTCTCCAGCACCATGCAACCAACATCCAATGCCCAAAGCGACAGACATCCTCGATAAATCGCTATACATAGCATTCATTTCAAGGCAATTGTAACAAGACGCCATAACCGTGACCAACAGCTGCATTGCCTTGTGGGCTTGCCTTACCAAGCTTACCGCGGTCCCAAGAGTTTTCGATATCTAAAAGATATGTGGTTCACTTGCTGGTAGCGCTGCAGTGCCTGTGCCGAAGCAATTCTTCAAAATATGCTTGCGTACGTTGTGAGCGCTTTGATGTTTGTCATTTTGTTGTGTAGCAACTGTAGTCGGCTTCTTACGCATTGCGTCACGCTACAAGCGTGTAAACCTAAGAGCAGACGACACTCTGTCTGTCTAGCTGTGTCACATTTAATCTGCTGAAATCCATATCATGTCGATTGCGCGACACTTAGAGAAACATTTTCGAAAGGAGACTTATTTTACCTTTAAGAAAAGCGAAATTTGTATTGAACTTAAAGAAAGCGCTTCTTTTGCGTGATGCGTGGAAGGTCGGAGGAGTGGTTCCTCTACTAAAACCTGCCAATCAAGGGAAGCCTTATCGCCTATTAACTCTCCTTTCTCAATTAGTGAAGATGCCTTGTTACTCCTGACACTCACTCACACCCTGAGTCTAGCAAACCATCAACATAGTTTCCAGAAACTGCTTAACACCAACAAACCATTTACAATAATAAAAGTCCATATAGTTTGTGGTCTAAATCAAAAACCAACTTGTGAGAAGACGATCCTAGTAGCATTAGGCTCGTAAAAACCTTTTGACACAGAATATCATATGACTTCTAGAGGACAGCGAACACTCTCCGCTCTTTCCAGGGCTAAAGAGGTGGACAATGTGCTATCGGAGCGGTAGGTAATAATCCGTTTGCGGAAACCATCTTTGCAATCATCTGCTTGAAGTGAAGCCGCCTGGAGCGGAACCACCACCCATAACAGACGGAGAGCGCGAGTTGCCCCGAAAACCTACAGAGACCCTTTCGCAACTTCGTTCTAGATACTGTAGGAGATTAAACCTCTAAATATTCAGAATACCAAATATATTTCCAATGAGTCCCCGCAAGCCCAGCGTACACCTTCATAACACCCCTCTACCGATGGTCTGACCCCATCGAAACTGCACGTTTTCTGGGTCTATCGTTAGATTCTGACGATGACAACCAACTTAAATCTTACCACCCATGCGGGTACTAGGTAAGAGCTATGGCAACAACAGAAGCTTTCTCTACTTTTTTAAGTAGCCTTATATTGATTCGAATTCGATCAGTGGTAGATTTAAGAAGTCTAAAGTCGCACTCACGACGTTGATAGTGTCTGTAGTCAGGCCGTCTTTTGGATATTCAATTCTTTCGCAAAGGTCTTTCGGTCTTTGGTCAAAATCTAGAATGATGGCCAGCATAAAAGGCCAACAAAGGCTTAATCCTCGAATTATTATTTTATTTTAAGGTTTTTAACCGTCCGGCGGAAAACCTTTTCCAAAAACTATAACCTGTGTTTTTTGAGTCTATTCGTGAAATCTAAAGATCGTCCTTCGCTTACTCGAAATAACTGAATTCGATAAACTGATCCACAAATATTAAGTATAATATTTATTCCTAGACACCTTAATCTATTCAAAAATCGCCCTTCACTTCAAATATCTCATTAAAAATAATATTAACCATATGAGCTACTATAGTACATAGAAAAAATCGTCCTCCCAAAAGCGGAAAGATCCATTGTCACGTAGTTCCCTTATTATCTTTCTTTGTCTTTCCAGCTTTTGCTAGAACGATGTTGAAATATCGTAGTAGTTAAGCTTAGGCCGAACCGAGAGATTTTAAAAAACATTCAAAGCGCTTAATCCATACATGAGGTTCCTTTGATCCACACCTAGGATTACTGGGCAACACAAACGACGAGTGATCCAGTTATTAAATTGGAATACTTTCGTAAACTTTACCGGTATAGTGTAAGTCAGTGTAAGGCATTACTTATTTTATTATACTGAATTGTTTTAACATTCTATCCGTTATTATTCTAAAGCAAATCTCCAAATTGTACGATCAAGATATATATCAAGAACATATTTTTATAAGGATTGAATACAGTGTCGATTAAATAAAGAGTAAATAATAATAATAAATTTCACAAAAGAAACGAAAGCAGTGAGAAAGTTTTTAGGCAAAAGGCAAGACTTAAAGATTCTTAAGCGTGTCTGACCCTGACTAAAAAGGCTATATGGCGTATCAGTATAACAATATCGACTCTCTGACAAACACGGATCTACACAATCAGAACAAACCCAATTTATTTTTGGTTAGGAAGTTTAGACTTATGCAAATGTCTTCAACATAGTAGATTTCTCACATATTAGTTTCTACTTCACAAATGAATATCAATAAACTCAAAGCACTGAGTTATTCGGGAATCTCGACCACAATAGTAAGTGTCTTATAGAATATTGCAACAAAGTGGCCTTTCTTCCCTTGGCTGTGTCATATGCGAAGAGAACAAGCCCGCTTTGGCGAGTCAACCAAGTAACCATTCAATAAACTATGAAATAAAAACCCCTCATTTTCCAATGAATCTTGCTAATCCTTAACCTTATACCGGTATTTTTCTGCAAGTGCATCCCCACTATCGCTTAAGCACAACCATGAGTGTATACTACTTATGCGCCAAAGTGGTTTATGTGGTTGCTGTGGTTGAGGTCATAAATATGTCAAGTGCAGTTTTGATAAATAAGAGTTATTGCCAGCAGAAAAAAGTGAAAGAAGTAAATTACACCAACAAAAAGTTCATTAAAAAGCAACAACGCCATAACGAAAGGCGCGCAATAAAACTTGCTACAATTTGTTGCATTGATTGAAGTGGCTATAAAAATAGAAATTAAAACTTACGTTACTCCACTGCTATAAAATCAAGTGTCGCCCTTATGGATGTAGATATGTTTTTGTCGCTGTTTTTGATTACAGCAGTCCAGGCAGAGACTTTCCAAAATTTGGAATTTGCCGCTTGCACCGACTGTGCGACACGCAGCTGCCGCCAATTGACTTTTTAATACCAGTTTAATGCGTTAAAAAGTGTCCGGACGACGCGCCTGACCGCTGCGCCACACGCCGCATGGCATCCGCGCGACTTTATCAATTATGTCGGCCATTCATTTACTTTCAAAGTTGTGGATTCCGAAAAACAAAAGCACCAAAGTGTAGCGGGAAAATGAGACACCGACGAAGAGGGGATACAAAAAACAATAAACCTCTTCCTGCTGCCACACTATCAGCGCCTTCAGCAGGCTGCGGCAATGTTGCGCGTTATCCATACGTGACAGACGTTGCTGACTACCGCTGTGTGCAACCCATAAATTATTACCGTAAAATATCCGTATCCGTTGGCGCACCGCTGCCACTGTTCTTAAATATAAATCTTTCGCAATCTTACATTTCTACATAAAACTTGCTGGTATTTATTTCATATGTAGTTTTATGTAAAGGGTGGTCCTTATAGCATGCAGTTTTTCTACTTTTTTGACTGATGGTATAACCAACTGGACAAGTTGGACCAAACTAAACAAGCCTTTACTCACCAAATATCCTTACAACGTAGTAGATGACTCCTTCTTCCTGTGATATTTACCGAGTCGGAGTATCCTTTTTTGCGCTGACCAAGGCCGTACAGATTCAGAGAACTTGTTAGTTCTCTTATAAATCGGAATGTTTTTATATCAGCACTTTTTACATTTATCCATGAAAAAAGGACCATGAGAACTCAATACATCCTAAGAGAGTTATAGTTTTGAAGAGACTTATATTAGAGGCATGATTACCACTTTTTCACCTTAGACGAAAAATCTTTAATTTCAGCAGCGGAATGAAGAATGATGTGAATATTAAAAGTTCAGAGTCCATTCGAGATTGAAGACTTTTAACGAATATCGAGTTAGATCTTGACAGAAAACAACATTTCATGGGAAATTGTCTCAACAATATACTACCGTAAAGTTAGACGAAAGAGATAGGTTATGTTGGAATGTCAGAATGAATTACAGAGCTGATAATAAAATCTTATACCAGCAGAAAAGATATCGTTTTACCCAAAATGTCCACTATTTGGACCACCCTTTACATAGGGCGACATATGCGCTTTTCCCAACTCATATCCTTAAATATACATTGTATTTCTATAGTTTTTATTTTTTTCCAATAATCGTCTTTTTCTTTTTTTTTGTTTCTTACAAGCATTGCACTTTTATTTTCACTTGCTTTGTTCAACTGACTTCACTTCATTTTGTTTTTGCGGTGGCTAACAATCCAGTCATGGTCAGCGACGTAGTCGTTGCAATAACCCGCGAGCAGCATGTGCTGGCGTTAAATAAATAAATATTGTTTGTGGCAAAGTATTTTCTTTTGCTCTTCTTGCATTTGCTGTGCTTGTCCATCAAAATGATATACGGAAGTTGAGCGCTGGAAGTGCTCTGAAAGCGCCACAAGCACCACAGATGGGTACATAGAAATACACACAGTATGTGTGACATGTACGTGAGCATAACTGTCACAAAGTCCATCCCGTGGATATCATGACACAAAGGTAGTAGTCCCTTTGAAACGTCCATGATGCTCCTCTTTCGGCACAGCTTATACTATATTTATTTAAATTCCACCATTTTTTGGCAATTTTCGATTTCAAACCTCTCACTAACTTTGCATTTCCCAGCACGCACCGCTATTATATACTCACTTTTTCTGCTCCTCTATTTTTTTTCGAGCTTCCTGTCACTCAGTTTAACTCTCATAAAATATTCTGTTGGTCGTTGGTCGACACCACAAGTGCTCGCTTCTATGTATACTATATATTACTTCAATTGTGATTTTAAGCTCTGGTCTTTTTTGCTGGTGTTGCCCATTCATTAGTTAAAAGCTTCGCCTCTGTTCAGCGCGCTTCCGAGGACTTCGCTTAAATCCTGGATGCTTCTTATTTAGGCACTCTCTGAATTCATTTATATGTTTTAATGCAATATGTGTGCAATATGTAGAGAGCAAAATTCACATAAGTAGATACCACAATATTCATAAGATTATTCATGTCTCTGGAATTTTTTTTAATAGCAAGAGATTTATAATACTCGGACTAATATAATTTTTGTTAAACCTCAAGTTTCTGAGGCAAGCTACATATTTTTTTCTTTTTTGATAAAAACGTAAGTAAGACAAGTATGTGTTTAGAAGTCTTTAAATGATTCTGAACGATTTAGAAGAAGACCTTCTGTCGTTTTTTATAGTATTAGTCAATATAATGGGTTGTCCAAAAAGTCTTGCGGAATTTTTATTTATTTTTTTTTTTTCTATTGAAATTGAAATGAATTTTTGATGACTCATGCCCAGCTCTTGGCCGATGCTACGGCTGTTACTATGCCGGTCTCTTTCAATTTTCGACGACAGGCCTTCCGGAACGTGGCGCATCTTCGACCACCTCTACACAAGAACGAAAACGTTGAAACCATCGTTGTGCGGTGGAAATGGAAACTGTATCGGGTCCGTAAACTGCACAAATTTTATTGGCGGCTTGAGATGCATTTTTGCCTTTATCGTAGTAGTACTGTAAAATATGCCGCATTTTCTCTTTATATTGATCCATGTTTGCGACGCTATAACTCACGAACGTTTTAAAAGAAACGACAATCAATCAAAAACGTGTTAGCGCGTGAAACGGGCTTTCCAAAAAGGTATGGCATGACCCGATGCGACGAATAAAACTAGAACTACGCGCTTTCAGCGCCAACTAGCGAAAATACCGCAAGACTTTTTTGACAACCTATTATAATGTATTATTCTTGACGTCGCTAAATAATCTTTACCCAAGATCTATGTCCATGTGTTTTCAAAAATGACGGGTTCGATTATTTGTATTCCATTAACTTTCTAGTGACACTATGGAAAGTGTGGCTCCTACATAACCGTTTATCAAAAATATAAAATCAATTATGCTCCCAATGACGTTATAGTGAGTCAGACCTCTAATAAACTTAAGGACCATACCTTCTAAACTACTAAAGCTTCAATAACCAAAATCGCCTAGAGCAAATAATATAAGAACTCCAATCGACTGTGTGAAAATGAATGAAATCGGAGAATAACCCTCCTTACTCCCAGTATAACGGTGGTGTTAAAAAATACTTAAAGCGCGATAAATTTGCCAGAGATATATTTTCCCACCAAATGTCATGACAGGGCTTTCAAGAAGCTAGTGTAAATTGGATGATGGAGGCGGCACCGCCCGCCTTTAGGTGAAATCGAATATCTCGAGACCCGCCCGATTATTTTCTCCAGCAATAGATTGAAGTACTCACAGGATATGGAGTCTCCTGGTCTGAAATCTCACTTCAACGCAAATTTTATGAAGATGTCTAGTGAAATGGAACATCGTTTTCTACAAGCACTTGATTCCGATCGTTGAGGTTGTATGGCAAGTGTAGGGTAGTGGTCCGTTATCGGCCGTTCCGAAAAATGAGTAGCTTCTTGGGGTTAAAGGGACGTCTGCAAAATTTCAAATCGTTATCTGAAAATCTGAGTGGTTATTTCGCATATACATAGGCAGTTAGACAGATGAACATGGGTAAATCGACTCAGCTCGTCATGATGATCATATACCTAAATATATTAAAGGTTCTCCGACGTGCTTAAACTTCGTGGACAACTTAATATATAGTACTCTGTTCAGAGTATAAATATCTGGAATAGTATAACAAGCAATTCTGAATTAGTCAATAACGGCATAAAATATGAGTCACTCTGTATATATGTACCTATTTATATATTTTTTTTTGTAACAATTTACGAACACGTGCAACCGAACGATCATCATAAATAACAGTTTTTATTCTCCTATTGCAAATCACACTTCATTCCCAATTGTCTCCCGCTATAAAAATGCACATTTGGCTTAAGTGTTAAAAACTGCTTTTGTCAGCAGGGTCATTGATGGTAATAGTGCTAATGTTAGTATTGCTGGTGCTCATGGTGATGATGATGGTGACGATAACTGTAATGGTGCTGGGTATGATGTGGACAATGGTAATGACGCTGCTGATGGCGTTCTGTTTCAATTTCGATTCTTTTTGTATCCTACCTCATTATGCATACCAAAAGTACTGCTGCCATACCCACATGCTCGCTTCACCACTGCATTCCGCACTCTATGAGCTTTGTAAATATTCCAACGATCGCCAAATCATACAATAAACGCCAAGAGTATCCTGCTTTAATTTTATCGATTTCAATATCAATCCGATCAGCCGCCATGCATTTATTGGCCTTTACCGACCACTGGCCACCAGACAAGGTGAGCGCATGGCATTCCATGTGCGATAAACACCATTTCTGCCATTTCAACTGTGGCGCTATTAAAATGGCATAAAATATAAATTTATGCCAGGCAATGTCAACGGCCAGCTGTGTGAGTGCTGGTATGTTTTCCTCCACATATGTATGTATGTATGCATGTATTAAGATGGCAGCAAATCATGCAACAACCCGCTGCGACGCGAGGCGGCGCGGAGCTTAGAGCTTTCAGCCGATCAATACGATTGCAGCGATTGCTGCACTTACTCATCGTGCCGCATTTGGTGTATGATAAGCATTTGCGGTCACTTTTCTTGGCATCCATTTATTGTCCATTTCGACTGTGTCCGTGTGTGTGTGTTTTGTGTTATGTTGCGCAGCTGTTATTGACGTTTGATGATGCGCTCCGCTCTTTTCTTTTTATTTTGTTTGCAATGGCGCACCGCTGTGAAAGAGTTCCAATTCTATTGGTTAGTGGTGATTGTTTTGAGAATCGTGCTGCTCCTGCAGTGCCGAACGTGATAAGCGGCATATGGCGAACTTGTAGTTGAGAGAAGAGTATGACACACTCAGCTCTCATCAGGTGGTGTATGTGCGAAGAAATGTGTTTTTTAATAATAGAGGACTTTTTATGTTTTGTTGAAGTTTAGTAGAAAGTTGATTATTAGAGATTTTTATTGAAACTAATGATTATTATTATTTCTCTTTCAATAAACTGTCATTTGTTTTTATAGAAACTTCCAATATTAAAATAGCACTTCTGAACTTTCCGAACGGAATGATCATAATGTCAATTGCCGATCATTTCGTAACTAAGGTGTTCCAGCGTTGAGCAATTTACATTTTTCAGTGGGGTCACATCGGTTTTTGGATAAAACGTTTTAATAAAATGTGCTGCAATTGACGTCGGAACTGTTGCTTTAACTGCCCGTCTCCAATTATTTGGCACCAATTTATTAGAATGCAACGTTAAGGCCCAATATTATATTACAATTATAATTATAAAGTTAAACACTTAAAATTCTTATTTCACTTCAAAAAATTATGATGGTATTATTCGTAATATTATTCGAAAAACGCATAATGTTTCCAAAAAGCAAAGATTTTTTGGAGATCAGTTTTATTAAATTGTAATATCATGAACTGAGTTGTTCGATAGTAAAACCGATATCTGCTATTTCGACAAATGAGCAGCTTCTTAGGAAGTCAACGACATTTCAGTTGAACAATTTAGAAACTGAAAGACTAGTTCGCGTCTATACAGATATATGAACGGGACTAAATCAGCTGATATCGTCACACAGATTATATATACATATATACTTTTTAGGGTATCCGACGTGTCCTTTCTGGGACTTATAAACTTCGTGGCAAAGCGAATATATTCGCATGAGCTGTCAAAGTTGAGTGTTCATTTCTCAACATGTTTTCAGGTTCGTTTGTTCTTTGCTTCTCATAGCCTTCACAGGCCCAATTTCAGGAAGGTATGAGACACATCTGTCAACGGGAAGCCGGGTCTCACTATCTGTCCATACTGAAACAAAAACATATTTAATAATTGTTCTTAGTGCACTGGCTAATTGATAATTTCTATACTCACATGCTTTGTATGCTCTTGACTATAGGATTAACTCCAGACCTGTGCATTTCAATTGAACATTTTTGCACATTTGTGCAATATTGCCATATAATAAGGCAAAGTATTCATTGAGAAAAGAAAATGCTATTATTTTCCTGTGTTTAGAATCAAATATCCATTTATAATGTGTATTGTATAATGGCTAGTTTAAAAGTCAATATAAAAATTAGAAAATTAGATTGATAGCGCCCATATTTCGGCAACTAATTAACCAATTTGGACCTATATAGCAGTCACTTTACATTAACTGACTAAAGTCGATATCTTATAATATATAAAAATTAAGGACTTTTCCGTTATGTGCTAAAGCATACCTCGGAAAAACGGACGCAGAAGATCTTAACCGATTTAGCTAAAAATTTATGAGGAGGTGTGTCCGTCACTACTACTTTTTACTTTTTTGTGTTAAAAGTCAAAATAACACTAATTTTTGTGTAAATACATAAATATGTATGTACATAGATTATATTGATTGTTGTTACTGAACAACGCAAGGTCATTATTATATCACAACAGACAATCGCCTCAGCAGATGTATCCCCAGGTACTTTGTTAGATGATGGGTGGATGACGCACAGACATTCAGATCAAAGCACGATATACTCGACAACAACGTAATAATTCCCAAATTTCACAATAGCAGACCCGTGGGTTTAGACCTAGTACTATATATTGGTGTATAAAATCAATTATAGTTGTTTATGGAAAACAAAGCTACAAAAAAGTTTTTCTCCATCAAGAATGAAACTTAAGACCAGTACGCATGCGTCAGAAGATATATTAGTGTAGGGTTGCACCACATGTTCTACCCATTGGCTTCAGATATACGTTGTTCGATTCGCCACTCTCCAATGCTTGGCGAACCAAAAATTTAATGCCACTTTAGCCACTGAATGTTGTAGCATGTGATCAAAGTCAGTAAAATAGGTTTATGAATTTTCGTAGTTCCATATACTTAGTAAATATATCTCTATATGTATGTATGTATCTTAGTAATTTCGTACTTATTTCTTTATTCTTGATCTTCATTTTAATTAAAGTTTTTATCACCCCGTAAGAAAATTGAATCTGAGGTCTACCGAAAGCTAGTTGGACTCTCAGCTAATTTGGTTTCAAGCTCCTCAATTTTCAAGCAAACCTTTATATACTCGTACGAGGTGTGTTTAAAAAATAACGGGATTCTGCAGATTTAAGTTCTGCGGGGTTGGAGAGTCTAATTGTCAATTTGTTTTGAATATGTTGATTTAAATGCTCCTAAAATACGATACAATTTTTGAAAATTTTTTTAACTGTATTCATTGCTTAGTTTATCGGTAGCAGCCACTAAGATTGTAAATGTTTTACGAACTTAGCGATTTTTGTTGTTTAAAAGAAATGGATGCAAGAATTTGGTCATGAATTCTCGGTCAAAAACAATCCTCTAGAAGTTTTTCAGTAGTTGGAAGACGTGCTGGCATAACTGCATAATATGGAATAGAAACTATTTTAATGGCGAAAATATTAATGTAAACGAAAAAATAAATATTTTTATTTTTTTATAAAAACAAACATTCCCGTTATACCTATAATGTACTCACATATTTATGTATGTCTATCTAATATATAGTATAACCCGCATTTTCAATGCTTTTCTCGTTCTTTATTACAGGTACGCTTGTATTTCTCACAAATACCCGATGATAAAGTGCCATATGTGAATAGTCCTGGTGAACAATATCGAGTGCGGCAATTGTTGCATCAACTTCCGCCGCATGATAATGAGGTAAGTGAAAACACATGAAAACATATTTGTATTAAATGCTTTAATAAAACTATATACTTACATACATATCAATTTGTAAACATTTAAAAAATCATACTTGTACATACTCGCACTCACACTTATCCATTCCACAATCGTGCAACACACGAACTCCCACGCCGAGTGACAAAACTAAAATAAAGAACTTTCCAAAGTGTCTATTCAAATGTGAAGCTCTTATCTGATAGGCTAGCGTACCGCAAAAACGGTACCCATGCGGGCACAACTGTATCTGTAATGGCCGCAGTTACGCTCAGCGCGTTCAATTATGAGGGTGGAAGTGGCACTATGATTTTATTTGAAGCAACAAACTCTACAAAATAATAACATAGATGACCGAAATGTTATAAATATACATACCAGCATATACATACATGCATACATACAAATATCATTTTTAACATTTTCTAAATCTGACACAGTGTCTTCTCACCCACGCACTTCGCTCCGACCAAAAATAGCCAATCTGTGACAAGTTTCGCATAATTTGCATAGCCAAACGCGGCGCAACCCCACCAAGCACTCCGCGCTACTTTTACTTAATAACGGACCGCTATATGTTTGTATGTTAAACTTAGTTCCTTGTTATTAGACATTTTCGATGCTCAATAAGTTGTTAACGTTAAAAATTGCCCCAATTCCTTGCTGTCCAGCATAACTGGTCGGTCCACCGCCAACAGTTTGCAGAATCGATCAGCATGTGGCACGTCGCACTTCGGCCGCTGCATGTAATTCTTCTCTTGCACGGGTACCGTTATACGTAAAGAAGCTAACGTTTGCCATTTAAGTCTAACGAGTTTTCACGCACTTCCCACTGTGTTTGAGTGCCGAATGGCGAGTTCATCGATGCAAGGCTTTCGTGAACGCATATGAGAATATCTGATCGATATGTTGATTGGCTGCGACGTCGCTGGTTAACCGTATAACATATGTATTTGCATAACATATTTGGGTTTTAGTAAGTGTTTATATGTTTGACATTTAGAGATGTACGGGTATTTGTAGTTACTAGCTCTTAATGTGGCTGCCAGCGGGAGCTGGATGGAAGTGAAGTTTTAATGAGACGCAATAAATTTAAGAAATTACTGTTAGAGAAATGCCAGATAAGTTTTTACTAATAAATTCCAAGTAATAAAGTTATTCACAAATTTTGCAAAAAAAAATTAGATTCTTTTATTCTAACTTCTCTTGGTTCAAACTCTGGTTTTTTGTACAAAATTTGTTATCAACACTAGCTAAGGTGTCTTACTCCTACTTAATATTTATGGTTCCACAAAAAAGATTCTTCTCTTTATTGGCAAAGACACCGCTTACACGGTTATAACCGAGTTTTCAACAGCGCGCCAGACGTTCCTTCTTTTCGCTACGTGGCGCCAATTGGATATTTCAAGCGAAGCCAGGTCCTTCTCCATCTTTCCCTCTCGGATACTGCGTTGAACTCTCTCAGAGCTGGAGTGTTTTCATCCATTAGAACGATATGACCCATCCAGCGCAGCCGCTGTCTCTTGATTCACTGAACTATGTCAATGTCGTCATATATTTCGTGCAGCTCATCGTTCCATCGACTCCAGTAATCGCCGTTGCCAATGCGCAAGGACAATACATCTTCCGCAAAACCTTCCTCTCGAAAACTTGTAACGCCGACTCATCAGATGTTGTCATCGTCCATGTATCTGCACCATATACCAGGACGGGGATGATGAGTGACTTGAGAAAGAACTTTACTTCTCAATTGCCTACTCAGACTAAAGTAGCACCTGTTGACAAGAGTTATTCCGAGTTGGACTTCGAAGGTGAGGTTCTTGTTGGTGAAAGTGCTGCAATCCCAAAACATTCCTTACAAATAGAAGAGTTACTTATGTCTATAGTAGTCTAGCAAACTCTCGCAACTACTACCGATCCACGAAATTGTTCGCTTCCAGCCAAAAATCTGTATATCGAAACAAAACTTGACTAGTGAAGCCACCCTTTAACATTATAAACAAAACCAATTCCCTTCAATGACTGCATCATCAACACACATTTTACTGCATTTAAATTGAATTCCAACAACTGATTTGTGGCATAAATCACACGCCTACTGCGTGTAGTACCGTACATGATACCGTTGCATTCGCGAAAAAAGAACATAGTTCCCGCATAATTGTGGGACATTGAAATGCAATCACAATAAGGACAATGCGTTGCCAACATTTACCCTCGCACGAGAAAGGTAGATTTGAATTAGATGGAAATGACGTTGCTGCCGAAATGACAATTTGAGCTACAGACAAACGGTTAGAAATGCGAACGCATCTATGTTGGTATGAAAGCATCTATTTAAGTAGCAATTGCGTTAGTAGAAATACATTCAGTAAGGCTGGGTACAAAGTAGAGCGAAGTGTTCTTAAAAGATAACGTATCTGAACACTCTGATATCCTCATACAATTTCACTTCATACCGGATCATTATGATCATGGAGTCGCCAAACCGAAATCTGGCGATTATACCGACGAGGAAGTTCTGGGTGAGAAGAAGCCGTTGGAGGAGAGAGGCGATGAGCTTCTTCTAGAGGTCTCTGTCTAGAGGTTTCTACTATCAAAAGGTCTGGTATTCATAAACTTTTGACTCAAGCTCTTCTTTCTACCGGATCACAAAAATTTAGTAACAATACTTTTCGGCTTGATTTATTTACTTTTGTTAGATCGGCAAGAGTAATTAGAATTTTTTATGGCTTATGGGAGACTAAACGTCATTCAATACAGTCCTAAGGGTTGAGACAGTACCAAATTTTCAAATAGTCGAATTTCTTGGTTCACAGCTCACATTACGGTCCTATTGGTAGTGTTGTTTGGTCATTCACCTTTAGCTCATAAAACTTCAAATTTGTTTTCTTGAAATGCATTTTTTGAATCAGTTGATAATGGTACTCAGAGACTATCGCAATTCAAATTTTAACTGCAACTTCACCGTAACATTTACTAGCATACGAGAGACACATACAAAAAGTCGTAAAGATATCGCGTCAACTAAAGAAGTATTTCAGTTTCCAAGTTTTAGTCCCATAGCTTTTGATTTAGTAATCTGAAATTTTATACCCGTCTCTTTCTCACCAAGGAGCTGCTCATATGTCGGAACCGCTGATATTGGACCACAATAGCACATAGCTACCAACAAACTAAACGCTCGGAATAAAGTGCTTGTATGGAAAACTTTTTTAGTTGATGCGATGTCTTTATGAAACTCTGCATGTTTAATTATTGATGTCGTGACGTTTATCTAGTCCCCGTTAGGGTGGTAAGGTTCAGATAAGTTGTCATTGAGGTCATCAAATGGTCAGGAAACGTACTGATTCGGCAGAGTCGGTTCATTAGGAGAGGGTGTCGGATGTGTAGGGTTAGATGGGCATGCAAAGAGGTGGTGAGAGTCATGCGGGTCTCGTTGCATGCTGGACATACATATATTCGGTATGTCGGGGTCGATTCTGAATAAGTAAGAGTTTAAACTGCTACTGTATCCAGAATAAGGCTTCGAAAAGGTCACTCTCGATTATCGCGGCTACTCGAGCTCGCCTTCTGGAATGGTTGGTGGTTTGACTAGAACTGAGAGGGCGTCGGTCAAGGTGTTTATGGCTCCACTGTGAATGACGGCCAGCGCATCTCTGAAATTAGTTGCTTTCGAAGTCTGGTCGGCGTATTGTCTTATTTCGTCTACGTAGTTGAGGAAGGACCTCTTAATGCTACTAAGAGGCGGTTCCGCTTCTACCAGGGACTGCAGGGATAATTTCTACGAAAACACCCCAGCAGAAACTGCTTGGAGAGGAATTCATTAAGCTCTTTAACTGGGAGCATACAGACCTCACTGTGTAGATGTTCGAGAGGAGACATCAAGAGGCATACCGTTATAGTCCGGAATGCAGTGTTCTGGCATATATGAAGCTTCCTCATTTGCATTTCATTGCATCCAGGCGACCATATTGGTGCGGCGTAGTTAGGGACCAGCCGGCCGATTGCCTTGTCTGTTGTCAACAAAATTTCTTTGTATTTTCGCCATGTGCCGCCAGCTAGCGACCTGAGGATTTTATTGCTTATTGCGACTCTGTACTTTGACAATAATCGCAGTGTTGTGGGGAGTGAAGGAGCACAGGCTATCGAGTGTCACACCAAAACTCGTAGGGTTATTGACAATAGGAATTTTAACGCCATTGACTGCAATATTAAGGTCGAGTCGTACTCCTTCGTTCAGTTTGTGAATATGGTCGCTGTAGATTTAGTGGGTGAGAGTGTTAGATTCTTGGGTTTACTTTTGAGCACATATCATCGATCCCATTGTCCGACGTCATTATCGTGCAATCATCAGCGTAGGAGGAGAATGAGATACTCTTTGGTTTTTGAGGGAGTTCCGAAATATAGAAGTTAAACAGCAACACGGGGAGGACACCACCCTATGGAACTCCTGTTAAATTCTTCTCAATTTGGAATTTGGAATTCTTACCTTAAACCAGTACGGATGATTGCTGACCACTCGTAATTTTTAGTTCACTTCTTCAACCCTGGAGGGAGCGTAGATTTGTCGATGTCCTCGTTTCTACCAAAACAGTCTAGTATCAACGCTGATTCCATACGCTTCACTGTGTGCCTAGCTTAAGGCAAGTACAATCACAACTCCCACAAGGCAAATAATATACTTGACAAAAATCGAGCATGCAACTGATTGCTGAGCTACAGCCACAACGCACAGTTCTTTGTCATTGCAAGCTCATTTATATGTGGTCGCATATGTGTTCGCGTTTGTAAATACATATGCGCATTACACGCTTTGACATGTGTCCACACTTGGTCATCTATAGTTTGACAAAGCAAGTCTGCTCTGCACATACCACCTGACAAACGTACTGATACCCCGTACACCCGTGTAATAAGACGCGTGTTTGCGTGGAATTTGCATGCAACATAACAAGTCGGGAGGTGGAACGAACCGTTGCCAGTCAGTCGACCGAATAAACCGAAACAAGTTGGAAGCAGAGCCAATATTGCTGCCGCTTTGCCACCGCACCGCGCCGCCGGAGTTACGCGAAAATAGCTGTCATTATTCAGGAGCACGTCAGCAATGTTGCATACTACACATGCCACACGAATGAACGAATGATTTGCCAGCGAGCAAGCATGGAATGAGCAGCGAAAACTTGCGTAATAATCAAAATGTGTGCATGCAACACAACACTTACACATGTCCACACATAAGTGCACACTTTGGCCATATCAGCATTGTGCATCACTTGATTGACCATCACAGCAGCAATAGCAACAGTAGTAGCGTGTTGTGCATGCCACAATACCACTTTTGAGTGCCACAAAGTGTTGATGGTGGCGCGACTACTCTTTCTCAGAAGCAATTTTCAATTTACCCACACACATATGTACTTGCGTACGTGTGCCTGCCAAGAGGCGAAGAATTTTAAATTCTCAAATAAATACTTGACTGCCGACCGCAAAATTATTTAACTTGTCACTTATGTGCCCACACAAAGCTAAATACATTCACACACACACACACACACACCTTCATGTAATATGTTACAAAAGACTCCTAGCTGAGCACCACTCTCCATCATCACCATTTAAAATTATTGTTGTTTTTATATTTTTTTTATCTTTCATCTTCTTCACAGGTTCGTTACTGTCACTCATTGACGGATGAGGAACGCAAGGAACTTCGCCTATTCTCCACACAGCGCAAACGTGACGCTCTCGGACGTGGCAATGTCAGACAGCTGATGAGTGCGCGCCCCTGCGATGGTGTAAGTATTGTTTTTCAGCAAATTCTCTGAAATAAAAATAAATATATATATACATGTATAGTACATAAAGTATATAATAGTTATCAGTCGTCTACCGTGCTGTAGTGTCCGACCACTTTTCTCAATGACTGAAGTGCGATTTGCTTATTCCAAACGGAGTTTTTTAGAAATGATTTAGCAAAGACAATCAAAGTGGATCTTACGTAATTGATTTTGCTGTAAAACTAATTTAATTTTGTTGTAAAGAGTAATATTTGCTAAATGTCAGCAGTGTGGTCCCCATCATTAAACCCTGAACAAGTTTATAAACTTTGCTACAAAGTTTATAAGTAATACCCAACAGCAAAATATATACCATATATGTATACATAAATGAAATGTTCGTCTGTCTGTATATACCCGAACTTGTTCCTCAGTTTTTGAGATATCGATCAGAAATTTTCCAAAAGTCTTTAATCCGCCAAACCTGACCTACTCCCAAGTAGTTAAGTCCCATTAAGTATTAATTTGTGGGTTTGATAAGACATTTAAATATCCTCTATAACGCACTGACACATGAGTGTCGTAACACTTTCCACCGTAAAATTGCCACCGAGTGTAGTTTTTAGTTTTTCCCTTGTACTTAAAAAGCGAGGGCAGTAAAGGAATACATATTCAGTGTCTTCAAAGCTCTCTGAACACATCGGACAATTCGGACTAATGTCGTGCAGGAATCTGTACAGGTAGCTTCCAAATCATCCATGTTCACTTAGTATTTGGGTTAGGTTGAAATCTAGGTCCCCATGTCGTCTGTCGATCCACGAATAGATACCCGGTATCAGTCTGTGGGTCAACCGTCCTTTGAGCTGCTGCCATATTGTTAAGCTTTTGACTCTCTCTTATCTTTTGGCTCCTATAAAGGGCTCTGATAACTTGTAAATCCGCTCATTTTCGTCGCCCTGGATGTCAATGGGTATCATACTGGCTATTAGTTCAACAGAGTCACTTGATATTGTTTGAAAAGCATTGATAATTCTTAGTGCCGACAGCCTGTGCACAGTGCTTATTCCTCTGGCATATGCTTTAATGCCTAGCACGTGGAGCCTAGTAGTGTAACCGATCCCATTACTTTTGCGAGTAAAAGTCGCCGGCTGGAACGCAAGCAGCCTTTATTTGCCATCATTCTTGATAAGACTTTTAGGATTTATTATCTTTACCTGTATTCTAGGTGATCCTAATATTTGAGCCTCGAGTCTATTATTACTCCCAGATACTTTAGTTATGGCTGTGAATGAATTTCACACTCCCCTATGGTGAGATATATACTTTCCTCCACTTTTTTGCTCAGTCAGTTCTAAACCGAATTGTGCCTGGACAATGTTCTAGGCAGCGCTGTAATTTTCGAACAAATTTTTCAATACAGACCACTATACTTAGTAGCTTATACCCTATAAAAATCAAGATGAAGATCTTCCCCGGCTTGAAAGTTGCTTAAATCATTTTCGCCATAAGAAACAACTGACATAATCTTTTTCAATAATCCAATTATATGGTAAATAGAAAACGTGAGCTGGGCAATCCCACGAAATACTTCTTCAGAATGAATAATTCTGAAATTTATTTTTCTGATATAAATTTTAGTTATTTAGACTTTATATACTTAAATTAAGCCAAAAATTACTTTTATATAGGTTATCATTGCAGTTTAATAATTAATCTTCTTCTAAATCACTTTAGTGTACAGTAGATTAGGTTAAGTTACATATATTTATATATATTTATATTAACCTTAAAGGTGAATCGACAGATTTAAGCTTGCCAAAAATTTTTGAAGACGGTAAATTTCAATCGTAGCAATTTCGATAGGTTCGCCAAAGTTGTGTCTATCAAGATGTTTCAGTCTCAGTCTGACAAAAACTGGGCAATAGGGAAAGAAGTGATAAGATGATTCCACCTCGCCTTCCTCCATACAGTTTTGGCAAGAGCGTCCGACAGAATAATTATCAGAACACCTATAGTTGTAGGGAGTTTTATTTGGTAAGAAGCAGTAGTTCGGAGGACATCTAACAGTTCACTCTGGGCCAGAAGAATCTCACAATCGCACAAGTACTGGTTCTTCACCTAGACCAACGCTAGAAAGCAAGAAGACGTCGGAAAATCGACTCGCTTCCAATTGGTTGAAATTGGAGAAAGGATGCGTTCCCTATTAAGGGAGGAATATTATTAATAATAAATATTTTTTATGATTTTAAAAATGTTGCAACATTTTCTAAAATATTCTGAAATTAAAGACAGATTACAATCCTTTCGTAGAAATTTTGTTGTCCCTTAACAACAGTTGAAGCCAATTTTTAAAAAAGGCAGTAACCCTGGTACTGCTGTTTGGAAGTAAACCCTTCAGATGTAATACACTTATGCTAACAATTTGCCCAGTCCTCAAAACACTTTTCATAAGATACATATTTTTTGAGATGACCTTCACCTTCTTCAGCGAATTTTGTTTTATCTTCGATCGACTGAAAACGGGTTCCACGGAGAGACAACTTCAGTTTGGGGAACAAGAAAAATACACACGGTGCCAAATCTGGTGAATACGGAGGTTGATCGATGGTACTGCGCTTGTTTTTTTTCCCCTTCCTTACGATGATTGTTGACTTGTTTGCATGTCAAACTCATAAACCCATATCTCATACTCAGTTATATTGGTCTCAAAGAATGTGGGATCGGAATTCGTACGATCAAGCCTTTCCAAAAAGAAATAAAGCTCATCTTTATCGGGATGAGTCGAAAAGGAACGCGTTTCTTACCCATAATATCATTCGAAAGGACCCGCGAGAGATGTCAAGCTCTCTAGCCGTCTCTCTAACCCTTGGCTGACGATTTTCAATCACCATATCCTCACTTTTTTAATATTTTCTTCAGTTGAAGAGTTTGAAGGTCGTTCAGAACGGCTTTGTACCACTCGTAAGCTTTTGTTTTTGATAAAACAGAATCACAGTAAGCCTTTTCCAACATTCTCAACAATGCCGTACGTGTGCGTTTGATTAGAAATATATAATTTTAGACAAATTCTATCTTCGATATTTTTATCCATTATAAAAATCGCAACACACTACTGAAGTGTACCGACTTAAGCAGCTGCTATAAACAAACTGGTTGACAGATCGTGCTCATATTTGGCATAGTGATTGAGAACCATCCCAACTCACTCCCCAGACATATTTATACCCAGAACAGGGTACAAAAAGTTTGTATCTCCCAAAGGGTCGGATATTTTATAAAGTGTACTAGCTGACACCGCAGCCGTTGTCCTGCGTGAAATTATGTGTTTTGAAATGAAAAGTTGAAATTATATTGTGTCGAAAATGATTTATTTTCGATTTTTCTACATTTTTTTTTAATGTAGCGCAGCTCAATAAACAATTTTTTGATTTCTGTTCTGGTGCGTAAATATACAGAGAAAATGGGTTTCCAACTCGTCAACACGCCACATATATCTGGCCGTGTGAAAAACATAGCATTTCCCGATTTCCTTGTGTCCTGTTGATTGTCAACGCAAAGGCAATTTTCCCTGGAAATTGAATACGTTTGAACTGAAATGGCTGTCCCTTGTATTCGATAACTGCGTCATAATCATTCGGGTTCCATTACACAGTTTCGGCGCATGAAGATTGTGAAACATAATAATGACAGATCCAACTTTAAGACGCAAATGATGCTGGGGCATACCAAGCCTCTCCAAAGAATTTGGTAATTCCACTCGATAATTTACGGTTTCGTCTTCCTTGTCAAGACGATCGATCGATTAATATGAGCGCAAACCTCCCAGAATTTGACTTTGAACCTTCCAGTTTAAGTCATAAACATCGGTAATTTTGTCTGCTAAAATTGCTCGTGCACTCAAGCTATCGCAGTTACGATAATTTGGCCAATGTTCGGATAAACATTCGTGATGAGTACATCTTCCGTTGAAGTGAATTGACAAAAGGGAGGTGAAATTGATATCAAACCACTGGAAGTATCAACCGAAATTTTCCCATTTCCAATTCTTAGCGAATACAATGTGAAATGTCATCGGCAATGTCATTTTTTCGTATCCCATAATTAACGCGAATTCGAAGGCTGATATGTCGAAATGATCCTCGCGAAAAGTATGCGAACTTCAGTGGCATGCGAAGTAACTATCGCATTTCCTTCATCTGTTTTCAGTGATTATCATGTTCCAGCAATTGAAATTGCGGGCATGCTTCTCAAAAAGTTGCACATACTGTACCATTAACAATACACAATGACTTAAATGAAGTTAAACCGCGAGACGCACAACAGGCGGAAAACTTTCATGAATTGCAAAAGTAAATATTCTACAAAGCGCTTTATTGCAGTTCACATATCGACCCATTTGATACTGCTGATCTCATATCATTCAAGGCTAATAACCGCTATGTTGCTTTCTTTGGTGACGTACTTGCAAACGTATTTGATCGATTTCACCAATTTGCAATATCTGAATCAGGAATTTTCGCTGAAATGATTTCATCAATTTGATCTGGTGTAATCACCATCCGCATCCAAAGAAGAATGTGTGCGCGCGGCAAACTCTTTTCTGCTACTCAACAGAATACATTCAGCATCTAACAGCACCATATATACCATAGGTTGCTTCAAGATAAAGACCATCAAACATCGCAGCTATTGTTTAATAAGTCGTGCTGTGATATTGTTACGATCGCTAGCTGATTGACCGCGATCCATAATTCCGCACGTATGTCATCGCATTTTGGGAGTAATGCTTGCCTTTTCTTGGGCTGCCATACGTTGAAGGCAAAAGAACGCCGACCAATATTAGCGCGACCTCTTCGTGGCTTCGTAACAAATTTCAATCTGTAATTGATCACATCGTCTCAAACATACATAAAGTTTTCACTGAATAATTTTCAATAATTTTTCCTTTGGATAGCCGGAATAAAAAAGTAAGCGACCGCAATTGAACGATTCAAATAATTTACAAATCAAAATATTGAAAAACAAAACAAACAAAAATTGAAAAAAATGTGTATGGAAAATATTACTTTTTGAAATTGTGCAATTTTCCGACTTCTCCTCATGAAAAGTATAAGGTATTTTGTTTCTAAACCTTTCCCGATCCACAACAAACAACCTTTAAAAATTTCATTAAGATTGGTTCAACCGTTCTCTTAGTGTTACTAACAAACAAACATTCATATTTATTGTAACGTTTGTATGGGGAAAAGAAAAAGGCTGTTTTTAGCGGTTTTCCGGAAACTATTCGAATTTTTCTCGCCGTAAAAACCATCTTTGAACTTCAACAAACATTTAAGAAAAAGAATTGGCCAAATTGGTCCAGGCGTTATTGAGTTATGCGCGTACATACATTTTTGGTATTCATTTTTATTTATATAGATATAACAATGATCAACGTATCGATTTAACCATGTCTATCTGTCTGTCTCTATATACCCACTCACTTTATGAGCTAACGATTTGAAATTTTGTATGAATCCTTTTCTAACCTCGAAGCTGCTAATTTGTTGTCATATATCTGCCATACAAACCGACCAAAAAAAATAGAACTTTACATACATATATAGAAAACTTGTTTATTTGGCAGGATAGATTCACGAAATTTGGCATAGATTATTTTCAAAATCGAAGCCACAATATTCAAGCTAACTGTTCAGATCGGGTCACTATAACATATAGCTGCCACATCTAGTTCTTATTTAAGTTTGATGAAGTCTTTCTTCTTTCCATTTTATTGTCACTCGAGTTAAAGTCATCTATTAGTAAATATCCTATATTTCTCATACTTTTCAAAGATTCTCAACTAAGATTAGTTGAAGCTAATTTTTGCGCTTCATTAGCCGAACAAACGTGAATATGAATATGAAGTATGCTGGTGCTTATAGCATTTCCACCAACACGCCAAATGCAATTAACCAAATTCAATAAAATAACATACTCAGTACTCCTCGAATGCGTAGTTATTTACAAAAGACTATACATATACTAAGCATACATATAGTATGTATATAATATGTATGACTGATTGTACTAGTGCAAAGTAATTGTATGCAGCATCGCATCGGCAGAAACTGTCAATTTGACTGTCACTGACATTGGCATTGACACTGGACAAGACTGCGCTGCCGTGTCACTGTCACTTAGCCGGCGACGAAACGTGTTGAAGCCACACTAAGCAAACAAGCAACTTAACTCAATGGCACTAACAAGTGAGCAAACACAAACACACTCAAGCGCGCAGTAAAGCAGTGTGCGAGTGGAAATTATCAATAAGAGTGCGTGTGTGTAAGAAAACCATTTGGTATTGCATAACAAACTTAATACAATTTGCTTTACGAGTATACATGAGTGTGTGGGCGTATTTTCAGATTTGTCTAGCGATTATTGTCAAGTAAATTAAATATGTATGTATGTATATGTATATAGCCAAGATATAGGTAAATAAAATTAAAACCAAGCTAAAGGATTTCCTCACTAATTTGCTTTCCTTTCTTGAAGTCGCGTTTATTTATGCTTTAATCAGTAGCATTTTTATTATTTAAAATTCACTGCATTTATCATATTTTCTCATTTCAGTGTGATGAATTGATTTCCACCGGCGACATTGCTGTATTCGCTACACGCCTGGGTCCGAATGCTTCGTGGCACGCCGGTTGCTTCATTTGCTGCATTTGCCATGAGCTGCTAGTCGATCTCATTTACTTTCACCGCGATGGCCGTCTCTATTGTGGACGTCATCATGCAGAGACATTGAAGCCCCGCTGCTCTGCCTGTGATGAGGTAAGTTTGATATTATTTTTAACCACTATGGGACCTTTGCAGAGTGTTTTAGGATAACTTTTATTTGTTTGTAAATAAACAAATAAATTAAAATATTTACAAAAGTCACTAATTGAACTTTACATAATTGCTCTCTTCTATTCGCCATTCTCTAATCGCAAGCTTTGCTCACTGCCATCTTACATATGGTTTTCAAAAAGAAATAAACGCATATAAGGTAAACTTAGCTTTATTATAATGATAAGGGTTTGACGATCAAGAGACCAGCGTGGCTTTTTTCTCTTCTTCTTTATTGGCGTAGACACCGCTTACGCGGTTATAGCCGAGTTTACGACAGCGCGCCAGTCGTTCTTCATTTTTGCTGTTTGGGGCCAATTGGAGATTCCAAGTGTAGCCAGGTCCTTCTCCACCTGGTCCTTCCAACGGAATGGAGGTCTTTCTTTTCGTTTATTTCTCCCGGCGGGTACTGCGTCAAATACTGTCAGAGCTGGTCTAATTTCACACATTCGGACAATATGACCTATCCAGCGAATCCGCTGTTTCTTAATTCGCTGAGCTACATATGTCAATGACGTCGTATAACTCATACAGCTCATAGTGCCACCGAATTCGATACTCGCAGTTGCTAATGCGCAAAGGACCATAAACCGTCCGCAGAACTTTTCTCTCCAAAACTCGTAACGCCGACTCATCAAATGGTGTCATCGTCCATGCCTTTGGTGCAAAGCAGAACGGGGGTGATGACTGACTTGTAAGAGTTTGGTCATTGTTCGTCGAGAGAGGATTTTACTTCTCAATCGCCTACTTAGTCCGAAGGAGCACCTATTGGTAACAGTTATTCTCCGTCGGATTTCAAGGCTGACATTGTTGTTGGTGTTAATGCTGGTTTCAAGATAGACGAAATTTTCTACGACTTCGAATTTATGACTGTTAACAGTGACGTGGGAGCCTAGTCGCGAATGCGACGACTGTTTGTTTGATGGCAGGAGATATTTCGTCTTGTTCTCGTTCACCTCCAGACCCATTTGCTTCGCTTCCTTATCATTCTTGGAGAAAGCAAAACTAACGGCGCGATTGTTAAGGTCAATGATGTCAATATCATCGACGTATGCCAGCAGCCGTACACTCTTATAGAAGATGGTACCTTCTCTGTTTAGTTCTGCAGCTCGAATTATTTTCTCCAAAGGTATGTTGAAGAAGTCACACGAAAGGAAGTCGCCTTGTCTGGAACCTCGTTTGATATCGAACGGCTGAGAAGGATGCTTTACGATGCTGATGAAGCTTTTGATCCCACTGATAAGGTTTGTTTACGGTGGGCTTTAATCCATCACATCTCGCAGTACGCTGGAAAGAATCTTATATGCGATGTTGAGGAGACTTATCCCAAGGTAGTTGGCGCAGATTATGCTGTCTCCCTCTTTGTGAATTAGACAGAGCACACTAAAATTCCAATCACCGAGCATACTTTCGTCGAATATTCTGTAAAGAAGCTGATGAATGCTCCTTATCAGTTCTTCGCCGTCGTATTTTAATAGCTCGGTCGGCTTCATCGTCATCAATTGGGGAATCGGTTTCACCTTCTCCTGATGTTCAGCTTTCACTGTCATTCAGCAGGTTAGAGAAATGTTCCCTCCATAATTGGATGGATTAGGATTATTCAGACACAAAAAAGTCATTAATCATGGCTCTATAATATTCCTGTATTAACTGCAACATTATGACCTTCATAATTTTTGAAGAAACATGGAGCAATGATTCCCTCTGCTCAAAGGTAGACTTTTTAAAGATGTAAAGGCGTTTCAACAATAATTGGTGGCTTATCATTTCCCAATTGTGACATTTTTTTTCGGGAGAAAGTCTATTCGTTGTGAAATGGCACTCCAAACTGAATATAAATCAGATAACTGCTGTCAAAAATACCAATTCCGAAAAAAGGATTGCCTAATTGAAAACCACAGGTCTAAAAATATCCGTTAGTTTATTAGAAGTTGATTTATGGGAAAATACAGTATGAGGTCAGTTAAAGGGTTTCTAGTATTCAGGTGTTTTGTTCATCTTAATTTAATATTTATGTTAGTTGGGAAATTCACGAAATGTCTATAATTCCTATTCACCATATTCCTACAATGAAAAAGTCTACAGCAAACTCTACTTTCAATGGCTTATGTTCAGAAAACTCTCATCTGTTTAAATTTGAAGTTATCTAACATTTTACACCCACAATCTACGTTTAAGCTGCTTTCGAAATCCGCTTTCGAGTGTAAAACCACAAGACATACGACTTTAGCAAACTTCTACGAAGCGTGTGAACTAACAGCAAACACCTTCGCTAATTTTCTACTAACCACCGCACTCAGTTCCAAACGCACAGCCTTGGGTGTTGCCACACTGACTCGACTCACATATTTAAAAGCGCATTGCACTCCCCAAAGATGCAGCCCAGCATTTCTAATCAAAGTTTCCGCAAAAGTTTTCGAACTGCACGGCTAACTCTTCCCATGAGAACTTTCACTGCACTGCTGTACTTATTGCTCATTTCAGGGTATTCTTTACGTCTTCTTTATGTCTGCTTAACAGCTCACTTTTCAACTTTTAAATTTATTTAACATTTCCGTTTCTTTCTTGCTCTCCTTGGCGCAGATAATCCTTGCCGATGAATGCACCGAAGCGGAAGGACGTGCCTGGCATATGAACCACTTCGCGTGTCAGGAGTGCGAGAAACAGCTAGGCGGTCAACGTTATATAATGCGCGAGGGCAAGCCGTATTGTCTGCTCTGCTTCGACGCGATGTTCGCCGAGTACTGTGACTACTGCGGCGAGTCCATTGGTGTGGATCAGGGTCAAATGAGCCACGACGGCCAACACTGGCATGCGACGGACGAATGTTTCTCTTGCAACACATGTCGCTGTTCGCTTTTGGGACGTGCATTCTTGCCACGTCGCGGTTGCATTTACTGTTCAATTGCTTGCAGTAAAGGTGAACCGCCCACACCATCGGATAGTTCGGGTGCTGGCATGTACACCACACCGACACCGCCAACGCAACGTGTGCGTCCGCAGACGCGCATACCCAGCAGTCATGCATCCAGTTCACCGCCAATGTCACCAATGCAACAACAACAGCACCAAAATAGCTTCAATCAAGCGATGTATCAGTTGCAGAGTCAACAGATAGCGGCGGGTATAGTTTGTGCGGGTACGGGTGGTGGACCAACCGCCACCGATATGAATGTTGGTAGCGATAGAGGGGGTGATAGCGCTGCGCCAGTCAGTGGTGCAGATGATGTGACGCTTAGAGATCCAACAAAACAAAGCTACCCAACATCAGACTCTGACGGCGGTGTGGTCAAGGATTTGGAACATGCGATTGGTAGTCGCAGTGCTGGTGATTTTACAGACTTATCAGGCGGTGCGCCTTCAACATCTTCACAGAATCTATCACCGCTGATCTCACCTGGCGAATACACACATTTGATGCCACAACCAATGGAGCTGAAATCTGAGGCTGCTTATAACTTCAATGAGATGTCGCTCAACTTAGATGCAGCTTGGCCTAGTAAGCCGCCGCATCCCGGCTCACATACATATAACCTACCGCGTCATATGCAACATGTCTCGAAAATGGAAAGCTCTATGACCTCGAGTATGCCCGAACTTACTGGACGACCGGCTACACAGCCACCATCGACTGGCACACACACTACCTCGCAACAATTCGCACAAGACTATGGTGATCCGATCACTTCAGCACTACCCTCCGACATCGGCGAGCTACCCACACCCAATTTGTCGGTAGCTTCGACCACGCTACCGCCCGAATTGATGGGCTCACCCACAGCCTCAGGCGGCGAGCGCTCAATAACCTCGCCACAGTCTACGCAATCCGGTCAACCACCCATATATCCAGTGTCCATACTCAGCGGCGCTTCATCCTCATCACCAATGAGCGGCGCAACGGGTGAGGTGAAAAAGAAAGGTGTACGCTTCGAAGGTTTACCACCAGACCCACTGCCGCGTTCACGCAGCTACTCCGGCAACGGCGCGGGCACACGCGACCGTGAGCGCGATCGTGACCGTGACCGTGACCGAGACCGCGACCATGAGCGGAGCAAGAGCAAAGACTGCTGCAGCGGTGAACGTTCTTCCGGCGGTAGCGGTCATCACTCATCGCGTCGCAGACGGCGTCGCAAATCATCGGGTCATCGCAGCAACGGTTACCGCTCGCATTCCACAACGCGCGCCGACACCTACGTGACAACACAACCGCTCTCCTCCTCCTATCAAGGACCACCATCGGTGTTACAACGCGCTTCTAACACAAGCAGCACATCCGCAGCACAGCCTGTCACGCATTGTGGCGACGATGAATCGGATGATGCCTCGAGCGTTTGTTCCACTTGCTCGTCATCCTCGTCCTCCTCCGAAGACTATATGATGTATCAGTTGCCGCAGCGACGACATTATGGCGGTGTGCGCGTCAGCTATGTGCCCAACGATGCGCTCGCCTATGATCGCAAACGAAAACCGACGGATATGAGTGACAAGGACAAGAACTGTATTATTTCGTGATGCGTTGTTGTAGTGTTGTGTGAAGTTACGGGGCAAGCGCGTACATGCGGTTGTGTGGCATCAGCAACCATTAAAAGTTGTCAGTCAGCGCAGCAGTGGAAATAAATGGGCGGCAGCGCCGCTGGCAATCGAAGCCTATAATATTTAAACAAAAACAAAAAGTACAACAAAATTTAAATGTGAAACGTAATTAAAAAGAGGCAACAATTATTTAAAATTAAATATATGTATATGGCTTCCAGGCACCCTAAATCAAAGCGGCGGCGGCGGGTATCAAAGCGTTGGCATTTACCATCTGACATAATTAATGATTTATAAATTGCTTTAGTGATGAGTTAAGTTGAAAGAGGAAATTAAAGTGTAATTGAAAACTTTAAAACAAAAATTAGTAAATGCCACTTCGGAAGAAGAAGTAAAGCAGAATAAATTTTAGAATTGAAATTACAAACAAAAGAAAAAATAATTTTAAAAAATATTTAAATCTTAAAAAAAAAATATTTTAAAAATGTTTGAACTTGTTTTTTATTTTAATTAAAAATTAAAAAAAAATAATATGTAAATCGACTCAGCTGTTTTAGCTTCATAGAAAAAACCTACTTAAAATTTTAAATGACGAGAAAATATTTAAAAATTTGTTGCTATTTTTATTAGTTCTGGTTTAAAAATAAAATGATCCAGCTATGTTAAAAAACCCATTCTTTATTAAAATTACTACCTTTTGTAATTATTATTAATAAATTTGTATGAATACTGTAGTTATTTGGTTCAAAATTGTTTAAATTGTATAAAAACTAAATTTCTATATTTCAAGGGTATACTTTTTTATGGTAATTCGTAATTGTTTTCGCTATTTATATATTTGAGTCTATATATGTATGTAAAATTTTTTCTACTGAAATCAAATATTTTATATTGTTAACCTTTTAAAAATATTTTTTATTTAATACTGAACCAAAATAGCAAAAAAAAATTACAAATTTTGTGGAAAATTATATAAAAATAATTTTTAAAAATTCGAGAATATTAATAAAAAAATTAAGAGCCGACGTAATACCCGCCCGTGTGTTATATATTTGATAAAATATATACAATTTTCAATGCTAATAAAAAAAATTCCAAAAATTTTGTAAAATTAAAAATCATCTTACTGATTCATCATATTTTTATTAAAAAATATAAAATACTGAATCATCATATTTTTGATAAAAATATAAAATCATTGCACATAATATCTACCTAAACTCAAACATAAAAGTATAAAATGAGATTTTCCCATTCAGCCATATCCCATTGCAATGCAAAAACATGTACAAACAACTACATTATCTACGTGAAGAAATAATTAAAGCAATAAGAGTTAAACTTAATGAGTTCCAGAAGCACTGAGAAACCTCAGCTGTAGCAATTAAGTATTTAAATGAAATTATAGAATTAAAAATAAATATAAAAATAATAAGTATAAGCAGCATAAGAGGATGTTAATATTTTTGGACTCTATACAGATTTAAATAAAGAATAATAATTTATAAATTGAATACACATTACATTTTAAAAACCTACAACTACTAAGCATAAGTACTAGTATTTACTTTTTTGTAATTAAAAGAAGTAATCTTAAGCGATATTATACATTTAACAATATTTCTACAAATTTTATGTATAAACAGTTAATAAATATTTATTGACCCTAAAATATACAAACAAATGCAAAAATATGTATAGAAGCATATACTTAAACTTAACTAAATTAAAATGTATTTTTATATATTTTTAACTGAATTCCCTGTAATTTTACATTGTAAATTTTTAAGATATATGCTAAGATAATATAATATACAAAATAAAACTAAAATTTAAACTAAAAAACTATTGTTTCATTTCATAAGCAAGTTAGTTTTATTTTTTGATCTTTTACATTATAATTTCGCATTTAAAATACTCTGCCAACATTCCCTCTCTCTACAGCTACCGCTCTGTTCAATTCAGTATTGCATGTACCCACTATGTTAATTTGCATTGCCCGTTGGAGCTCAGACGTAAGACTGCCAAATTAACATTATCAGTGATTTCATTAGAGCGCTATTACACGAAGCAACTTTTGTTGCGGCAACTCTTGATTTATTGGCGAGGGGGCTACGAGGAGAGGAGAATCGCGCCGAGTTTCCAGTGTTCAGCAACTCGCTTTGTGTTCTTATTCGTAACAGTTCGCTACGACGTTTTTTGGCATTCGTGTTCTTTCTTTCTTAGTACATAGCGTTTCCGTATCTTTTTTTAAATTAATTTTTTGAATATATTTAAAAAATTTAATTTCATCTTTTGGTAAGTAATTTGCAAATAATGTATTCAAATATATGTACATAATATAATATAAATATTTTAGAAAATGGAGTATGACGAAAAAATCTAATTAATTAAGGATATTGTGAAATGTATTTAGGAAGCCATACAAATTGATTCAGACGATAGTAAAAAGGGTGATATATCTTTGTTTTAATAAACAAAATGTATTTCTTAATTGACAGAGCTGATTAATATATGTGATAGAGTGGCCCAAATACCTATAAGGAAAAAAGAAACGACAATGGGTTAAAGTAAAGTGAAAGGGAATGAGAAAAAAACTCGAACAGAGTTGCGCAACACAAGTTGCTCGTGTGAAGGTAATGGGCAACAGCAAAAGAGAATCGCCCGAGAATCAGCAACAAAAGTTGCTTCATGTAATAGCGCTCTTAGCAGGCGCTTTATGGCTTAACGCTAAAAATTGAAAAATCGAATGTGTAAAATCAGCAGTAATCGCCTGCTGCTGCAACAGGCGCCCATAATCAGGAAGTAAGCTGCCTGCCCAGCGAAAAATCGCTATAACTCCGTCAAATATGAACCGATTTTAGCAAATTTGGCATCAAATGCAAGAGCGAAACATAACGCTTCTGTTTAACTTAACGTGAGTTCAAAATGTAAAATGTCTGTTTAGTGAAAACGCAATTTTTCTACATAATAAGTGGTTTTAGGCAATGTAAAGCTTTTTAGGCAGCTATTTGTATATTTTGGGTACTGAATTTGTTGACAACCACTATTAATTGTAAATTTTTATTAATATAAAAAAAATGTATATAATATACTTAAATTGAGTTTCTGCTAATCATGAAAGGTGCGTAAATTTTGCAAAGAACCATAAAAAACCTTTCAATATCTCTTTAGACTTATTTTTAGATTTTTTATTGTAATTTATTAATCTATGACTAGCTACCCAAAATTAGCAACAATCACAGTCGCAAAATGACTGTAAACGTGAATGATCTGTGTTTTTCCTTCAGTTTTTTTTAATATGGTAATTACTTACATATTACTTAATTTTTATTTTTATTTTATTTAGCTCAGTTAGAACTATCCAATTTAGGTGAAATATTTCCCGTTTTAATTTTATAATGATACTTTAATAGAAATCCTCGTCCCTATTAAGAAAAACTAGGGCAATCGCCTTTTCACCAACAAATTCGCCATAGACAAAAACGGGTGAAAATCACTTGGTGCCATGTCCAAACTATAAGGTAAATGCATAATATTAAGTCAGTCAAGCTCCTGGCGCTTCTGGCGAGTCCCTATCGATGTGTTGGCATTGTCCTGATGATGATTCATCTCCTATTAGCCAAAACTGGGCACTTCTGGGCGATTGCTTCTTTTAGATGATCCAATTGCTGACTCTTTGGCCGTAGAGGAGCAGCGCATAGTAGATAGTTGATACTTCCCAGTTTTTACTTAATGTGCTTGTAAGTGACTCAATTTTTATCTCCAGTAAATTCAAAAATGTTTCTCTTTTATTGCGATTGAGAAGAGATTCGCAATCAGAAATTCTTCCATGAGGTTTTTACATTACCAATATAAAGAATGTACACTTCTGAGGAAATGGAATGAGTCAACCAACTCCCAAAAGTATGCATTCAAATTAACGTAATGTTTGCTAAATTACTAGGGAGGGCAAAAATGGCTGCAGATAATAATTTTGCTGAAATTAAGTAAGGAAATTTTATAAAACAATAATTTTAAAATTAGTAGTAAAGTGTAGAAAATCACAAGTTGTTTCTTTAAATTCTGCTTTAAGTCTTATTTTTTTTTGGCTTAGAAGTAACTTTAATACGATTTATACAAGTAAACGCTGTTCAGGCGAAAGTCTATCCATGATGAAACCCCAAACAATACTGAACAAAAATAATATGACAGCTTGACAAGACTCACGCGTGATCTGTCAAAAAAGGCGATTGAAAAATTTTTCTCTACTTGCATCACCCGTTAAATATGGCATATCTGAATTCCTCCGCATTAGATGTTATCAGTGCTACTCTTAATAGGGGCAGTAAAATGACACCAACAACAACAATTTTATGTGATTTGCTGCACCACATCGATCATCAAGCCTATCGACAAA
Source organism: Bactrocera neohumeralis (assembly GCF_024586455.1). NCBI lineage: Eukaryota > Metazoa > Arthropoda > Insecta > Diptera > Tephritidae > Bactrocera > Bactrocera neohumeralis. The sequence goes on from NC_065921.1 coordinate 44,594,844, forward strand.
CTTCCATATAATTATGCAACACTAAACGTAAATTATGGGTCTACGTTTATAGCCTACCCCCTCGGCAATATTCAAGCCCTGGAGTGCACGTACATGCTCGTATGAAATTGTGTGAAGTTGTTTCTGTGCGTGTGTTTAATAAGTTATATAACAAAGCGCATAACAACAACCAGTTTTACAATCAAGTGTGTTATGTAACACAGAAAAAACTCATCAGCTCAATTATCTCGCTCAAGGCACTTACACATATTCCACAGATCTAAAATTTTGAGCAGCAATTTAATTATGAAACGGATGCTTGACCAATTCATAGCGATTTTGTACTTCGAAAATCTTCACCGAGTAAAGCTTCCAGTTCTTCTTCTTTATTGGCGTAGACACCGCTCATGCGATTATAGCCGAGTTAACAACAGCGCGCCAGTCGTTTCTTCTTTTCGCCACGTGGCGCCAATTGGATATTCCAAGCGAAGCCAGGTCCTTCTCCACTTGGCCCTTCCAACGGAGTGGAGGTCTTCCTCTTCCTCTGCTTCCCCCGCTGGGTGTTGCGTCGAATACTTTCAGAGCTGGAGTGTTTTCGTCCATTCGGACAACATGACCTAGCCAACGTAGCCGCTGTCTTTTAATTCGCTGAACTATGTCAATGTCGTCATATATTCCATACAGCTCATCGTTCCATTGAATGCGATATTCGCCGTGGCCAACGCGCAAAGGACCATAAACCATATAGCAGGACGGGAATTTTGAGTGACTTATAGAGTTTGGTTTTTGTTCGTCGAGAGAGGACTTTGCTTCTCAATTGCCTACTCAGTCCGAGTAGCACCTGTTGTTATCCTGCGTTAGATATTATACTATATATATTACTAGAGGACCCGTCCACGCTTCACTGTGGCTGATACATATATAATACTACTACTACCATCTATATGATTTCTATTAGTTGGATTATAACTATTAGTTAATGAGATATAGCATTTTTGTGAAGCAACTTGTGTTAGTTTACAAAAAAAATGGAACATAAAGCATTTCATGTGTTAATAAAGCATTTCTTTTTTGGGGAAAATATTGTTGAATTTGGGCTCAGGGAAATCAAATGTTGAAAAGATATTTGCTAAGCTGGAAACAGGCGAAATGAGCAAAGTAGGTGCCTCGCAAGTTCATAATCCAACAAAAACAACGAATAACTAATTCTGAGAAGTGTTTAAGTGCTATCTAATAGGAATAAAGCCGAAATTTTTCGTCAGTGATAGAAATATAGCTCCATCATTTCCCACTGGAGTCCAATCGACAGTCATTCTAGTGGACTGCACATGATGAACCGGTTCTCCGGCGTGGAAAACAAAAAAGCGGCTGGAAAGGTTATGACATCAGTATTTTGGGATGCACGTGAGCCTGTTATAATCTATTTCACTGCGTATTTGATTGCAGTTCTTTTCTTCTATTACAAATATTTAGCAATTGTATTATTTTTGAGAAAACTCTGTTTAATATGTGTTTAATGAATCCTGCAAACATGAATTTTGAACAAATGCTTATGATTTAAAATATAATTTTTGTATTTATGAGTTGTATTCGCACAACATCATTATTTTCATTTTGAATGTCATTAATATATATATATATAAGTATATATATATTATCAAATATGCGTATTTTCACAGTAATATGTTGTGCGTTCAACTATCTGACTTGCATAATACAAAAGAATACAGAAAACGAATTCATTAGAAAGAGAGAAGAAGAATACTGTAGCAAAAATAAACACACAAAATCCTGGTTTTGTTTGTATACACACTCTTCTTTTGACTGTTTCCCTCTTTTTCTCTTCTTTCGCACGAACAAGTCGAGCGTAAAGAGCGCTATAGACCCGAATGAACATATTTATGCATGTGAGTATGTTTATATGAGTGCTAGATAAACATACAATCCAATTTGGACATGTAACGAACATGAAAACAGATAAATCAACCATCTCGCGGGTAAAATTTTATGTCTCTGGCGTATTTAGTGCAATGCTTCGAAAAAATTTCCGTATATCTCAAATTTTAATAGACCCTTTTATCAACACTTCAGTTATGCCGCTATTTTTATGCCAGATCTTTTGCAATTTTAAATTGCCTGTCAAGATACCCCCTCCAATAGTAAGCAGATATGAAAAAAATGTTATAGCTACCGATAGATGTATTGAATCACCCATTTTATTACTTAAG